>NC_053398.1:13914427-14234427 GCF_905171765.1 Bufo bufo | reverse complement strand
AAATTATGCCCAGGAGGTTGGTCGGTGTTTATTGATACATATTTTGTTTGTAGTAAAAAATTCATTAGTCTTCTTTCTTCAAAGAACATTAGTCGCCATAGTTCAGCTCTAGAACGCGGCTTGATGACAGTGATGTACGACTAGGAAAACCGGAGTCCTTTCTTTGTTGTAAACTATCTACCAGTGCTCATGTCTCAGGAGTGTTACAGTCCGCTTTATTATATATATAATATATATAAATATTCATTCTGGTAGGCAGGGTAAGCGGACGCAGTACAGAGGCAAAAAAACTGTTTGTAAAGCAAAACCTCAGTGTTTATTCACACATAAGGTATAGCACAAAACGCAAGTCACTTTGCAGTCTTGGTGTTTGTTCACACAGAACAAAGTTCATAAAGCAAGAAACTCACCTTATCTCCTGGGTGTTAGTTCACACCCTGCTAACAGTTCTGTTTTATCAAGTCCATAAGCAGGTTTTAGGAGGTCTGTTTCCCCTACACCCGGGTCTCAGCCCTCCAACTCGGCACAAGCCTCAGATCCCAACATAGAGCTTCCTTCTTCTGAACCCAACTGTCTTTTAAAGGCAGCTAGGTATTGCAAAACCCCGGACCGGCACCTGAGATCCAGTCCGGTATTTGACCCCACCTGGCCGCCAATCAGTCCATCAGCACACGCTCGTAGTAAAATACCTGTTTTCCCAGACAATACCCTTCACTGTGTCACTATATATATATATATATATATATATATATGTTCAAATTACAATAGAACAAAGTCAATTTATCAACAAAAAGATACAAAAGTAACCAAAAATATTTTGCAGCATCATGACACTGCAGTTTGGACGGCATATTAACTGCCCTGACATAAACATGGATAATCATAATAGACACAGGACCTTTAGCAAGTAATGGAGGAACATTGACAAATCCATTATTTTCACACGCATAAAGCATGAATCTGAGACAAGTTTACAAGGGAGTTTAATAAATCATCACCAAAACTATAGCAGGCTGCTAAAAATGGAAAGAATCTCTGTTTAATCTTGACCTGTGCCCACAATGTATTCCCAAGTACCGGATCAATCAGACCAGTTTACACAACCAGTTACTGGAACATCACTTTATGTGAATGGATAACATAAAATTAGATAAGTACAATATCACATAAATAACACATTGAGCACTGCTTCAGTTGGCTACAAAACTAGCCTGGGATTTATAATATATATATAATGGAAAATCCAACGCTGGCCTCCCATTGCCACAGCTTCCATGTTTATTACACTATCTTCAACTTTGCCATCAATTTTATTGCCCAGTTCATCTGAAATTAAACTATTTTAAATATAGTCCTACCATATTGTGTATACAGCTCCTATGCAGACTTCTATGTTTCCATGGTTACAGTATAATTCTGCAATCATGTCTTAGTCACTTTCATTAACTATTAGAAGACAGAGTGGAATAACATATTTTACTTCAGGATCAGACTACAGAGGGTTAGTTTGTAGTCTGTTACCTAGGAGACACACACGTCTCCATGGAATATATTTAATCAAGATACATTGCAGAAAAAAAAAAATAAAGTTACACATCCCGCTTATTGCAATCTACGCAAGGGGACAAATGAAATCTCTTGCCGTTTTTAAGGTTCAATAGGTGCAGTCACTTATGTATAATGCTGGATCCAGGACTGACCTTAGTTTTGAGGTCACACAGTGAATTATTGACACCCAACTTATTTAGACTCATATAATACTTAGTTAATGCAATAATAAAATGCTTTATAATCTGCTTGATAGTCACATACAGTGCCCAAATGCCACTGTCCAATCAAACTAGGGAGTTTCTATAGCTTGTTCTACATTTTTAAATCTACAGGGAGTGCAGAATTATTAGGCAAGTTGTATTTTTGAGGATTAATTTTATTATTGAACAAAAACCATGTTCTCAATGAACCCAAAAAATGTATTAATATCAAAGCTGAATATTTTTGGAAGTAGTTTTTAGTTTGTTTTTAGTTTTAGCTATTTTAGGGGGATATCTGTGTGTGCAGGTGACTATTACTGTGCATAATTATTAGGCAACTTAACAAAACACAAATATATACCCATTTCAATTATTTATTTTTACCAGTGAAACCAATATAACATCTCAACATTCACAAATATACATTTCTGACATTCAAAAACAAAACAAAAACAAATCAGTGACCAATATAGCCACCTTTCTTTGCAAGGACACTCAAAAGCCTGCCATCCATGGATTCTGTCAGTGTTTTGATCTGTTCACAATCAACATTGGTGCAGCAGCAACCACAGCCTCCCAGACACTGTTCAGAGAGGTGTACTGTTTTCCCTCCTTGTAAATCTCACATTTGATGATGGACCACAGGTTCTCAATGGGGTTCAGATCAGGTGAACAAGGAGGTCATGTCATTAGATTTTCTTCTTTTATACCCTTTCTTGCCAGCCACGCTGTGGAGTACTTGGACGCGTGTGATGGAGCATTGTCCTGCATGAAAATCATGTTTTTCTTGAAGGATGCAGACTTCCTGTACCACTGCTTGAAGAAGGTGTCTTCCAGAAACTGGCAGTAGGACTGGGAGTTGAGCTTGACTCCATCCTCAACCCGAAAAGGCCCCACAAGCTCATCTTTGATGATACCAGCCCAAACCAGTACTCCACCTCCACCTTGCTGGCGTCTGAGTCGGACTGGAGCTCTCTGCCCTTTACCAATCCAGCCATCTGGCCCATCAAGACTCACTCTCATTTCATCAGTCCATAAAACCTTAGAAAAATCAGTCTTGAGATATTTCTTGGCCCAGTCTTGACGTTTCAGCTTGTGTGTCTTGTTCAGTGGTGGTCGTCTTTCAGCCTTTCTTACCTTGGCCATGTCTCTGAGTATTGCACACCTTGTGCTTTTGGGCACTCCAGTGATGTTGCAGCTCTGAAATATGGCCAAACTGGTGGCAAGTGGCATCTTGGCAGCTGCACGCTTGACTTTTCTCACTTCATGGGCAGTTATTTTGCGCCTTGGTTTTTCCACACGCTTCTTGCGACCCTGTTGACTATTTTGAATGAAACGCTTGATCGTTCGATGATCACGCTTCAGAAGCTTTGCAATTTTAAGAGTGCTGCATCCCTCTGCAAGATATCTCACTATTTTTGACTTTTCTGAGCCTGTCAAGTCCTTCTTTTGACCCATTTTGCCAAAGGAAAGGAAGTTGCCTAATAATTATGCGCACCTGATATAGGGTGTTGATGTCATTAGACCACACCCCTTCTCATTACAGAGATGCACATCACCTAATATGCTTAATTGGTAGTAGGCTTTCGAGCCTATACAGCTTGGAGTAAGACAACATGCATAAAGAGGATGATGTGGTCAAAATACTCATTTGCCTAATAATTCTGTACAGGGTGTATATGAGATAGATAGATAGATAGATGGATATGAGATAGATAGATAGATAGATAGATAGATAGATAGATAGATAGATAGTATAGAAAATGCAAAATGACAGCAAACTCAAATAATGAAAAAAGAAGAAAAAGTTTATTAATCCATGTGTTGATTTTTTTTTGTCTATTTGGGCATTAGTCTTGTCCCATTAAGCTTGCACCTTTGTGACATTCTTAGTTTTTATCTGGTGCTGCTATTTTTCTAAGATAGATAATAGAAAGATAGATAGATAGATAGATAGATAGATAGATAGATAGATAGATAGATAATAGATAGATAGATAGATAATAGATAGATAGATAGATAGATAGATAGATAGATAGATAATAGATAGATAGATAGATAGATAGATAGATAGATAGATAGATAGATACATAGATAGATAGATAGATAGATAATAGATAGATAGATAGATAGATAGATAGATAGATAGATAGATAGATAGATATTAGATACATAGATGATAGCTAGATAATAGATAGATAGATAATAGATAGATAGATAGATAGATAGATAGATAGATAGATAGATAGATAATGATAGATAGGAGATAGATAGATAGATAGATAGATAGATAGATAGATAGATAGATAGATAGATAATAGATAGATAGATATGATATAGATAGATAGATAATAGATAGATAGATAGGTAGATAGATAGATAGATAGATTTATAGATAGATAGATAGATAGATAGATAATAGATAGATAGATAGATAGATATATAGATAGATAGATAGATAGATAGATATGAGATAGATAGATAGATAGATAGATAGATAGATAGGAGATGGATAGATAGATAGATAGATAATAGATAGATAATAGATAGATAGATAGATAGATAATAGATAGATAGATAGATAGATAGATACATAGATAGATAGATAGATAGATAATAGATAGATAGATGATAGATAGATAATAGATAGATAGATAATAGATAGATAGATAGATAGATAGATAGATAGATAGATATTAGATACATAGATAGATAGATAGATAATGATAGATAGGAGATAGATAGGTAGATAGATAGATATGATATAGATAGATAGATAGATAGATAGATAGATAGATATGATATAGATAGATAGATAGATAGATAGATAGATAGATAGATAATAGATAGATAGATAGATAGATAGGAGATGGATAGATAGATAGATAGATAGATAGATATGAGATAGATAGATAGATAGATAGATAGATATTAGATAGATAGATAGATAGATAGATATGATATAGATGATAGATAATAGATAGATAGATAGATAGATAGATAGATAGATAGATATGATATAGATAGATAGATAATAGATAGATAGATAGATAGATAGATAGATATGATATAGATAGATAGATAGATAGATAGATAGATAGATAGGAGATGGATAGATAGATAGATAGATAGATAGATAGATAGATAGATAGATAGATATGAGATAGATAGATAGATAGATAGATAGGAGATGGATAGATAGATAGATAGATAGATAGATATGAGATAGATAGATAGATAGATAGATGGATAGATAGATAGATAGGTAGATAGATAGATAGATAATAGATAGATAGATAGATAGATAGATAGATATGAGATAGATAGATAGATAGATAGATAGATAGATAGATAGGAGATGGATAGATAGATAGATAGATAGATAGATAGATAGATAGATATGAGATAGATAGATAGATAGATAGATATTAGATAGATAGATAGATATTAGATAGATAGATAGATAGATAGATAGATAGATAGATAGATAGATATGAGATAGATAGATAGATAGATAGATAGAGGTTTTTTTACTCTGTCACCATAAATGACCAGATTATTGCGCCTAAATCCTCGATATGGCTTTTACCAACTTATAAGTCCCTTTAAAATGTCAAAAAAAAAAGGAAAAAACAAAAGACACTGCACCACAAACATCTTTTTATCTTCCTCGCGACGACTCCTCCTTTATCAGTTCTTGACACCACAGGATATTTGCCAAGCAGTAAGTGTAGGTGCCTTGTAAAGTGTTCCTTCGCCCCTTGCAGGGCACCAGACTCATTACTTTCAGCTCTACGTATTCAATGTTTGAAAAGGCGCAAAAGCAAATAAAACAACATCTTCTGAATGGGCTATAAATAAGCATACAAAGAGCTCTCAAGTGCCCCAGACAGAAATGTCAACTTTTTTGTAAAATTATGCCCAGGAGGTTGGTCGGTGTTTATTGATACATATTTTGTTTGTAGTAAAAAATTCATTAGTCTTCTTTCTTCAAAGAACATTAGTCGCCATAGTTCAGCTCTAGAACGCGGCTTGATGACAGTGATGTACGACTAGGAAAACCGGAGTCCTTTCTTTGTTGTAAACTATCTACCAGTGCTCATGTCTCAGGAGTGTTACAGTCCGCTTTATTATATATATAATATATATAAATATTCATTCTGGTAGGCAGGGTAAGCGGACGCAGTACAGAGGCAAAAAAACTGTTTGTAAAGCAAAACCTCAGTGTTTATTCACACATAAGGTATAGCACAAAACGCAAGTCACTTTGCAGTCTTGGTGTTTGTTCACACAGAACAAAGTTCATAAAGCAAGAAACTCACCTTATCTCCTGGGTGTTAGTTCACACCCTGCTAACAGTTCTGTTTTATCAAGTCCATAAGCAGGTTTTAGGAGGTCTGTTTCCCCTACACCCGGGTCTCAGCCCTCCAACTCGGCACAAGCCTCAGATCCCAACATAGAGCTTCCTTCTTCTGAACCCAACTGTCTTTTAAAGGCAGCTAGGTATTGCAAAACCCCGGACCGGCACCTGAGATCCAGTCCGGTATTTGACCCCACCTGGCCGCCAATCAGTCCATCAGCACACGCTCGTAGTAAAATACCTGTTTTCCCAGACAATACCCTTCACTGTGTCACTATATATATATAGGTTCAAATTACAATAGAACAAAGTCAATTTATCAACAAAAAGATACAAAAGTAACCAAAAATATTTTGCAGCATCATGACACTGCAGTTTGGACGGCATATTAACTGCCCTGACATAAACATGGATAATCATAATAGACACAGGACCTTTAGCAAGTAATGGAGGAACATTGACAAATCCATTATTTTCACACGCATAAAGCATGAATCTGAGACAAGTTTACAAGGGAGTTTAATAAATCATCACCAAAACTATAGCAGGCTGCTAAAAATGGAAAGAATCTCTGTTTAATCTTGACCTGTGCCCACAATGTATTCCCAAGTACCGGATCAATCAGACCAGTTTACACAACCAGTTACTGGAACATCACTTTATGTGAATGGATAACATAAAATTAGATAAGTACAATATCACATAAATAACACATTGAGCACTGCTTCAGTTGGCTACAAAACTAGCCTGGGATTTATAATATATATATAATGGAAAATCCAACGCTGGCCTCCCATTGCCACAGCTTCCATGTTTATTACACTATCTTCAACTTTGCCATCAATTTTATTGCCCAGTTCATCTGAAATTAAACTATTTTAAATATAGTCCTACCATATTGTGTATACAGCTCCTATGCAGACTTCTATGTTTCCATGGTTACAGTATAATTCTGCAATCATGTCTTAGTCACTTTCATTAACTATTAGAAGACAGAGTGGAATAACATATTTTACTTCAGGATCAGACTACAGAGGGTTAGTTTGTAGTCTGTTACCTAGGAGACACACACGTCTCCATGGAATATATTTAATCAAGATACATTGCAGAAAAAAAAAAATAAAGTTACACATCCCGCTTATTGCAATCTACGCAAGGGGACAAATGAAATCTCTTGCCGTTTTTAAGGTTCAATAGGTGCAGTCACTTATGTATAATGCTGGATCCAGGACTGACCTTAGTTTTGAGGTCACACAGTGAATTATTGACACCCAACTTATTTAGACTCATATAATACTTAGTTAATGCAATAATAAAATGCTTTATAATCTGCTTGATAGTCACATACAGTGCCCAAATGCCACTGTCCAATCAAACTAGGGAGTTTCTATAGCTTGTTCTACATTTTTAAATCTACAGGGAGTGCAGAATTATTAGGCAAGTTGTATTTTTGAGGATTAATTTTATTATTGAACAAAAACCATGTTCTCAATGAACCCAAAAAATGTATTAATATCAAAGCTGAATATTTTTGGAAGTAGTTTTTAGTTTGTTTTTAGTTTTAGCTATTTTAGGGGGATATCTGTGTGTGCAGGTGACTATTACTGTGCATAATTATTAGGCAACTTAACAAAACACAAATATATACCCATTTCAATTATTTATTTTTACCAGTGAAACCAATATAACATCTCAACATTCACAAATATACATTTCTGACATTCAAAAACAAAACAAAAACAAATCAGTGACCAATATAGCCACCTTTCTTTGCAAGGACACTCAAAAGCCTGCCATCCATGGATTCTGTCAGTGTTTTGATCTGTTCACCATCAACATTGCGTGCAGCAGCAACCACAGACTCCCAGACACTGTTCAGAGAGGTGTACTGTTTTCCCTCCTTGTAAATCTCACATTTGATGATGGACCACAGGTTCTCAATGGGGTTCCGATCAGGTGAACAAGGAGGCCATGTCATTAGATTTTCTTCTTTTATACCCTTTCTTGCCAGCCACGCTGTGGAGTACTTGGACGCGTGTGATGGAGCATTGTCCTGCATGAAAATCATGTTTTTCTTGAAGGATGCAGACTTCTTCCTGTACCACTGCTTGAAGAAGGTGTCTTCCAGAAACTGGCAGTAGGACTGGGAGCTGAGCTTGACTCCATCCTCAACCCGAAAAGGCCCCACAAGCTCATCTTTGATGATACCAGCCCAAACCAGTACTCCACCTCCACCTTGCTGGCGTCTGAGTCGGACTGGAGCTCTCTGCCCTTTACCAATCCAGCCACGGGCCCATCCATCTGGCCCATCAAGACTCACTCTCATTTCATCAGTCCATAAAACCTTAGAAAAATCAGTCTTGAGATATTTCTTGGCCCAGTCTTGACGTTTCAGCTTGTGTGTCTTGTTCAGTGGTGGTCGTCTTTCAGCCTTTCTTACCTTGGCCATGTCTCTGAGTATTGCACACCTTGTGCTTTTGGGCACTCCAGTGATGTTGCAGTTCTGAAATATGGCCAAACTGGTGGCAAGTGGCATCTTGGCAGCTGCACGCTTGACTTTTCTCAGTTCATGGGCAGTTATTTTGCGCCTTGGTTTTTCCACACGCTTCTTGCGACCCTGTTGACTATTTTGAATGAAACGCTTGATTGTTCGATGATCCCGCTTCAGAAGCTTTGCAATTTTAAGAGTGCTGCATCCCTCTGCAAGATATCTCACTATTTTTGACTTTTCTGAGCCTGTCAAGTCCTTCTTTTGACCCATTTTGCCAAAGGAAAGGAAGTTGCCTAATAATTATGCACACCTAATATAGGGTGTTGATGTCATTAGACCACACCCCTTCTCATTACAGAGATGCACATCACCTAATATGCTTAATTGGTAGTAGGCTTTCGAGCCTATACAGCTTGGAGTAAGACAACATGCATAAAGAGGATGATGTGGTCAAAATACTCATTTGCCTAATAATTCTGCACGCAGTGTATATATTAGCTTTCTTCAGTATCTATATATCTATCTATCTATCTATATATCTATATTGTGTCTGTTATGGATCAACAAGAGTGGACCCACTGTGCCAACTAACCGGTTTGGACTAGGGCTAACCATAATTGTGTTATCCTGGCGCTCCCCTGGTATTTACCCTTTGTGAAAGGAAGGGAAAGGGGCAAAAAAAAAAAGTGTTATACATAGACTACCCCTGAATCAAATCCAAAAGAGGTCTTTAGAATAACTACTGGGCGCCACAGGGGATGAGTAGGAACCACTAGTGTCAAAGCAGATGGTGAAAGGCTGCCAGGAGTGGCTGAATATACAGCAAAAGCGGCTGCATATAGCAATAAGTGGGGGGAAAAAGGCAAAGAAGAACCCAGCCACAACAGGGGCGCCATTCACCCAGATTAAACGAAATAGGGTGAGGAAAGAGTCCAATCAAGATGAACAACAGGCTTTTTAACAGATAAGTGCAACGCTGGACGGCTAATATATTTTTATTTTGCCACTAATACACGGCAAAAAGGGCTTAACATATAACTGCACCACACAAGGGCAAATAAGACTACTGTAGAAATATTTCCTTGTAATAATCCCTGTTAATAGCTGTATGAAACAGAACTTGCACCCCAATAACAAGAACAGTTTTCTGGAATTACAGAGATGTATAATGGCAATTTGGATCCGCAGCCAGTGCAGCAAGGTGTAATAAGATTGTTCCTATTACCCAGGCTGTCACCATCCCTACCAAACCCTGTTATACATATTGCTGTGGAATGATTCCTCCCTATCCTTTCCCTGCACTTATAAATCATTTTTTCACCACAATCAAGTCTTTACTATCACTGTCCCTAGCGCCTGCAGACGTCTCTTCCTGCACTAAGTACACTGGTAAATGGCAGAATCTAAGATGGCTGCAGCTATTTATAGGGCTGTGACATCACACGGTTGGCTGGCTGCGGATTGACTGCATGCATGGCATTATGGGTGACCTCGCCTTCCCAGAGTTATTTTCTCCATGTCCTCACACGTGCAGCAGCCATTTTAGGAAAAAATGTGGTTCGTTACCATGAAGCGCAAGGAAATTCGCCTTCAGTCTGAATCAAATTTTTCCTGAAATTCGGAATGAATTCCACTTCGTCATCTTCAATTCGCTCATCTCTAGTTGGCACGTAATTGGTTACTTCCACAGAAACTTTGCCTCCTTACAGGGATAATTATCTCCTTCAGAGAAGGTTTGATGTTAGTGGTAATTGTGAGTCAGTTAGTTAGTTTGCCACATTAGATACACAGATGTTGCTATCAAATGTCACTTAATTAGTATTGTGTCCATTATATCTGAGATTTGCTCAATAGTAATAGTGGAGGTGCTGTATCTCATTAAGCAGTGTTAACTGCCAGTTAATGGCAACCGCCGGCCATTGCGTCCCATGTGGCGGTCAGTTCCCTGGTCTCTGTTACCTCCTTCCCACAGCCTACTCAGCCTACTCAGCTCGTGTTACCTCCATTCCCAGCATAGTTCTCTGCGATCCCTGAAGATGGTACCTGACGTCCCACATGACTCCGTAGGTTGGTGCTTAGCATCCCACGTGTTTCAATGCACCGGCTCCAGGCTTCTCAAGCCTATGTTGTATTGGGGGATTGTGGGAGGAGGGTTAAATAGTCCTTAAAGTGTTTCACTTACTCAAAGATGTCCATGGATATTAGTAGTGGGTCTTAGGGCTTGCAGGTATATCTTTCAAGACCACAGATATGAAAGATATTGAAAGATATACCTGCAAGCCCTAAGACCCACTACTAATATCCATGGATATCTGTAAAATATTGCTTCAGCTTTGAGTAAGTGAAGCGCTTTAAGTACCATTTAACCATCCTCCTACAATCCCCCAATACAACATAGGCTTGAGAAGCCTGGAGCAGGTGCATGGAAACATGTTGGACGCTAAGCACCAACCTACGGAGTCACGTGGGGCCAGGTACTGTCTTCCAGGGATCGCGGAGAATGCTACTGGGAATGGAGGTAACACGAGCCAAGTAGGCTGTGGGAAGGAGCTAACAGATCACGGGGCACTGACCACCGTGTGGGACACCGCGGCCGGTGTTTAATGAGATACAGCATCTCCACTATTATGATTGAGCAAACCGCAGATATAATGGACACAATACTAATTAAGTGACATTTGACAGTATATAATATGTTTGAGTAACAAATTGAGTTTTTAATGTAATCACATTTATAGGACCATTACACAATTATGGTACCTAGTGTGGCAGTGTTTTGACCACTGTATGGATGATATTATATAACACCACATTATCAGCAGATCTATCATACATGCACTTCTCTTGGTATTGCCACTGTATGTTTTAATATATATTTTATTGTTATTTTTTGCTATTTTTAGTTTTTATGTGCAGATGTGTATATCTATCTATCTATCTATCTATCCTCTATTTAAACAAAAAGGATTTGAATTAAATGTCACTTTTGCATCTGTGTAACCCTTGATGGATTAATATTATGGAAACAGATGTTGTCTTTAACGGAACTGAAAATCGGCATCATTCTAGTGACCTAACCTTGTTCAACAGATGGGAAATGCCTTACAGAATAGATCACTGGCCGGCTCCCAATATGTTACCATTGTGCTAAGATATGAAACCCACAAGATCTCTGTGGCATGTGAAAATATAAGCAGATTAACCCCTTCTACCCGGGCCAGTTTTACCCTTCCTGCCCAGGCCATCTGAAATGTGTCACTTTATGTGGTAATAACTTTGGAACGCTTTTATTTATCCAAGCCATTCTGAGAATGTTTTCTCGTGACACATTGTACTTCATGACAGTCATAAATTTGAGTCAATGTATTTCACCTTTATTTATGGAAAAATCCCAAATTTACCAAAAATTCTGAAAAATTTGCAATTTTCAAAATTTCTATTTCTCTGCTTTTAAAACAGAAAGTGATACCTCATGTTATTACTTAACATTCCCCATATGTGTACTTTATGTTTGCATCATTTTGTAAATGTTATTTTATTTTTTGGGGACGTTACAAAGCTTAGTATTTTAGAAGCAATTCTAAAAACAAATTTAAGAAAATTTACAAAACCCACTCTTTAAGGACCAGTTCAGATCTGAAGTCACTTTGTGGGGCTTACATAATAAAACCCCCCCCATAAATGACCCCATTGTAGAAACTACACCCCTCAATATACTTAAAACTGATTTTACAAACTTTGTTAACCCTTTAGGTGTTCCACAAGAATTAAAGGAAAATGGAGATGACATTTCTAAATTTCACTTTTTTGGCATATTTTTCATTTTAATCAATTTTTTTTCTTTAATACATTGAGGGTTAACAGCCAAACAAAACTGAACATTTATTACCCTGATTCTGAGGTTTACAGAAAAACCCCATATGTGGTCGTAAACTGATGTATGGCCACACGGCAGGGCACAGAAGGAAAGGACTGCCGCATGGTTTTTGGAAGGCAGATTTTGCTGGACTGGTTTTTAGACACCATGTCCCATTTGAAGCCCCCCTGATGCACCCCTACAGTAGAAACTCCCAAAAGTGACGCCATTTTGGAAACTAGGGGATAAAGTGACAGTTTTATTGGTACTATTTTGGGGTACATATGATTTTTTATTGCTCTATGTGGCGAAACCAACCTCGCCACTGGGTTTTGGAGGGGGCTGGCTACTAGCCTCTTGTCCCAGGATTATGGGCCCTCTCATTAGCCAGGCCTCATTTGTTCACAAAGGACTTGGACTAACTTGAACTCTCACCCCCACGAATTAGACCAGGGTTCAAGTTAGTCCATTACGTTTGGTAATTGTATTTTGTGGATTGCGTCTCAGACAATACTCATTGTGTTAGTTAATTGCGTCTCAGACAATGCTCATTGTATTTTGTTTATTGCGTTACAGACAGAGGGAAGGGGATTTTGTGTACAATTGCTGGGAAGGTTGAATACTGTAAATACATGTGATTGGATGTTTTTACAAAACCCTGTGGGTGGTAACATTGTTGGAAGATGTGTATAAATTAATGCTTGTGTAAAAATAAAGGGAGTTCCTGTTTTAACCCTCAAGGTGAAGTGTCGTCTCATTCTGGGGGGAGGATTTATGGTATGCTGTTCCAGTTTGACTGCTAGGAGTGTAAACCTATTTGTATGGTTTCCTATTCAACTGTCTACAGCATTCATATGCTTGAAGAGGATTTATATGCTTCTTCGGTTCGGTGATGGTGGTGTCTGCCAGAGTGCTTGGAAACCTCAGGAAACGCTAGGAGCAACCGTCAACGGAGGTACTCAGTCTAGGGGTGCCAGGTGATCCATTACACTCTATATTAAGTTTTTTGCAATGCAAGGTAACCAAAATATTGTTTTGGCACAGTTTTTATTTTTTACAACGTTCATCTGACAGGTTAGATCACGTGCTATTTTTATACAGCAGGTTGTTACGGACACGGTGATATCAAATACTTTTTTGTTTGTTTGTTTCAGTTTTACATAATAAATCATTTTTGAAAAAAATAATGTTTTTGTGTCTCTATTTTCTGAACTATATATTTTTTTTATTTTTCTGCCAATCGTCTTGTGCAGGGGCTCATTTTTTGCAGGAAGAGTTGACGTTTTTATTGGTATCATTTTTGGGTACATATGAATTTTTGATCATTCATTATAACACTTTATGAGGCAACAATTTGTTGTTTTGGCACCGTTTTTATTTATTTATTTTTACAGCGTTCACCTGAGGGGTGAACATTATATTTTTATAGAGAAGATCATTACGGAAGTGGCAATACCTAATATGTATACTTTTTTTTATTTATTTAAGTTTACACAATAATAGCATTTTTGAAACAAAAAAAAATGATGTTTTAGTGTCTCCATAGTCTGAGAGCCATAGTTTTTTTTATTCTTTGACCGAATTAGGAAGGATCTCATTTTTTGCAGGGTGAGATGACGGTTTGATTGGTTCTATATTGTGGGACATACGCCTTTTTGATCGCTTGGTGTTGCACTTTAAATTATGTTAGGTGACACAAAATGGCTTTTTTGGCACTGTTTTTATTTTAGTTTTTTTTTGCAGTGTTTACCTGAGGAGTTAGGTCATGTGATTATTTTTATAGAGCAGGTTGCTACAGACATGGCAATATCTAACATATCTACTTTTTCTTTTATTTATTTCACTTTAACACAATAATAGCATTTTTGAAGCAAAAAAATCATATTTTAGTGTCTCCATTGTCTGAGAGTCATATTTGTTTTGCTTTTTGGGCGATTATCTCAGGTAGGGTCTCATTTTTTGCGGGATGAGGTTATGGTTTGATTTGTACTATTTTGGGGGGCATACGCCTTTTTTAATTACTTGGTGTTGCAATTTTTGAGATGTAAGGTGACAAAAAATTGCTTTTTTGGCACTGTTTTAATTATTTTTTTTGTGTGTTCACCTAAGGGGTTAAGTAATGTGATATTTTTATAGAACTGGTTGTTACGGACGTGGCAATACCTAATATGTAAACTTTTTTTATTTATTTCACTTTAACACAATAATTGCATTCTTGAAAGCAAAAAAAATATGTTTTAGTGTCTCCATGTTCTGACAGCTATATATATATTATTTTTTTTGGGCGATTATCTTATGTAGGGGCTCTTCCTTTGCGGGATGAGGTGACCGTTTAATTGGTACCATTTTAGAGGGCATACACCTTTTTGATCGCTTGGTGTTGCACTTTTTGTGATGTAAGGTGACAAAAATTGCTTTTTTTGTACAGTTTTTATTTTTATTTTTTTACGGTGTTTATCGGACGGGGTGGATCATGTGACATATTTATAGAGACGGTCGTTACGGACGTTGCGATACCTAATATGTGTGTGTTTTCTTTTTTTTTTCTATTTTTTTTATATCAAATCAGGGGAAAGGGGCTTTTTTACATATTTTTTACTTGAAATGTTTTTTTTTAACTCTTTTTTTTACTTTTTTTAAAACTTTATTACTGTCCCACTAGAGGTTGGGGTTCTCGGTAACTCCTCCCATACAAACTCATCCTGTGCATAGCGCTGTGGGGGCACACCCGCATTGGCCCTGGTTGACCTTCTCAGTGTGGGAACCTCTGAAACACTGGGGACGTCAGGCACATTTGTCAGGGGAGGATCTACTATTTGTTCAGCATTCTCTCTGGGTACCTGGGCAAGGACAACCCACCATTCCTCCTCCTCATCCGAGGGACTTTCCTCTGTACTCTGAGCGTGAGGAGGCATCTCCTCCACGCACACTGGCTCGTCTAAATTACAACATCTCAACATGTTATGGTGCAAGTTCCATGAGGGTCCCCCATTCCCTATTGGCTGTACCTCATAGACCGGAATCGCAGGGTCTACCCTCCTTTTCACTGTGCATGGGACCGCCTACCACTGCCCATCCAACTTCCCAGATGGCCGTTTGGCTTTGACCATCACCCAATCACCTGGGGCATACCCATCTCTCTACACTGGTCTTGGGTTAGGGTATACCACTTGTCTCAGGTGCTCCCCCACAACCTTGTGTGCTGCTCTCAGCCGGCGGTGGTGCTCTTGCACCCATGCGGTGGTACTTCTTGGTGGTGGTTCCATCGGGTCAGGCATGTGGAGGTCTTCCATCTCCCACCCGGCTCTCCCAAACATCAGCATTTGTGAGGAGTATCTGGTACTGTGTACCCTATTGTTATAGGCCCACATCAGTTCAGGTAGGTATTCAGGCCACTGAGCCTTTTGGCTATCCTCCAGAGTCTGAAGCATCTGGAGCAAAGTGCGGTTGAAGCGTTGGCACACCGTGTTTCCTTGGGGGTGATACGGGGTGGTGCGGGAGCGTTCGATCCCATACAGCTGGTACAGTTCATTCATTAGAGTACCCTGAAAACATGCCCCCTGGTCTGAATGTATTCTCCGTGAACACCTGAAGACCGATTCAGTGGCCAACTCTGCTGTCTGTTCTCTAGTGGGTACAGCCATCGCATACTTTGTGAAATGGTCTGTCACGACTAGACAGTACGAGTGTCCCGAGGTAGAGTATCCAATCTGCACATAATCAATCATAAGAAGCTATAGTGGCGCTAAAGTCCGGATGGCCTAGACAGGAGCCTGCTGTTCAGTACTTTTGCTCAACCCACAGGGCTGACACTTAAGACAGGCCTCGGCCACCATGTCTGCCAGATCTGGGCAGTATACTAGCCGTTGGAGCTACTTGAACGTTTTGTCTCTCCCAAAATGGGCGCCCCTCTCATAGGCTTCCTGGGTGGCCTCCGGTCCCAATGACATGGGGATGACAATATGTTGCCAGTACTGCAATTCTGACTGTAAGTATATTGTCTGACACAGGAGGCCCTGGGTAACAGTCAGCTTATCCCACTGCCTCAACAACTTTTGGCCCTCTGGAGTCAGACAGGTCCACTCTTCCTGCTGAGGCCAGGTCTTATTCCGGACCCATTATCCCACTTTCCACAGGTCCGGGTAGCCATTCTGGACCCTCTCCCAATCAGCCAACGTCTTTCCTAACACCACAGAACACCCCGGACGCCACCCCACTTGAATGTGACACATCCTAGAACATGGGTAATCGACCAAGGTCAGGAGTTTCAGTGTCATCTAGCTCCTCATTGGCTCTCTAACTCGGCGACCTTACAGGGACTCAGGAGAGTGCATTGGTGTTGCCGTTCTCCCTACCTGACCGGAACTTGATGCAATGGAATTTAGAAAGGCGAGCCAACCACCTCTGCTCAAGCACACCGAGCTTGGCATTCTCCAGATGGGCTAACGGGTTGTTGTTCGTCATCATGGTCACCTCTGCACCTGTCATGTGTACCGCGAACCTTTTGGTCATGGACCAAACCAGCGCCAGTAGTTCCAATTTAAAGAAGCTATAGTTGTCAGAGTTGCTCTCTGACTCCTTCAGAGACCAGTTGCCATAGGCAAGGACTCTGTCATGTCCATCCTGGACATGTAGACTTCCCCCAGACTATGTAGACTTCCGTCAGTGTACAGCAGGAATGGGGTGTCGAACTGAACATAAGCCAGAATCGGGGCACTGGTTAGCGCCTCCTTCACTGCCTCAAAGGCCTCTTGTTGTTGGGGTCCCCAGTCAATGGGAAGATTCTTCGGGCCTCGTGCAGTGCCCCTCAATAACTCATTTATTGGGCCCACCAAATGAGCAAATTTGGGTATAAACCTCCTGTAGTAACCGGCCAGTCCCACGAATGCCTGCACCTCTCATAGTGTACTCGGCTGGAGGTGATCTTCAAAGGAGGCCCCAAACACTACCATGTCGCCCAGGTATATCAATACTCACTCGAAGTTGAGATCCTCCAGACAAATGCTCCATCAACCGCTGGAATGTTCCCGGGGCCATGGAGATACCGAATGGCATCCGGTTGAACTCGTAGAGTCCGACAGGTAGAATGAAAGTCGTCTTCACTTTGTCCTACTTGGCCACCGGTACCTGCCAATACCCATTGGCCAGGTCAAAAGTCGAGAAGAACTTTGCCTGACTCAGGGCTGACAAGGATTCCTCAATCGGCGGGAGGGATAGGCATCCTGGACGGTCTGGGCATTCAGTTTCCGATAGTCCATGCAGAACCAGAGACTCCCATCTTTCTTCCGCACCAAGACTACTGGAGCAGCCCAAGGACTTTGACTCTCCTGAATCACCCGGTTATCCAATAAGCTGGCTACCATATCCTTCACCTCCTGGTACATTTTAGGTGGGATTTGCTGGTAACATTCCCTAATCGGTGCAGCATCGTGTTCAATGGCGGAAGCACACCCGAAGTCCTCATCATGTCGCGAGAATGCCTCTTGAAATTCCCAGAGGGTGTCTTCCAGCAACTTCTGTTGTCCGAGAGTCAGACTCTTGCAGTCCACCCCTATCTGGGCAATGATCACTCAACCATTCCACTCTGCTTTCTGGGTCTCCCTTTGATGAACCTCTACAGCATAGGTCCATGTTGATTCTCTATCAGGCTGTAGCGTGAAGCTCCTTAGTCGAGAGATATCCTCCTTGAACGCATAAACTTTGGCCAGCAAGGTGTTTCCGGAGACGGTTAACTCGCAGTCTTCAACATTTAGGCAGCGTACAGGCACACATCCATTCTTCATAATGGCGAAGGCCCAGGCTACCAATGGGCGGGCCTGTGTTTCCTCTTGATAAGCGGGCTCGATCAGGACATCCAGTCCATTCAGTCGTCGTCCAGACCCCACCCGCAGCATCAATATTCGTTCTTGTCGAGGTGGGATAATCACCGGGGTCCTCCGCGGCACCTTCACGTCTCCGATGGGCCGACCGGACATGTTGCTATTTTGCAGACTACAGCTTCTCACCATCTGTTGTAAAACCTTCTGGGTTGGCCAGGGTGTGGTGGCCAGTTGCCAATACTTCGGCCTATCCTTGGCATACAGTTGATGGTCTAGGTCTGTCAGTACATTCATACCTAGGATCACGTCCATTCATTCCGGGACGGATGGTCCACGAGCACGACCCCATTCTTGCCGATGTCTTGTCCTAACAGTTGGACCTGTATCCAGACTATCCCTTGGACATCCATCTATCTGTTATTGGCGGTCATCAGCCTGATGACGCTCCTGTCTTCTGGCTCTATTATATGTCTAAAGTGTTTTTCGAAGAACTGCAGAGGCATAAGGGTGCACTCTGACCCTGTATCAACTAGGCAGCGTACCTTTTAGTCTTCCAACTTGGCTTCCATAAAGGGGGTTCTGTCATACAGGTCGTGTTCCTCACGCATAGGGCTTATCCTCACGCAGGATGCCCAGCTACTGCGGCGGTCGGAAGTTTAACGTTGTCTCGGACTCAATCAGTTTTGGGCCATATGACTCTCTGGCCATATGACCATATTGTCGACAAGCTTAACAAAGGGAACCTCTTCTGATGGGCCCCCGCACCCGAGTTATCCTGGGTGGAGTGGCTGGGGTCGCTTCCGGAGGCGGGGGTGATCCTGTTTTCATTTGGGACACTTACAGACGAAGCTCTCTCAATTCAGTACGCAGGGCCTGGACCACATACTTTTATGACTCTGATTCTTCAGCCCCTGACCGGTCCATTGTAGCATGGGTGCTATTCACCACTCTCACCGCCATAGGTATGTGCTCTTACTCTCTCTCCACTGCGGCTAGGTAGACGCTGTAAAATGTTATGTCGATCATTGTCCGGGTCATCTCTTGCAATTTGTTCTGTAAGAACTTATTGGAGAGCCCCACTATCAACTGGTCTCGTAGTAGCCGGTCCACCTCCTGGAAGGCTCCCATGGCCTCTGGGTCTCGCAGCTGTAAATCATTGAGCGTTTCCTGTAGGGCTTTGGAGTACTGCATGAGAGTATCGCCATCTTGCTGTGGTCGGTTGAAGAAGAACTCCGCAGCTACTTTAGCACGCTTTCCCCTGGGCTATCTCCAGCAGGGAGAATATTTTCTCTAGGGTGTCCCTCTCGGATTTGGGCCTTACCATCTAATGTCACCCTCTAGAGCTCCCAACGCAACCTCTGCCCGCAACATTCTACCTGCGCTCCGCACCTCTTTAGTCCAGTTCTGAAACGTCATGTTTATACCGTAATACACGGGGCTATATCCTACTCGGGTTAAGCTGGCCTTGCGCAGGCGCACCCTGAGCTGGGTCCTGATCCGGTGCCATTGGCGCCATGGGAAGGTCTCCCGCCGCGTTCCCATCCATAACGGTCACTGTATCCTGCCAACTATGCCAAGTTGTAAGCCGTGTAGCGGGGTGGGCTCCCCAGGATACAGCAAAGTTGCGAACGAAAAAAGCAACTCTTGCAAAACAAACTTTACTTTCAATCAAAGTCCTTAATCTTCCAGGCGCCAATACCAGAACAAGCTGCATGCATGGTATGTCCTACCGACCCGGGTCTGCATTGTCTACACTGATGATTGTGAACTGAACAATGTCCTTTCCACACGTGTTCAGCACAGTGGCGTCGCTGCTTTGCTCCTCAGTTCCAACCAGCGATATCTGCAGCAGAAATCCTCCTTCAGTACAGGATCCGGGTGTTGGACGAGACCTGCTTCCCTTGACTGCAGTTCCAGTAGCAAAAGAATCCATTTCTCTCTGTGTCTCCTTGTCTGCTCTCAAAATGGCAACGACTTCTTGCTGTTCCCCTGCAGCTTGTTAACCACACCTCTCATGCATATTGTAATTCGAGCAGTCAGAGAGTTGTGACTGGGAAACCGCGACATCTAGTGGCTAAACAACAAAGCAACAGTCTTGAACTGAAATTACACAGTGTTCATGCAATGAGAGCTGCTTCTCAATCTCACAGGGACAACCCCTTTAAAAAGGCTTGCAGATTGCATGAGATTATGTTCTAGTTTACTTTTATTCTTGGCTGAACTTATCTCAAAGCTAGTGGCTTTGTGGTTGAGTTATTTATGCTATATGTGCCTATATGCAGCCACCCAGTGGTTGTGCTATGAACTGCAGCCTGTTGATAGTGTTGGGCGTGTATGCTCGGCGGAACACCAGTACGGCTTGAGCATTGCGTGTGCTCGAGCGCGATTCTTTGTATTTAAATCAAATTTAGCCTCTCTTTCTAAAAAGCTTCTGGTGGGATTCAAACTCACAACCTTCTACATTGCAGCGGAAAATGTTAACCACTACACTATAGAGCGGCATGGCCAGGTACATAAAAAAAAAAAAGAGACTTCTGCTATATAGGAATACTTACTAGTAGTAAGTATTCCTATACAGCAGAAGTCTCGTTTTATTCTATTTTCTAAGCAACTATAGTGTAGTGGTTAAGGTTCTTGGTTGCAATGTAGAAGGTTGTGAGTTCAAATCCATTCAGAAATAGAAGCTAAATTAAATTTATATGTTTTATATTTTTTTTGTAATTGTAAAAAAAATTTAATTACTATATATATACCGTATATAGTGCTGCCCATAATTATTCATACTCCTGGCAAATTTTGACTTAAATTTACTTTTATTCAACCAGCAAGTAATTTTTGGACGGGAAATGACATAGGTGTCTCCCAAAAGATAATAAGACGATGTACAAGAGGCATTATTATGGGAAAAAAAACATTTCTCAGCTTTTATTTACATTTGAGCAAAAAGTGTCCAGTCCAAAATTATTCATACCCTCCACAAACTGTCACAGTCTGTGGGAAAATCAAAAGTTCTATACCATTCCAAATAGTCCAAGCTGTTATAAAGCATCTTAATTACCCTGATTAATTGGGAACAGCTGTTTTAATCAACTCAACAGGTGAAAAACAGCAGCTCTCTGCAGTTGGTTTGTGGACAGTCATGGCTAAGACAAAGGAGCTCAGTGAGGACCTGCAGCTGCGCATTGTGGCTGCTCACAAGTCAGGAAAGAGCTACAAGGCCATTTCTAAAGGTTTTCAAGTTCCAGTGGCTACAGTGCAAAGTATTATTAAAAAATACAAGATGTTCCGCACTGTGGAAAATCTCAGAGGACGTGGTCGGAAGCAAAAAAAGAACACCTGTGCTGGCCAGGAGGATAGTTAGAGAGGCCAAAAAGAATCCAAGGATCACCACCAAGGTCATCCTGGTGAATCTGGGCTCTGCTGGTGGCAATGTCTCAAGGCAGACAATCCAACGGAGACTGCACACTGCTGGGTTCCATGGATGCAGACCAAGGAGGACGCCACTTCTCCAGATAAGCCACACAAAAGTTTGCTTGGCCTTTGCAAAAGCTCATCTGGACAAAGAAGAAGACTTCTGGTCTTCTGTGTTATGGTCAGATGAAACAAAAATTGAATTGTTTGGTCAGAATGATGTTTCCTTCATTTGGCGTAAAAAAGGAGAAGCCTTCAACCCAAAGAACACCATCCTCACTGTCAAACATGGTGGTGGGAACCTAATGCTTTGGGGGTGTTTTTCAGCCAATGGACTAGGGAACCTAATTACAGTAAACAGCACCATGAAAAAATAGCAATACATGAGGATTCTCAACGACAACATCAGGCCGTCTGCAGAGAAACTTGGCCTTGGGCACCAGTGGACATTTCAGCATGACAACGACCCAAAACACACAGCAAAAGTGGTGAAGAAATGGTTAACAGACAACAACATTAATGTTTTGGAGAGGCCCAGCCACAGTCCAGACTTAAATCCAATTGAGAATCTGTGGAGGGAGCTAAAGATCAGTGTGATGGCAAGAAGACCCTCCAACCTGAAAGATTTGGAGCTCATTGCTAAAGATGAATGGGCAAAAATACCTGTGGAGACATGCAAAAAGCTGGTCTGCAATTATAGGAAGCGTTTGATTGCTGTAATAGCCAATAAAGGCTTTTCTATTGATTATTGATTATTGAGAAGGGTATAAATAATTTTGGACAGGACACTTTTTGCTCAAATGTTAATAAAAGCTGAGAAATGTTTTTTTTTTCTTCCCACAATAATGCCTCTTGAACATCGTCTTATTATCTTTTGGGAGACACCTATGTCTATGTCATTTCTCGTCAAAAAATTACTTGCTGGTTGAATAAAAGTAACTTTAAGTCAAAATTTGCCAGGGGTATGAATAATTATGGGCAGCACTGTATATATATACAGTACAGACCAAAAGTTTGGACACACCTTCTCTTTCAAAGAGTTTTCTTTATTTTCATGACTATGAAAATTGTAGATTCACACTGAAGGCATCAAAACTATAAATTAACACATGTGGAATTATATACATAACAAACAAGTGTGAAACAACTGAAAATATGTCATATTCTAGGTTCTTTAAAGTAGCCACCTTTTGCTTTGATTACTGCTTTGCACACTCTTGGCATTTTCTTGATGGGCTTCAAGAGGTAGTCCCCTGAAATGGTTTTCACTTCACAGGTGTGCCCTGTCAGGTTTAATAAGTGGGATTTCTTGCCTTATAAATGGGGTTGGGACCATCAGTGGTGTTGAGGAGAAGTCAGGTGGATACACAGCTGATAGTCCTACTGAATAGACTGTTACTATTTGTATTATGGCTAGAAAAAAGCAGCTAAGTAAAGAAAAACGAGTGGCCATCATTACTTTAAGAAATGAAGGTCATTCAGTAAGCCGAAAAATTGGGAAAACTTTGAAAGTAAGGGCTATTTGACCATGAAGGAGAGTGATGGGGTGCTGCGCCAGATGACCTGGGCTCCACAGTCACCGGACCTGAACCCAATCGAGATGGTTTGGGGTGAGCCGGACCGCAGAGTGAAGGCAAAAGGGCCAACAAGTGCTAAGCATCTCTGGGAACTCCTTCAAGACTGCTGGAAGACCATTTCAGGGGACTACCTCTTGAAGCTCATCAAGAGAATGCCAAGAGTGTGCAAAGCAGTAATCAAAGCAAAAGGTGGCTGCTTTGAAGAACCTAGAATATGACATATTTTCAGTTGTTTCACACTTGTTTGTTATGTATATAATTCCACATGTGTTAATTCATAGTTTTGATGCCTTCATAGTCATGAAAATAAAGAAAACTCTTTGAATGAGAAGGTGTGTCCAAACTTTTGGTCTGTACTGTATATATATAAAATCATACTTCTGATACACATGAATGCATAGTATGTGGTAAACTACTACTGATGTTTTAGTCATAATATATTTACATATAGTATAATATATTATATACTCTAAATATATAATAATATATGTATCAATGAAAAACAGAGCAGCACTCCAGTATGGTGAAAAAAAGAAAGCTGTTTATTCACCCAGTGGTGACGCGACGTTTCGGCTCCAACATGAAGCCTTTCTCAAGCAATGTAACAAAGCAAACTGAACATACTTATAGTGTGAGGAAGTGACATCATCAAACATAATTAGCATTAAGCCATGCCTATACAGGTGATAATTATACATGTGTATATATTTGCAGATCAGGTGAACACAGTGCTTGGACATAAAATAGAGCCGTGATACGATTGCATATTATAATACATTATCTGAGTAAATGCAAAATTCATGTGTATAAAGTGCACTTGTGCAATAACCCAGGAAACAATTGGTTAAAATAAGGAGCTATTACCACACATTCATCATGAAGAGTGGTCAGGTCACATGACTATGGACACAAAACCATGCATACAATCAAACACCTTACCAATACCCGATGTGACTCCATTGCCAAATTCAGCGTTTAAGCATCTCGGATGCGAGTGCACCCGTTGAATTCGTCATCCGATGGACCAACACGCATGCGCCAGGACCCAGACGCATTCACGTCATCTTAAATACACAGTACGCGCATTGGCTACATAATCGTGTCACATCAGTGTCATCACAAGGACTCGCGATAATTCACAAGCGCCCAGTACGCCTGAACAATCCACCATATTGGAGAAGGTAAAGCCAGGTCAGGCGCATAAACAACCGCGTCATGACCTGTGCCAGCCATTGACCAATATATAATAATATATGTAAATATATTATGTCTAAAAACATAAATATACACTGCTCAAAAAAATAAAGGGAACACAAAAATAACACATCCTAGATCTGAATTAATTAAATATTCTTCTGAAATACTTTGTTCTTTACATAGTTGAATGTGCTGACAACAAAATCACACAAAAATTTAAAAATAGAAATCAAATTTTTTAACCCATGGAGGTCTGGATTTGGAGTCACACTCAAAATTAAAGTGGAAAAACACACTACAGGCTGATCCAACTTTGATGTAATGTCCTTAAAACAAGTCAAAATGAGGCTCAGTAGTGTGTGTGGCCTCCACGTGCCTGTATGACCTTTCTACAACGCCTGTGCATACTCCTGATGAGGTGGCGGACGGTCTCCTGAGGGATCTCCTCCCAGACCTGGACTAAAGCATCTGCCAACTCCTGGACAGTCTGTGGTGCAACGTGACGTTGGTGGATAGAGTGAGACATGATGTCCCAGATGTGCTCAATTGAATTCCAGGTCTGGGCGGGCGGGCCAGTCCATAGCATCAATGTCTTCGTCTTGCAGGAACTGCTGACACACTCCAGCCACATGAGGTCTAGCATTGTCTTGCATTAGGAGGACTCCAGGGCCAACCGCACCAGCATATGGTCTCACAAGGGGTCTGAGGATCTCATCTCGGTACCTAATGGCAGTCAGGCGACCTCTGGCGAGCACATGGAGGGCTGTGCGGTCCTCCAAAGAAATGCCACCCCACACCATTACTGACCCAATGCCAAACCGGTCATGCTGGAGGATGTTGCAGGCAGCAGAACGTTCTCCACGGCGTCTCCAGACTCTGTCACGTCTGTCACATGTGCTCAGTGTGAACCTGCTTTCATCTGTGAAGAGCACAGGGCGCCAGTGGCGAATTTGACAATCTTGGTGTTCTCTGGCAAATGCCAAACGTCCTGCACGGTGTTGGGCTGTAAGCACAACCCCCACCTGTGGACGTCGGGCCCTCATATCACCCTTATGGAGTCTGTTTCTGACCGTTTGAGCAGACACATGCACATTTGTGGCCTGCTGGAGGTCATTTTGCAGGGCTCTGGCAGTGCTCCTCCTGTTCCTCCTTGCGCAAAGGCGGAGGTAGCGGTCCTGCTGCTGGGTTGTTGCCCTCCTACGGCCTCCTCCACGTCTCCTGATGTACTGGCCTGTCTCCTGGTAGCGCCTCCATGCTCTGGACACTACGCTAACAGACACAGCAAACCTTCTTGCCACAGCTCGCAATGATGTGCCATCCTGGATAAGCTGCACTACCTGAGCCACTTGTGTGGGTTGTAGACTCCGTCTCATGCTACCACTAGAGTGAAAGCACCGCCAGCATTCAAAAGTGACCAAAACATCACTCAGGAAGCATAGGAACTGAGAAGTGGTCTGTGGTTACCACCTGCAGAACCACTCCTTTATTGGGGGTGTCTTGCTAATTGCCGAAAAATTTCCACCTGTTGTCTATCCCATTTGCTTAACAGCATGTGAAATTGATTATCACTCAGTGTTGCTCCCTAAGTGGACAGTTTGATTTCACAGAAGTGTGATTGACTTGGAGTTACATTGTGTTGTTTAAGTGTTCCCTTTATTTTTTTGAGCAGTGTATATATATATATATATATATATATATATATATATTTAAATTAAATTTAGCTTCTATTTCTGAAAAGCTTCTGATGGGATTTGAGCTCACAACCTTCTACATTTCAGCCAAGAATCTTAACCACTACACTACAGAGCTGCATGGCCAAAAAAAAAAAAAAAAAAGAGACTTTTGCTGTATAGGAATACTTACTAGGGAAGTGTTCTACTCGCGCACACGAGCACTTTGGTGCTTGACCAACACTACCTTTTGAGGGTATAGCCAGCATGTGGCAATACTGTATTGAATTTATATTGTGAGAAACTGAAGGAATCAATCTGAGGAATGGTAAGGGTGGACACATCCGTATATGCCTGCTGAATCTGCTGGTATTGGATTGAAAAGTCAGTGAAGTGAAAAAAATAGCATTTTTCTGTATTATACTTAAGAGCTGCACTCACTATTCTGCTTGTGAAGTCACTCTGTACATTAATTACTTTACCTGAACTCTGATAGAAATGAATGAGGCGGCTGCACACATGCCAGAATGTCAGCTCCTGTCATTTCAAGGGGCTCCACTGGGTACGGAGTCTCTGTTCTCATGATTGTAGGGGTCTTAGAGGTAGGACCACCACCAATCTAATATTTACCTCACCTCCTATAAAGGGGGGATAATTTTACATAAGGTAGCAATACTGTTTAAGTTTATAAAGGTAATCATGTACAGCTGTAGGCTGCCAGCAAACCAGACAAAAATCAGCTAATCCCTGTCCCTTCTCCATATCCTATGGTTTAGATCGCTCAAATACAGGAAGGGGGAAATAAATAGCATGAAACAGCCAACGTAAACAAAAATATATATATATATAATGCTTTTTGTTTGCTTTTCTATTTTTCATCTTTTTTCTTTTGTTTTATACGATGCTGTCATTTAATAGTTGTTGCGGTCAGCAGCGCGTACTATACATAAGAAGAAGCTGACATCATGTTTCTAAGGAAAATGAAGCACTCATCTCTGATATTGATTGGGTCATTTTTACATCCTGATTAATGATAGACAAATAATTTTGCTCATCTCCCACAGAAACATGTGGAGCGCTGAAAGCAAATCAATAGACAGTACAGGCTCACTTCTATATGAAAGACGCATATAGCCGGAGTAGAGTTATTACTACTGTTAACCTTCATTTATTAAATGTCAATGTAATCCACATCACTACTGTAATGTGTGGATAAGGTAATGTAATGACAGTAAGAAAGATACATAGATAGATAATAGATAGATAGATAATAGATAGATAGATAGATGATAGATAGATAGATAGATAGATAGATAGATAGATAGATAGATAGATAGATAGATAGATAGATGATAGATTGATATATAAAATATGAGATACTGTAGATAGATAGATAGATAGATAGATAGATAGATAGATAGATAGATAGATAGATAATAGATAGATAGATAGATAGTAACAAAAGGTAAATAGAAGCACTCCTTAGTCTGTCAGGTGCAAAAAGTCCACAAAATGTTATGCAAAATATAAACAAGGCAGCACTCCAGTCTTTGTGAAGAAAAAGTGGATCCTTTATTAGACCCAATGCAACGTTTCAGCTCATCTTAATGGAGCCTTTGTCAAGCTTGACAAAGGCTCCATTGAGATGAGCTGAAATGTTGCCTTGGGTGTAAGGATCCACTTTTTCTTCACCAAGACTGGAGTGCTGCCTTGTTTATATTTTGCATAACATTTGATAGATAGATAGATAGATAGAATAGTTTTTAGATAGATAGATAGATCAACTCTCCAAGGTATGTACCATGACCACTGTCAGCAACAGGTGAGTACAATTCATACTTCTCCACTTTATTCCTTGGGTCTAAAAAATACATTTTTTTTCAGATTCACTCTTTTAAGAGATGGTAGTTCAGGGTTGTGGACGGTTTATTGCTACCACCCCCTAAAGGAAACCTGGGTCTATCCTGCACATCACGTATCTGTTCCCTGAAATCTGCTATATCTGATTAGAGATGGCCTTGCAGTTCGCCCGGCGGTCGTTTCGCGGCGAACTTTGCTAGTTCGCGATTCGCCGAACATGCAAACATATGGCAATGTTAGAATGCGCCATATTATTTTGCATTGCGCCGAACTTTGACCCATGACACATCCATCAGGTGGGACAGGACAGCCAATTGAGACGTTTAAGCACACGGACACACCCCCATCCTATAACAGAACCCGATCTGGCAGCCATTTTACATTCTGTGTTTTGCCAATGTAGGGAGTGGTTGCTTTGTGGAGCAGGGACAGACTGTAAGGGACACCAAACGCTAGCTAATAGGGGCATAAAAGTTTTTTTAAGGACTGTTGTGCTATCAATAGGTGTGATATACTGAGGGGTGTAATATACTTTCCAACATAAAAAGTATATTATAGTGCACTTGTAGTATGTAGCAGTTGTGTGTGGTTCTGCTGTGATACTGCAGCTATATAGAGGGACCAACGCTATTGGAATATCTAATTGCAACTGGTTTAATATACCTGTTGCCCCCAAAAAACTGATTGATGGGTGTGATATACCTATAATATACTTTCTAGCATAGAAAGTATTTTACAGTGCATTTGTATTGTGCAGCAGTTGTGTGCGGTTCTGCTGCGTTTCCGTATATAGAGGGACAAACACAATTGGAACCACTATTGGCAACGGGTGTGATATACCTGTTGCCCCCCAAAAAAATGATTGAGGGGTGCGATATACCTGCTTCCACAAAATACTGATTGGGGGTGCAATATGTCTGCTTCTACAAAATACTGATTAAGGGGTTATATATACCTGCTTCCACAAAATACTGTTTGTGGGGTGCAATATTCCTGCTTCCACCAAATATTGATTGAGGCCTGCGATATACTGGTTTCCACAAAATACTGATTGAGGGGTGCAATATACCTGCTTCCACGAAATATTGATTCAGGGGTTCTATATACCTGTCTTCACAAAATACTGATTGAGGGGTGCGATATACCTGCTTCTACAAAATACTGATTAATGGGTTCTATAAACCTGCTTCCACAAAATACTGATTAAGGGGTTTGATATATAGGCTTCCACCAAATATAGATTGAGGGGTGCGATATACCTGCTTCCACCAAATACTGATTAATGGGTTCTATATACCTGCTTCCACAAAATACTGATTGAGGGGTGCGATATACCTGCTTCCACAAAATACTGAATGAGGGGTGCGATATACCTGCTTCTACAAAATACTGATTAATGGGTTCTATATACCTGCTTCCACAAAATACTGATTGAGGGGTGCGATATACCTGCTTCCACGAAATATTGATTCAGGGGTTCTATATACCTGTCTTCACAAAATACTGATTGAGGGGTGCGATATACCTGCTTCTACAAAATACTGATTAATGGGTTCTATAAACCTGCTTCCACAAAATACTGATTAAGGGGTTTGATATATAGGCTTCCACCAAATATAGATTGAGGGGTGCGATATACCTGCTTCCACCAAATACTGATTAATGGGTTCTATATACCTGCTTCCACAAAATACTGATTGAGGGGTGCGATATACCTGCTTCCACAAAATACTGAATGAGGGGTGCGATATACCTGCTTCTACAAAATACTGATTAATGGGTTCTATATACCTGCTTCCACAAAATACTGATTGAGGGGTGCGATATACCTGCTTCCACAAAATACTGATTTAGGGCTTTGATATACCTGATTCCACAAAATACTGATTGAGGGGTGCGATATACCTGCTTCCACCAAATATTAATTCAGGTGTTCTATATACCTGCTTCCACAAATACTGCTCTTCTCTAGGGATTTTGGCACAGGGTCATTTTTGAAAATTAAAGGTGCTGATGATGACGTGTCGATGGATGTCACGTGGGTTCCCGTGCTGTCCACTCATAAGTTGCAGTAAGCCCAACACTCACATAGGGACGACCGCCTTAAGAAGGCAGCTGGCCTTCCATCCCCGAGCCCAGTGGGAGCAACACCGGTAGAACCCACAAGGTCACATTCTCGGCGCTCCACGTCCTGCCTCTTCTCCTTCTCCTCTCTCCTTTCATTTGTCCTCCACTCGACCTTCCACTGCGCCATCGTCGCGTTCATATGGCAGAAGGCAGGCATCCGTGGCCCAAATGTTCGAGTGTAAAAAGTTGATGATGCCGGATAACCAGGTGAGACGTTGCCATGCTGTTCTGCGGCTGTTGTACCTGGAAGTCAAGAGCCATACCAGTCCTCCACTGCTTTGAGCTCTGCGGTCACAGGCTGTTCAGTGGCTAACCCCACTCAATTTGACAGTTGGTAAAGTGGTGTGTGACAACAGTGCCAATCTGCTGAGCGCACTGAAACAGGGCAAAATGACACATGTGCCGTGCAAGGCACACGTCATGAACTTAGTCGTGCAGCGATTTGTAGCCAAATACCCCAGGGTCCAGGATGTCTTGTGGAAGATCAGGAAAATCTCTGCCTATTTTAGAAGATCTTAAACGGCCATGGCTCACCTTGCTGATGTTCAGCGGCGACACCACCTGCCCGTCAGACGTCTGATTTGTGACTGCCCGACGTATATGCTTGATAGGCTGCTCCAGCAGCAACGTGCCATTAACGACTACCTATACGAACTCTGCAGCATGACAGGTTCTAGGGAGCTTGGTTTCTTTTCACCACACCAGTGGCTGCTCATGCGAGACACATGCAGAATTCTGCGGCCATTTGATGAGATCATCAAACTGGTCAGTCGCAGCCAGGGTACCATCAGTGACATCGTACCTTACGCCTTCTTTCTGGAGCGTGCAATGCGTCGTGTCATTTATCAAGCCATCGAGGAACAGGAGCTGTAAGATGAGGAAGTCGCAATGCTGAATGAATCCCCAGGGGGGCTACTCCATCTGAGACAAGTCAGCAGGAGTCTGAAGAGGAGTCAGAGGAGGATGGTGTCGGGGTGGAGGAGGAGCAAGAAGAGCATGCTTAGAGGGGCACTTCAAACTTTTTGGGGATCCATGGTGTTGTCTGTGGCTGGGGGGAGGAGACCAAGGAAGACATTCACCTGGGCGATCAGCAGGAGCCAGGGCGCTTCACCGCTTCCAATTTAGTGCAAATGAGGGCCTTCATGCTCCAGTGTTTTAAGAGGGACCCCCGTATAAAAAGCATAAAGTTAAGAGACCTATACTGGGTGGCAACGTACTTAGACCCCCGGTACAAACACAAAATGGTGGACATGTTACCAGCATCACAGAGGGATGTCAGAATGCAGAATTTATAGGCCTTGCTGTGAGAGATGCTGCATTCTAATGTTGCGGGCTCTGGCAGAGGAATTTACACCCACAGCGAAACAGGTGCAGGTACCAATCCTACTGCGCCTGCAAGAAGAGGGCGATTTGAAGATGTGTTGATCACTTCAGATATGAGATCCTTCTTGCAGCCAACTCATCGAGAGCCGCCCTCTGGATCCAGCCTCAGGGAACGCCTAGACCGACAGGTGTCCGACTACATCGGGTTAACCACTGATGTGGACGCTCTGAGAAGCAAGGAACCCCTGGACTAATGGGTGTGCAGGCTTGACCTGTGGCCAGAGCTGGCACAATTTGCCATGGAACTCTTAGCTTGCCCCTCGTCGAGTGTCCTGTCCGAAAGGACGTTCAGCACAGTTGGGGGAATCATGACCGATAAGCGCACTCGCCTAGCTCACGACAGTGTGGACTACCTCACATTTCTAAAAATGAATGAGGCATGGATCTCGGAGGAATTTAACCCCTGTGACGACTATGTGTAATTGAATTTCCTCATGCCAGCCCACACATATTAGACACCACCCAGAACAAAGAATGGTCCTTGTCTTATGTATATACAGCGGCAGTAAAATTTCTTTCCAGTGACCGCCTAATGTACCTCCAGACACATAATCACTAGTTCTTTTCTGTCAGATGAATGCCTAATTTATGAGGCCTGTACTGGCCTACAGTTAAATTTTTAGCCGGTGACCGCCTATTGTACCTCCAGCCACATCATCACAAGTTCTTTTCTGCCAGGTGATCGCCTAATTTTTGGGGCCTGTACTGGCCTACAGTAGAATTGTTATCCACTGACAGTTTAATATACCTCCAGCCACATAATCACTTGTTCTTCTCTGTCAGGTGAATGCATAATTTTTGGGGCCTGTACTCCACTGGCCTACAGTAAAATTGTTATTCAGTGAACACCTTTTGTACCTCCATCCACATAATCACTTGTACTTTTCTGTCAGGTGAATGCCGAATGTTTGAGGCCTGTACTCCACTGGCCTGCAGTAAAATCGTTATTCACTGACCGCCAAATATACCTCCAACCACATAATTACTTTTTCTTTTCTGTCAGGTGAATGCATAATTTTTGGGGCCTATACTCCACTGGCCTACAGTAAAATTGTTATCCACCGCCTAATATACCTCCAGCCACATAATCACTTGTTCTTTAAAAAAAAAATACATATAGAAGGGCACTTAACAATCAGAGTCACACTGAAATAGAGGATTCTAAAATATTCTGATTTATTAAACATATGTCTAAAAACATGCGATAATTATAGGATAAGACAATAAATGGATACTATTCTGATGGTTAAACTGAAATGTCCAATACCGCTTAAAAACCGCAACTGAAGAAATGTAAAGGTCAATAACACATCCAACCTTGGATCATAAATCGTGTGCACACAAAGACTTTCGATATAAAGTGTCGTAAGCTGGAGTTTCAATGTAGGTACGTGCAAAATCGTATGTTTGAATCAGTCCATGCTAAAATAATTTGTGGCGACCCACGTTTTCGTATAATAGCATAATCGACAAGGCAGCAATATTCGACAAAATAGTGTACATAGAATCTGTACTTATCTTTCTGCGTAAGGACTTTCTGTCATGGTCTTACCTGCTTGCTGCTCTCCTTCGTTTGACATGTGCTGGCGGCCATCTTGGTTTCTGGGTTTCTTGTAGCCTTCCACCCTGCGGCTCCTCCTTCCCCTGGGAGGAGCTGGATGCCTAGCTCATATATATAGGAGGTCTGTGGCTTCAGTTCCTTGCTTGGTCCTCTTGTGTTCACATGCTTCTAAGACTGCTGCTGCTTCTGGTTCCTGATCCTGGCTTCGTCTGACTACCCTTCTGGTTCCTGATCCTGGCTTCGTCTGACTACCCTTCTGGTTCCTGATCCTGGCTTCGTCTGACTACCCTGCTGGTTCCTGATCCTGGCTTCGTCTGACTACCCTGCTGGTTTCAATAAAGCCTTCATATTTTCACTTATCTCTTGTTGTACGTCTGGTTCATGGTTCCGTGACATTAGGACCAAGCCATGAATTCTGACGGTACAGGGCCATCCTCGCTACCCACGCTGGTTGCCAGACTTGATCAGCAGGATCACCTGTCGGGTCGGTTCGCTGTGGCGTTGCAAACCCTGCTTGAACGCACGGCTCATTTCGCTCCCGTTGCCGATGGGTCGGTTGTCGCTCCTGGGCTCGCTCCTACTGCCGCTCCGGTTGTTGCGCCAGAGTCTACCCCGACACCTGTTGTTGCGCCTGCGGTGTTTCGGGGTATGACCGGTTCTGCCCCTCTTCCACAGCGCTTTGGGGGAGAGCCAACTCAGTGCCGAGGTTTCCTTAACCAGGTGGGCATTTATTTCGAGTTGTTGACACATGCCTTTCCTACTGAGAGATCAAAGGTGGGCTTCTTGATCTCGCTGCTCTCGGACAAGGCCTTGGCCTGGGCCAGCCCTTTATGGGAGAACAACAATCCGGTGGTTGCCGAGTTTTCCGGTTTTGTTGCTTCTCTTCGGAAGGTATTCGATGTGCCGGCTCGTGCTGCCTCTGCTGCGAAGCTCCTTATGTCCATCAGACAGGGTTCACGATCCGTAGCTGAATACGCCATTGAGTTTCGTACCCTGGCAGCAGAGGTGGGCTGGAATAATGAGGCTCTGGTCGCTGCTTTCTCTCATGGTCTCTCGGATGCCTTGAAGGATGAGGTTGCAGCTAAGGACCTACCAGTTGAGCTCGAGTCTCTTATTTCTTTCCTGATTTTGATTGACACCAGACTCAGGGAGAGACCTTCCTTTAAGGAGAACCTGCGGAGGTCTTCTAACAGATTGGTGCCTACGTTTGCTGTCCCACCCGTGCCTCCCTCTCCTCCCACGCCTCCTGGGGATGACTTGTCTGGGGGTGAACCCATGCAGCTGGGGTTTGCTCGCCTGTCCGAGGGGGAGAGGGCACTCCGGAGACGTGAGGGCCGATGCATGTACTGTGGTCTCGGTGGGCATTTTCGGTTGGCATGTCCGAACCGTCCGGGAAACGCTCGTACCCTGAGATCCTGTCGGGGGCAGATCTTGGGGGGAGTCTCCTCGTCCCCGGTTTCCCGTGTTGACAAACCACTGATCACTGTTGTCCTCTCCTGGGTCGGGGGCTCGCTGACGACCCAGGCGTTGGTGGACTCTGGTGCTGGTGGTTTGTTCATTGATAGTGTGTTCGCTGCCGCCAATTCCATTCCTCTGCAGGCTCGAGGTTCCCCACTGGCTCTTGAGGCGATAGACGGCAGACCCCTTCTGCCGCCACACGTGACTCATGAGACCCTTCCAGTGGGGATAGCCATTGGTGCCGTTCACAGAGAGTCGGTCTGCCTCCAGGTTATTTCGTCTCCACACTACTCGGTGGTCTTGGGGTACCCCTGGCTCCAGAAGCATAATCCGACTTTCGATTGGAGATCGGTCGAGATCCTCTCGTGGTCACCGCAGTGTGGGGCTAGTTGCATCCATGGGTCTGTCAAGTTGCTGTGTACTTCCTCGGACTCTCTGTTGCCTCCTGAATATGAGGAGTACCGGGATGTATTCGATAAGGTGCGCGCGGTTGCCCTACCTCCGCACCGCCCATATGATTGTGCCATAGAGTTACAATCTGGTGCCGTTCCTCCTCGTGGCAAAGTCTATCCACTGTCGGTAGCGGAGAATGAGGCCATGGAGGAGTACGTGAGGGAGGCGCTTTCACGCGGACACATTCGCAAATCTTCGTCCCCGGCAGGGGCTGGATTTTTCTTTGTGAAAAAGAAGGGCGGTGAGTTGAGGCCTTGCATCGATTACAGGGGTCTCAATCACATCACGATCAAGAACGCTTACCCGATACCCTTGATTTCCGAGCTGTTCGATCGCCTTAAAGGGGCCACGGTCTTTACCAAACTCGACCTGAGGGCGGCATATAACCTGGTAAGGATCAAGGCGGGCGATGAGTGGAAGACCGCGTTTAACACCAGGACCGGTCATTACGAATCCTTGGTTATGCCCTTTGGGTTGTGCAATGCGCCCGCAGTCTTTCAGGAATTCATCAACGATGTTTTCCGTGACCTGTTGCAGCAGTGTGTGGTAGTCTATTTGGATGACATCTTGGTATATTCTGAATCAATGGAGGCCCACATTCTGGATGTCAGACGAGTGTTGCAACGGTTACGAGAGAACAAGCTGTTCGGTAAGCTTGAGAAATGCGAATTTCACCGATCCCAGGTAACCTTCTTAGGTTACATCATTTCCGCTGAGGGGTTCTCCATGGATCCTGAGAAGGTTTCGGCTGTCTTACAGTGGCCCCAGCCCAGTGGTCTTCGTTCCCTGCAGCGCTTTTTGGGCTTCGCCAATTATTATCGGAAGTTCATCAGGGACTTTTCCATGCTGGCCAAGACTCTCACGGATCTGACCAGGAAGGGCAGTAATTCCCAGGTCTGGCCGCTCGAGGCCATCCGAGCTTTTGAGGCCCTAAAGTCCGCCTTTGTGTCGGCTCCGATTCTGTCGCATCCCAACCCTGGGTTGCCCTTTGTCCTCGAGGTGGACGCGTCTGAGACGGGAGTAGGCGCCCTTCTGTCTCAGCGTAGAACACCAGAGGGTCCTCTGCTTCCTTGTGGGTTTTACTCCCGGAAACTGTCTTCCGCGGAGTGCAACTATCAGATTGGTGACAGGGAGTTATTGGCCATCGTGCAGGCCCTTAAAGAATGGAGGCACTTGCTCGAGGGTTCGGTGGTTCCGGTTCTCATCCTGACGGACCACAAGAATCTGACCTACCTTTCTGAGGCCAAGAGATTGACACCACGTCAGGCCAGATGGGCTCTGTTCTTGTCACGTTTTAATTACGTGGTCTCCTACCTACCCGGTTCCAAGAACATCAGGGCGGATGCCTTATCACGGCAGTACTCCGAGCTGTCCAGGGAGGAGTCGATTCCGACTTCGGTCATACCTCCGAATCAGATCCTGGCCGCCATTCGCACCAGCCTGACCTCTCCCCTGGGTGAGCAGATTTTGGCGGCTCAATCTGGTGCTCCCTCTGGGAGACCCAACGGCAGATGTTTTGTGCCTGAGGAGTTGCGCACTCGGTTGTTGCGAACCTACCATAACTCCAAGACCGCGGGGCATCCTGGAAAGAATCAGCTGTCCTGGGCTGTTTCACGTCTGTTCTGGTGGCCTTCCCTACGTTCCGACATCGCCGCATATGTAGCGGCATGCTCCGTTTGTGCCCAGAGTAAGTCCCCTCGGCACCTTCCGTTGGGCCTTCTGCAACCCATAGCCACCGGGGAGCGTCCATGGTCACACCTGGGGATGGATTTCATTGTGGACCTCCCTGCATCCCGAGGCCATACGGTCATTCTCATGATTGTGGATCGGTTTTCCAAAATGTGCCACTGTGTTCCTCTCAAGAAGTTACCCTCTGCACAAGAGTTGGCCACGATTTTTGCCAGGGAGGTCTTCCGGTTGCACGGTTTGCCTAAGGAGATTGTGTCGGATCGGGGGAGTCAGTTTGTGTCCAGGTTCTGGCGCGCCTTTTGCTCCCAGTTGGGGATTCATCTCTCCTTCTCCTCGGCCTACCACCCTCAGTCCAATGGGGCCGCAGAACGATCCAATCAGGCCTTGGAGCAATTCCTTCGTTGCTATGTCTCCGATCACCAAGACAATTGGGTTAACCTCCTGCCTTGGGCTGAGTTTGCCAGGAACACGGCGGTGAACTCTTCCTCTGGGACGTCTCCCTTCATGGCCAATTATGGGTTCCAACCTGCCGTGTTACCGGAGGTATTCTCTCCCCAGGATATTCCGGCTGTGGAGGATCACCTTTCCGTCCTACGTGCTTCTTGGGTACAGATCCAGAAGTCCCTTGAGGTCTCTGCGCAGCGCCAGAGACTCCAGGCTGATCGCAGACGAGCGCCTGCTCCTTCCTACCAGGTCGGAGACCGTGTATGGTTGTCCACCCGCAACCTCAACCTTCGAGTGCCCACTCCCAAGCTGGCGCCTCGCTTTGTTGGTCCCTTCCGAGTGCTTCGCAGGGTAAACCCGGTAGCCTATGCCCTTGCGCTTCCTCCTGGCATGCGGATCTCCAACGTGTTTCATGTCTCCCTGTTGAAGCCACTGGTGTGTAATCGTTTCACTTCCTCGGTTCCTCGGCCTCGTCCGGTCCAAGTGGGCAATCGCGAGGAATATGAGGTGAGCAATATCCTGGACTCACGCCTGGTCAGCGGTCGGTTGCAGTTTTTGGTCCATTGGCGTGGTTATGGTCCAGAGGAGCGTTCCTGGGTTCCCTCCGCAGATGTCCATGCTCCTGCCTTGCTCCGAGCCTTCCACGCACGCTTCCCTCAGAAACCGTTTTGTGCTCCGCGGAGGAGGGGCCCTTGAGGGGGAGGTACTGTCATGGTCTTACCTGCTTGCTGCTCTCCTTCGTTTGACATGTGCTGGCGGCCATCTTGGTTTCTGGGTTTCTTGTAGCCTTCCACCCTGCGGCTCCTCCTTCCCCTGGGAGGAGCTGGATGCCTAGCTCATATATATAGGAGGTCTGTGGCTTCAGTTCCTTGCTTGGTCCTCTTGTGTTCACATGCTTCTAAGACTGCTGCTGCTTCTGGTTCCTGATCCTGGCTTCGTCTGACTACCCTTCTGGTTCCTGATCCTGGCTTCGTCTGACTACCCTTCTGGTTCCTGATCCTGGCTTCGTCTGACTACCCTGCTGGTTCCTGATCCTGGCTTCGTCTGACTACCCTGCTGGTTCCTGATCCTGGCTTCGTCTGACTACCCTGCTGGTTCCTGATCCTGGCTTCGTCTGACTACCCTGCTGGTTCCTGATCCTGGCTTCGTCTGACTACCCTGCTGGTTCCTGATCCTGGCTTCGTCTGACTACCCTTCTGGTTCCTGACCTCTGGCTTCGCAAAGACTCTGCTCGGTTTCACCATCCGTTTGGACTTTTGCTTTACAGCTTTATTTTCAATAAAGCCTTCATATTTTCACTTATCTCTTGTTGTACGTCTGGTTCATGGTTCCGTGACACTTTCATACGGCCATCCGCTAATAGTCTCTGCAGCAGCAATCAGGCTATATGCTGTGGAGTGTAGAAAGTTCGTATTCGGCGTCCCACGTGTCTCGGACTATAGTTTCGGCGTCCCACGTGTCTCCGCCATTGATCACGAATTCGGTAAATTCTTCAACCCAGACTCTGCGAATTTAGAGTTCCACACATTAAACGGATCTTTTTTCGGGTACAGCAAACCACCGTTTACCTCTTCCTTGATCCTATGGGCGTTCTTCTCTAGAGTCTGTGTCTTTCGGGTGTTTGTAAGATCTTTAATCTTTTTCTTAAAGCATATAAAAAAACTGTTGTTATAAATTATAATAAATATTATCTCCACTATGCAAGTATATGGATAGGGCACTCCGAAACGCGTTTGATGCCCTATCCCGTAACCTCTTGATTTTATTGATTTGGGTGCATAAATTTTAGTTGGAGGACCATATCATTCCTGATATAGGGTGAGCCGTCCCATATACTTAATATCATATCTACTTGTTCTTTTCTGTCTGGTGAATGCCTAATGTTTGGGGCTTGTACTCGACAGTAAAATTGTTATCCATTGACCATCTAATATATCTCCAGCCACATAATCACTTTTTCTTTTCTGTCAGGTGAATGCCTAATTTTTGGGGCCCGTACTCCTGTGGCCTAAAATAAATTTTTTCTAGGCTCCAGCAGGGCACATTTTTGAGAGTTTCCCTTTAAGACATATAAAAATGGCCCCTGATTAAAATACATATTTTCTGTGGGTATTTTTGCCATTGATCCCTCTCTGGTATGTCACTGTCCATGTTGTGGGACTATTTGTGCACTTCCAGTATGTATTTCGTGGCTGCAAATATGACCTAAAGTTTTTTTTAAGTTCGCCGCTATTAAAGTGAATGGGGCCCGCCATGAACGCGCGGTTCGCATTCATTTGATCCTGAACGTGCATTCGGGAAGCATCGCGACCAATGTTCCTCCATCACTATATCTGATACTGCAGGAGCTATGCCCATGGCATTCATGCAACGAGTAAAGACAGAGAGAAAAAAAGGAGGACGTTACTTCAATCCTAGAGGAACCTTTAAATTCCACAAAAGAATGAAATAAATAGGGCGCCGACAGAGGTGGGGACTAGACATGAAATGGTGGGAGGAGGAGTAAGGAAAGATGGGAAGGCGGCTCACTAGGAAGTGTTATGACGAATCAAGAACACTCACAGACAACAATGTTGGGAGTGCGGATAGCGGATGGTGTCGGTGTGAGTCGTTTCACATGATGGTAGTAGTAGTGCTCACGGTTCTGATGCTCCATGGACCATCATGCAGTGAGGGAAGGGCACACTTGTTCTCCCATTTAGGTCACAATCTGGTTCTGGGGTCCTCCTGCCTGGTGATGGTTGAGGTACTCTTGGTGTTGATGGTTTTACAGTGGAAGGCAGGTTCCCAGGTTGTCCTAACGCCAACACTTTGCGGTGTAGTAGTTTAGGAAGCAATAATGAGGCAGTTGTGCAGCAGAACAGTTCTCTGCTGAACATATCAAATGCAAACTGATCAGGGCAGTACTTATCATGCATGGACTGGCAGTTCTTCACAAACTGCACTCTTCATGGATGTTACAGGTTTCAGGTAGTTAATACACTAAGGTGTCAGTTTAAAGTAGTCTTCCTTATTCTGCAGTTCACTAGCTGACTCTAACGTAAGCATCCATATGTAGGACATAATGTACATTTTAGACCATACAATGCAACCAAAGGGCGGTCCCTTCACAGCATGCAAACGCTTCTGCATTTTTGTAAACACGTTTCTGTACTTACAGTACATCACCTAAAAATCCAGTTTGGGATGTGGAGATTTCCACACAGGTGATTAATCTGCTTACATGCATATCCGCGCGCCAGAGGCTTCTCCTGGACACATGTGCCATAGAGGCTATAAGTAGGGATGAACAAAGTATTGAAAAATTAGATCTGGCTGCTTCACCGAACTTTACAAAAAAATTAGCTTCATAGCAAGTCACTTAATCACAAAGCGCAGTGGGTGCAATGACAGGGAGTGGCGATAGCGCAGCTCCCCATCATCGTTCCCCTCAGATGTCGCGTTCATAGCTGATCGCGGCATCTGACATTGTTATTACAGTGTAAAATAAAATAAAAAAATATATATAAAATCATACTTACCTCATCAATTTGATATCGAAGAGCCGGCCACCACCATCTTGATTGAAGGTCAAGAGCAAAATCTTGCGTGGCCATGATGATGTCATCAGGTAAGCCAGCATGGTGACATCATATGTCACAAAAAGATGAGGTAGGAATGATTGTTTTTATTTTTTACTGCCATTCAGGGAAAATTGAATCACTACCACAAAACATGAGGAAATTCAGCTTTGCAGCGAATCGAATTTTCCCTGACATTCATATCGAATCCCATTTTGTGGAGTTCGATTCACTTAAGCCTATCTAGAAGTCAAGACTCCTACCTAGAAGTCAAGACTACGGAGAGCTCATTACAGATTTAAACTGTTACTCAGAAATATAGAAAACACTTTATCCAGCTCACCTCCGTAGTAGAATAAATAGTCCCGGCTCCAGAGGCCCTAAGGGAGTGTTCCCGTAGCAGGCTGCAGGTAAATGAAGAAAGAAGGTCCTGGAGACACATGAAGTTCCTCTATCAGCTTTCCTTTAATATTCACGTAACATTAACAGACATCACCACCTTCCACATGACATGACGTTGACGCGTTTCGGGTTGGCACCCTTAGTCGTAACACTATGCCAAGCTCCTTTAAATAGAAATGCCACACTTGGCATAGTGTTACGACTAAGGGTGCCAACCCGAAACGCGTCAACGTCATGTCATGTGGAAGGTGGTGATGTCTGTTAATGTTACGTGAATATTAAAGGAAAGCTGATAGAGGAACTTCATGTGTCTCCAGGACCTTCTTTCTTCATTTACCTTAAACTGTTACTCATCTGATGCTACTAACTTTCCTGCGGCGCAGGGCACAACATGAGAGATGAAGCTTTACACAGTGCCTATTCAAATGAAAGGGGTTGTCCCATCAACTTAAAACTTGTTTTTATTTTTGCGTATCTGCTTATCTGAAGGGCTTTCTTCCTCTTCTGTGTGGGCAGCAGTTGATAAAGCACAGCACCTGTATCTACCAGGATACATAACCCCTTTAATGGTTTGTATGTACAATGCAGGTCCGCAAGACAAAGACGCTCTTTGTAACTGCTCTCCACTCTAGCCAAGAGATGAGGATGCTAAAGAGAGTATCCTCCTCTATGAGATATTTAGAAATTAGTTTTCTTGACTCCCCTTTAATTTTCCCTACTAAATTGTTTTTTTAGATAATTCAACCACATTGTTGAATTAAAAGTTGTGACCACTTGCTCCAGAACTCTTCTCTTAATAGCGCACCAAGTGGTTAAGTATGGTATTACAAGCAAAAACTTGAAGTACATTACATATGAATATAAATTTACTGGTTTTAAAGTATTCATGCAATTAATATCAGTGTTCTGCCTGCACCGGGGGGGGGGGGGGGGGGGGGGGGGGGGGCTGGAGATCAGTCCTAAAACTGGTATCCTGCTTAGTCATCAACTTGCTCTGGAAATGGCATGAACTGATAAGTTTCTCTGTTTACATCAGGATTATTCATCATGACAGATCCAAGGATGTCTTCTCACATTTCGAATCAACAAGCTCATCTTTCTTGTAATTAGCATATTTTAGCCTTTTCTATTATTAACATGTTTTCGCTGATGACTTATAACTTTGTTTACTGCTTACTAAATTATGTAAAAATATCTGAAGACTTTTAGAACTTCAGAAGACTTTTTCTTGAGTCTTTATGAGTCACATTTTCTAATCTGACCACTGAAGCCTAGACAAACTTTTAGGAAACGATTTCAAGGAGGGCATAAGAGAGAAAAACAACGTCCCTAGCAGTAAGTTGTGTGTCCTGATGCAGGAACCTACTGAACTTATCTGTGATCTGTGGAGGAAAAAAGCAACAAGTGTTCAATTTCTCTGCAGCACCACTCCAGGACAAAAGAAGTATTATAGATTTCCCATTAAAATCAATACACTGTCAAGGTGATGCCTGGACGTGGTGGGTCCTCCAGAACATTAAACAGTTTGCAGAAGTTCTACAATTTGGATAATAGAAGAAGGTCCTGGTTTTTTGATACTATTTAAACAACAATTTATATTATGTCCTTTACTAGCACAATAGTCAGATTGGAATTAATTACATTTAGATGAAGAATCTATTTAAAGAGGCTCTGTCACCAGGATCAACCCTTTTCATTATATGCATTAATTATTAATTAATATTATACATATGCAAGTGAGAAGTTTGAGCACCAGGAGGTGGGGCTAAATCCTTTGAGCACTGCTTTGTAACACCCCTGTGCTCTGCAAACTCACCCTCCCCTTGATTGACAGGGCTGTCAGAGCTGTGTCCTAGCATGTACATATCATATACACTATGTACTATAGCTGCACCACTATGTACTATAGCTGCTATAGCTTTGTGATAATTGTTTGGTTTTGCATATAGAAATCCCATGTTTGAATCTGGGGAGAGACTTTTGTTTTTTCTTCTTCCACATTTAATTCATAACAAAAGTCTATATCCTATATCATATTGAGTATAATGTTTTTAGAATTAAAAAACTAATAAATATTTCTGGTTTCTTTATAATCATATATTGTGCATCTGAATTAACCAGTAAAAGGTTTTGGGTTTCTAAGCAAAAATAAAAAACAAACATTATTCTCAATATTAGTAAGGCTTTTTATTATTATATGATTATATATATTTTTATTATAGTATAGCTTTTTATTATGGGTTAAATGAGTGAGAGAAAAAAAATACAGAAAAAATAGTTTATGTAAGTTTCTCCCAGGATTCAACCGGGGATCTCTACATGCAAAATTACACACTTATCACAAAGCTATATCATTAACATAGAGTGTAGCATGTTTTTCCTATGCTTATAAGCTGACACATATTACTGGTGTCTTTATAATCATATATTGTGCTTGTGGATAAAGCAGTAATACGTAGATTGGCTTTCTGAACAGATCTCAGTGTGGTAAAACTATAGTACATAGTGTATATGATATGTGCATGCAAGGACACAGCATGTCCAGCCCTGTCAATCAAGTAGTGGGGGAGTGTACTTTGGGAGGTGTTACAAAGCAGTGCTCAAAGGATTCAGTCCCACCTTCTGGTGCTCAAACTTATCATTTGCATATGAATAAAATGCATATTTATCTGTAGCTGTTTAGCATACAGACAAATGAAAAGTATTGTTTTAGTCATCATGATGAGCCCTATCAGGCAATATGTCTGGTTTAATAGGGTTGATCCTTGTGACAGAGCAGCTTTAAGTAAGTGAACCATTATTCAATAAGTTGAGAGAGAGCACCACTGAAGGGACCTCTGGAATTTGTCTGTGATCTTTAGGTAAAGCAAACAAAAGTTATTCATGCTTCCTATAGCGCCATCACAGGAGAAATTAGGCATTACAGAGTTTCCATTGAAATTAATAGGCTAGCAGAGTAATGCTTGACATGCTAGGACCTCTATTACACTCTTTATAGCAGTTCTCAATTTTGAATAATAGGAACCCCCATAATTTATCTTTGATCTTTAGGGAAACCAGCAACAAGTGGTCAGCTTCCCTACAGCGCCATTACAGAGTCTCATTACAGAGTCTCATTGAATTCAATAGTCTGTCAATGTAATACTTGACATGTTGGCTCTTCCAGATCAAGACAGTCCTTGAAGCAGTTCCCCACTTTGGATAATCGGTCTGTGATCTGTTGGGAAACCAGCAAGAGTTCAACTTTCCTGCAGTGCCACCTCAGGTGAAAAAGAACATTACAGAGTTCACATTGAAATCAATGGAATGCCTGTACGTGCTGGGTCCTCCAGAGCAGGACACTCTTTGTAGCATTTCCACACTTAGGATGGTAGGAGCCCCCAAAATTCATTTGTGATCTGTGGAGATAACCACCGAGTGTTCAATTTCCCTGCAGCGCTACCTCTGGAGAAAAAAGAACATTACAGAGTTTCCATTGAAATCATTGGAATGCCTGGACATGCTGGGTCCTCCAGAGCAAGACACTTTTTATAACATTTCCAGACATTGGATAATAGATGACGGTTCTTTATAGTACGCAAACGACATGCTTTTTTATCCTTTGCTAACACAATAATCAGAATTGGTCGTGCATACATTTAGGTGAAAAATCTCTTTAAATTAGTGAACCCTCCCTTTAAGAACACTAAAATGGTGCCATATTATCCTATTCTCATTTTTAAGGAGAATTATTTTTACACTAGAAGGGCAGTGGGTAAGGAGTGAAGTCTCCTCGTCTGTGGCACACACCAGTCTGACAGGGAATATTATCCTCGTCTTCTGTTTGTAGAGACGCTTGTAACCAAATTAAAGCGATGCTCTGAAATGTTGGAATCACCATGGCAACACGTAATCCAGCCGAGAGAGGGGAGAAAAACAAAGTTTTTATATCCCAGGTAAAATATTCACAGATAAACATCTTTTCTCCAGCGAGCCGGCCTGTTTGACTCTTATCTATTGTTGACATTTTACACACAAGTTTTCTTGCAAAATCCATTAGCCGGGACTCTTATCAGAAAACATACCCTGTTAGCATTAAAAATAATATCGCAATCTCGAGATCTGTGTCACAGGAGTGAAGGATAGGAATGAAGAATATGACAGGAGAGGAAATTGACTGCACCAGCAACCTTCAAACTCGGCTTACCTTTAGACAGTGGAGATATAGTTGGATGAAAATAAAAGGGAGACAGAAGGCGGTTTATTTAGCAATGGGTGTAAGGAAGCGGCACAAATAACCGTGTTAAGATAGAACATTCCAAGGAGCTTGCTTTTAATAGCAGAGAACTATTTCTCACTGTTGCACTTTATATCAGTGTTCTCCAAACGGTGGCTCTTGAGCTATTGGAAAACTATCATTCTCATCATCCTACACGGTGTAATTTAGCAATAAGTAGAGATTTACAGGTTAGAGAATATGGATCTACCCAGGACTTTCTGCAAATCTTGTTAAAGGTTCCAGTTTCTCATTATACAAATGTAACACAATATCGTCGCATGGTCAAAAAAAAACCTTTGTCAGGCTGCAGCTCACATCTTGAAGATGCTGCAGCTCTGAACCCGGACATATCCCCTTCTTCACCCAGGAAGCCCCTCTGAGTAGAGCATCTGAGATTTTCATTGTCTTATGCGCTCCCTTGCCCTGCACTGCATCAGGGCAAGGGCTGTTTTGTTTATATTTTTACACTGCTAGGTGAAGGCTTCTGCCTAGCAGTATTCCTGGTGATGTCACCACCCATTAGTGATGGTGATGTGACCGGTGTCACTGCTAGGCTGAAGTCTTCACCTAGCATTCTCATGGTGAGACCAGGTAAGTCACCGGATCTGCTGAAAAAGTCTTTGCCCTGCACAAACTCAGAGGGACATCCTGGGTGAAGAAGGGGTTATGTCCAGTTTTAGTTCTGACAACCCGGACAACCCCTTATGTATAGGAACATATAACATAAACAACTCCCGACAGAGTATTGGAATTTTTATTTTTTTTTAAAGCTGGATATCTTGAGCCTAGAGGAAAGGACGGACAGATCCGCACTTTCATGTCCCATGGGGCTGAGCGTGATACCAAGCACAGCCATTATACAATGTAAGACAATGTGCTTGGTAAGCTGTGAGAAGGCCGTGACGCTCAGGGGAGTGCTGGTGCATTCTTAAACAGCTGATTGGTGGGGGTACCAGGTGTCAGACCCCCACCGATCAGATACTGATGACCTATCCTGAGGATAGGTCATTAGTATCAAAATCCCCGAAAACCCCTTTAAGGTTAAGGTTTGCTTTCATACATCTTCATCCATGTATGTTAGAAAAGAGTCGTTGGTTAGTTAAAACACCAATTAATTTCTAGAATGAGGAGGCTCGTGGATTTTTAATTTTTTTTGGGCATTTCCTATTTTTATTCTCAGCCTTCCCAGAGCCATATTTTTCACTTTATTTTTATGTTCACATAGTCATATGAGGGCTTGTTTTTTGTGGGCTGCACTTTCTAATGGCACCATTTAATTTTGCATATGATGTAGTTGAAAGCTGGGGGGGGGGGGGAAACTAAACAAATGAAGTACAATTGGAAAAAAAAGCAACTCTGCCACAGTTTGATGGGATTTGTTTCTACAGTGTTCTGTTAGTGGTAAAACTGACCTGTTAGCCTAATTCTGAAGGTCAGTACGATTACAGTGACACCACATTTATATCGTTTTTCTTGTGTTTTAATACTAAAAAAAAATCTTTGGAAAAAATATATTTTCTTTTTTTTTTTTTCATTCATTCTGACGCCAATTTATTTTTTAATTATGTCTACAGGGCTGTGTGAGGGCTTATTTTTTGTGGAACGATCCGTAGTGTTTATTGATGCCTTCTTGGAGTAGGTATGACTTTGATTTGCTTTGTGAGGTGAAGTGATAAAAAAATCACGAATCAGCCATTTTGATTTATTTTCCGTTACGGCCTTTACCGTATATTTAAATAGTTTGGGAGATTTGGATTGTGTCAATGCCTATGATGTCTATTTTTATTTATTTTAATTATAGGGAAAGATGGGTGAATTTTATAGTTTTTTATTTTTTATATTAAAAAAATAAATAAATTTTGTACTTTTTTTTTAAAGTGATTTAACAACAGTCTATGTGTGATTCAGAGAATTTCTATGGAGCCCTGCCACCTGCAGGCTTCCGAAGGAACTGAGATTTTTCAGCGGGACCCAGCCTACTACTACAGCAAAGTAATGGTTTCCCCGATCACTGTGCAGGGAAGTCATTCAGGAGCTCCTGGGGAAAGCCTTAATTGCGATCACGGCAAGCGTTTCAGTGTCTGCAATCTGGGTTATCACCAATTGCAGACACTATCTCAGAGTGTCGGCTGTTTGAAACAGCAGAAATAGAAACATAGAAACATAGAATGTGTCGGCAGATAAGAACCATTTGGCCCATCCATTTGGCCCATCAAATCTGGCAGCTTTGGTGTTAACTGCAGTAGCGAGTGGGCTCCATTTTGAAAGAATGACTTCCACCATTTTTGCTCCCAAAGTCAGCCTTATGAGCATGCAACACTACTAAAAAGGGTTCCACTGAACCCGACTCTTGCACGCTCTACAGATGTGTCCATTCTTACCTTTTCTTATGATACAAATTCAATACCTTATCGGTACATGCTAGCATAACGTTTAAAAAGATGCAAATCACATAATAAATGACTAAATGGCCACACATAGACACATACAACATCAGAATATTCCAAAAATATATATATATATATTTCAAACTTGGTCATCGCATTCCACATATCTTGGGATGTGCTGGGAGGTAGTGAAGGCACATTTGTATTTCATGCTTCATGATCCATACTATGGGTAGGCAATGACTCACAATACAGCTACTGTACATTTCCTAGTGAATTCATTGAGCAGCATTAAGCCAAAATAAGGTACTGAACAGGGCACTATTCCACCTATTGCCAGTAGGGTCCTATTGTTTGAGGGAAATCCAGGCTCCAGATATTGATGACTTATCATGATGATAGGTCATTTATATCCAATTGGTAGGGATTCATCATGCGGCACCCTCACTGATCAGTTCCGTTGCAGGAATTAGGACACCGGCCATGTGCTCCCGGCATCGTTAATCTATTGATTTCAATGGGTCCACAATGCGCAAGATGCAGCCAAAGATAGGACATGTCCTATCTTTTGTGGTGTGGCTGCATGGACCCATGTGCTTCCGTTCTCAAGGCTGGAAGAGACCTGTGGCTTACACCAGAGACCATAACTTGGTATGGGACTCAGATATTATGTATCGTCTTTCCTTTGCCACTTACTATGGGGGACATTATGGAGCCCATTACTAGGGGAGGTCCAGGCAGCATGCTGATGGTAGGGGCTACATTTTTATTTATTTTCCAGGGCCACTTTATGTTGACAGTCTGCCCCTGCCTTTCTTATGACTTTGAAACGCTGAATACATTAGACCACTGTGTTTCAGAAAATCTTCATAATAGAGACCTATCAAGGTCTTTTGTGCCAATATGAAAAAATCTTAAAAGAACCCTACTGTCACAAGTCATCCCATCTCTGTTCATTGCTCCTCACATGTCTTTTCAAAATCCTTTCTCTTCTTAGCCTTTCTTCTTGGATTTGTTGTCTGTCTGCTCTTATTTTTCTGTTGAAAGATGTCTTACGTTTAGACTCAAGACGTACTCGTGTACTGTATGTCCTTGAGGTCCTAGTCACTACCTTGGTCAACAATGTATAAAGTGTAATCTAATTTTAGTCATACTTATGAACCACAGGAGAGCAACTCTGTTGTTACTGCTGGAAGTGAAACACATGGGAAGGATTTCTAGTCACGTCACCATTATAAGAGCCTAAAAGCTCACTCATCTGATGGTGTACCAGGTATTTAACACAATGCTCCTCGGAATAACAGAATTAAACATAGAAATGATGGATAAAAGCAACGCAATCCACACAAAGAAGTGCAAACTGAAATTATCAAATTAAGAAAATCATGTAAGAGGACTGAACTATTAGTGCCGCACACGGACATGCTTCCTGAATATACTGTTACATATGTGCCCAGTCTTACATTTGCTTGAATTTGGTTAAGGAATTCCAGTTTATGGTTGTCCCACATACTGGTCAAAGACCAAAACAAGACTCTGGATGCAAAAATCGGTATTGAGGTAGAGGAATTTATCTACAGGAGGCCATATCAGAGAAACACTGTCTGTAACACAAAGCAAAGTTTGTTGTAGCTCTCCTTTCACAACTAGAAAATGGTAAGCACCCACTGGAGTGACTGCCAGGGTTTCAAACTGTCCAGAAATTTCTGGACAGTCTGTAAAAATAGGCGACTTTTTTCCTGTTTCCGTGAAATAAAATCGAAGTGTATGTGATTTTTTTTCTTTTAGGCTGGTGGCACTTGGTAAGGAATTATTATCAGTATATTGAGCTATAGCTATGTATTACTTAGTACGAAATGTTTAACCATTCGTTATGTTTTTTTCAATTTGTCCGTAAAAATTATTGGCTGTCCTTGATTTTGGCATAATTTGTCCAGAAAAAAAAAATCTGGCAACCCTGATGACTGCCCTCCATTGAAATACTAAAATGCTAGCAATGTGTAAACTGTATGCTTGTGACTCAGTGGTCACTAGGACATTTGGAGGTGCCAAGTCATGGACAAACAAAATCTTGATGCAACCCCATACTCAACACCTAGTCTGGGCATGTCGTGGAAGAGAAAATCTTGACACAGAGACGGTTCAGGAAAAAGATGCCTGACATCATAGGTGCAACATGACCATCTGATTGATTTGAGGGGTGACATACAGCCATCCAAGCCCCAAAAATATAAAGAGGGTGCCACTTCTGTTTTGTTAGATAGATAGATAGATAGATAGATAGATAGATAGTGTAAAAAGATTGTAATGAGTGTTGAGTGAATTTGTGGTAACAAATCACTTTTCCCTGAAATGGCAGTAAAAAACAAAACATCTTGATTGAAGATATGTGCGGTGACATATGACAGCATCCTCTACGCAATCAAATAGATAAGGTGAGCCTTTATTTAACCCCTGAAAGCCCTCAATGTTAATCTCAGATGCTGCAGCATCTGAGGGGTTCAATGACGGGGGCTGCCCAATTCCACCTTATCTTTTGAAGCTGCTTGGGTCTACATTACCATTTCTAATTGGTGGTTATATTAGGCACAAGATACAAATGTGATGTGTTATTTTCTTTTTTTAGATTTTGCAGGAAATGAACCAAATGCAGTAATTTCCAAAAATTAATGAAGGTTAAGTATCGAAGTGGATTTCTAGAAACTAGAAATGATAATCCCTAGATCAGTGTGTGATGTGATGGATGGTGTCAGATCATCGAACCCCTGCAGATCATAAGTGCAAATCAACATTGTAGGAAAGTAAAGGCTGCAGATTCCTCAATGTTATTCCAAAAATGTTGAATTCTTCCTATTATGGACCTCCGTTGGCCTCTTAATTCAGGGGTTGGACCTTCACCAATCACACTTTGATGGCCTATCGTAAGGATTGACTATCGTTCTTTCTAACAAAATCTCTTTAAGGTATTTATCTTATATGTACATTTGGAAATATTTACAAATTTTTAAACTTTCAAAAACAGACAAAATCTTCCAAAATGAAATTATATTTTTTGAGTGTTTTGAACAATATATGCCAATTTCAAATTTTTCCAACATTGTAATTTATGGTAGACATTTCTGACCATCTTTTCCTTCTGCTTTCTTTAAAATACTTGAACAGTCAGATATTTTCAGCTTTACTTTTTCCAAGTTATCTTTTTTTTTTCTTCTAAAGGGCTGCCTATAATGGCTTTGATAAAGAACCCTTTTAAATATGATTGGAAGTCATTACCATAACATGATTTGGTTTTCAGTTGATAGAGAGGCTCCGGAAATATACTCACATCTCTTTATTGCTTAAATTAAGAAAATTACGTTAAAGCCTCGATTCAAAAAAACCTAGATTAGAGGAAGCGTGGAGAAAGCCAGCGATCCTTCTGACAGCGGCTCCATTGGAGTATGCATTTCAATCAAATTGAAGGCAGAAATACAATAAGCTCAGCTTGAGTTTATGATGTTTGATCCCCGGAGATGAGTGGCCTCTGATATTTATAGTTCACACTTTTGTAATCACAAAAGTCCTCAATACTCTTGACTGTTTTCAAGGAACAATTTTGAGAGGACGGGATTTAAATAGAAGTAATTACAGAGACAAATACTGTGCTTAAAAGTTCATGATGGTCACATCTTTTTACTACGTACAGTGCCCTGGGAAAGCTAAAATTGGCAAATGCCAATCAACGGTGCAAAACAAGGGTGCTCCCCTCCCCGGTGAAGCATGACTCTTCCCTTTTGTAAAGATTAAAGCTGGCCATATATATCAGATACATTTCGACTGAACTAGCAGATTTCATCTAATGCACAGGGGGATGTCAACACTATCTCTAGATGGCAGATGTTGGAGAATTTAAAGGGGTTGTCTCACTTCAACAAATGGCATTTATCGTATAGACAAAGTAAATGAAGGCACTTACGAAGGTATTGTGATTGTCCATATTGCCTCCTTTTTTCCATCGCATTATACACTACTTCTTTGCATGGTTACGACCACCCTGCAATCCAGATGTGCTGGCCGTGCTGGCACACCACAGGAAAAATTGCTGTCCTATTAACAGCAATTGTTCCCACAGTCTCGGCCAACAAGAAAGGCCGGAAATAAGCCGCTCTCCTCCCATTCACCTTCACGCTGCATCTGCTCTCTGTGTAGGAACTTCTGATGACATCATGTTTTTCCTTCTATTCCGCTTTCGAGAAGTTTCGAGAATAGGCCTGGGTGCCACACTGAGTCAAAGGCCTTCTTAAAGTCCACACAGCAGGCATAGAACTTTCCATGCTTTGTATTGTGGACATGGCTCTTGATGAGGCTCTGCAGGGTGTAGACGTGGTCCGCGGTGCGATGGTTTGGCATGAAACCTGCTTGGCTTCTGATGAGGATGTTGTGCTGGGTGAGGAAGCTGAGGATCCTCTTATTCAGGATACTGCTGAGGAGTTTTCCCAGGTTGCTGCTGACGCATATCCCTCTATAGTTGGCTGGGTCGTACCTGTCTCCGCCCTTGTGTATGGAGAGGATAATGCCCTGGTTCCAGCTCTGGGGGAAGTAGCCGGGACTCAGCACAACATTGTAGAGTTTTACTATTGCGGCTTGGATACCTGGCAGGCTGTATTTGATCATTTCTGGAAGGATCCCATCTGGGCAGCTGGCTTTTTTTACTCTTTATCACTGAGATCCTCTCTGTTATCTCCTGCAGCGTGATCGGTGGGTCTAGAGGTTTTGGAAATCTTTGATTTTTTTCCTCCATGTCCTTCAGCTTTTTTGTGATCTATCTGTCTATCTGTCTATCTCATATCTTTTTATCTATCTCATATTTATCTATCTATCTCATATCTTTTTATCTATCTATCTATCATGTGTATATACGGTATACTGCATGCTGGCCAGATCTAGTGAACAGAAGTACTGTACTGGGTTACGGTTGATGAGCGCTCTCTTTCCTACGCTGGTTCTTTAACCTGGCAATAAGGATAAATGTGCTGCTGAATCCTGCACGCTGATGTTTTCAGATTTACTAATCTAAGACTGAGGTCTATCTCTGCAAAATACGAAAGCTTGTTCTGCTGTTATGAGCCAGTTCTCACTGTGCTATGCTCACTGAATCTAATCATTCTAGGCAGCTGTACAGGTTTGTAAGAAGAGGCAAGTAGTTCAGATGTAGCAGGGATGAGTTTGTAGGGCTCTATGCTCACCACATTTGTTCATGATGTAATGTGTCCGTACAACTCCATTGGCTATATGTATGACAGACAATATCCTTATGACAGTTTTCTGTTTCATGTTTTTTTTTTTGGGGGGGGGGGGGGAAGGAGGTTTATTTTTTTAATTTCTTTTGTTTTCCATCTATATTAAAATCTCTAAAATCCACTAAGCCTATACAAAGACTTCCTATTCTGTGGAGTTCACATCTCTGCAGTTATCTCATTACAGTAGGATTACAATAAAAGTTAACACCTATATGTAAATAGCACATGATCCATCATTTAGAATAGGTGATAACACAGCTTATCTACTCCCCTCCCTGCACAATGAACTCTGTATAGGTGACAGAGCATGCCCACAACACCCTTTCATAGAAATTTATGAGTTATCCACAGACACAGACAGATTCTTACAGTTATTGTGGATGTTTTCAAGGGATATATATATATATATATATATATATATACAGGGTGGGCCATTTATATGGATACACCTTAATAAAATGGGAATGGTTGGTGATATTAACTTCCTGTTTGTGGCACATTAGTATATGTGAGGGGGGAAACTTTTCAAGATGGGTGGTGACCATGGCGACCATTTTGAAGTCGGCCATTTTGAATCCAACTTTTGTTTTTTCAATAGGAAGAGGGTCATGTGACACAACAAACTTATTGGGAATTTCGCAAGAAAAACAATGGTGTGCTTGGTTTTAACGTAACTTTATTCTTTCATGTTTCTGACCACTTATAAAATGTGTTCAATGTGCTGCCCATTGTGTTGGATTGTCAATGCAACCCTCTTCTCCCACTCTTCACACACTGATAGCAACACCACAGGAGAAATGCTAGCACAGGCTTCCAGTATCCGTAGTTTCAGGTGCTGCACATCTCGAATCTTCACAGCATAGACAATTGCCTTCAGATGACCCCAAAGATAAAAGTCTAAGGGGGTCAGATCGGGAGACCTTGGGGGCCATTCAACTAGCCCACGACGACCAATCTACTTTCCAGGAAACTGTTCATCTAGGAATGCTCGGACCTGACACCCATAATGTGGTGGTGCACCATCTTGCTGGAAAAACTCAGGGAACGTGCCAGCTTCAGTGCATAAAAAGGGAAACACATCATCATGTAGCAATTTTGCATATCCAGTGGCCCTGAGGTTTCCATTGATGAAGAATGGCCCCACTATCTTTGTACCCCATATACCACACCATACCATAATTTTTTTTGTTCCAACAGTCTTGGAGGGATCTATCCAATGTGGGTTAGTGTCAGACCAATAGCGACGGTTTTGTTTGTTAACTTCACCATTCACATAAAAGTTTGCCTCATCACTGAACAAAATCTTCTGCGTAAACTGAGGTGCTGTTCCAATTTTTGTTTTGCCCATTCTGCAAATTCAGTGCGCCGATCTGGGTCATCCTCGTTGAGATGCTGCAGTAGCTGGAGTTTGTAAGGGTGCCATTTGTGAGTAGCTAATATCCGCAGAAGGGATGTTCGACTAATGCCACTCTCCAGTGACATGCGGCGAGTGCTACGCTGTGGGCTCTTGCTGAATGAAGCTAGGACAGCCACTGATGTTTCTTCATTAGAGACAGATTTCATGCGTCCACATTTTGGCAAATCTAACACTGAACCAGTTTCACGAAACTTAGCAAGCAGTTTGCTAACTGTAGCATGGGAGATGGGTGGTCTCATAGGGTGTCTTGCATTGAAATCTGCTGCAATGACCCGGTTACTGCGTTCACCAGACATCAACACAATTTCTATCCGCTCCTCACGTGTTAACCTCGGCGACATGTCAATGGCTGTAAACAAAGAGAAACTTGTAAATAACTCATGAAAATATAACCATTGTTTTTCTTGTGAAATTCCCAATAAGTTTGATGTGTCACATGACCCTCTTCCTATTGAAAAAACAAAAGTTGGATTCAAAATGGCCGACTTCAAAATGGCGGCCATGGTCACCACCCATCTTGAAAAGTTTCCTCCCTCACATATACTAATGTGCCACAAACAGGAAGTTAATATCACCAACCATTCCCATTTTATTAAGGTGTATCCATATAAATGGCCCACCCTGTATATATATATATATAAAAATAAAAAATCTAAAAATTGTTTACCTTACAAATTGTATTTAAAAAGGACCAGTCACCTCTCCTTACATGACCTCTTTGGAGTATGGCAATTATGGAGCTTCCATTCCTCTATTATTTCTTTTATTTGAATTGCCTGCAGTCAGAAATAAAGGTCCTTCTTAGTGTGACCAGTCAGGGTGTGACCCAGCACAGTCTGACACTGGAAGCAGTGTGTCAGACTATACAGGAACACCCCCAACTGGTAACACCCAGAAGTACCTTTATTTCTGACTGCATTACAGAAGGAATAATAGAGGAATGGTGCAACACAGAGTGATTAGAATAGATGGTCTAGAATTGTTATTACATGGGTCATGCAAATAGTCAATCTAACAAACATGTCAGGGGAGGTGGCAGGCAGGGCAGTTTTCTGATAGCACCCTGTACTGCTTCCTAGGCTACCATCTGTAGTGAGGGAGCTATCACCATAGGATCATACAGCAGCCTTCCTAGGAACACCAGGACAGAACAGAAATTCCAGGGTGCCCCGTTGGTTCAGGATGGGTGGGAGACATGGATTTGCCACAATTTTTCTAATGAGAAAAACTCAGTCATATGAACACACCACTAAACGCCTGTAGACATGTGTGACTGTTCAGTTCTTGACTATGCAGTTACTTCCACTATGTATAAACCCAGCGCAATAACAGTGTAGAAATGATACAGCCCAAGTGGTTAAAAGATAGATCGAGCTCTGCTACATCATGATTAATACGCAATAAAAATGGTGCCAGTCTCGGCAGCTGCACATTGGAAACCAGCCACTTTGCTTAATTTCCTTTGTAATTGGAAAGTTGGGAAATTGAATTTGACACTGGTAAACTATGAAATTATTTTTACAGTATTAGCACCACAAATGTGGGCCCTCCGGGCTCCCGCCTTATCTGTCACTGACTGCAGGGTAATGAATTGGCAAGTCCTTTATTACAAATACAAAAACAATATGTGCAAGCGATTATTCCCAAGTATCACTATTCGGCAGGGCAATCATTGGTGCTGATTACAGCTGGTCATAATAATTACACGAGGTGCCAGAAGGGTGAGCGCGATGTTCCAGGGGTCTCTTGTCTGGAGTGGACAGATGCCCCATGGCTACAGCCATGTACAACCGAGGCTCGTCATGTGCCAGCATGCCTTGCTCTTTCACTTCATTTGGCCCTGTCTGCCTAATAGCGACAGATGGGTCCTCTACTCAGATGCTCTTTCGAGATATAAAAAAAATAAATGAAATATGTAATGTTGCTTGTCCATCAGCAAAGCATATTCTCAATGAAGGTTACTTCATGATAATACAGAGTCTGGCAGGCGAAACTGGCCTACTGAATGATTCAAGGGATGAGCTGAGCGCCGCACAAATTAGTAAGGATTGCAATAAGTATGAAAGGGATGGATATATATGCATAAGGCAAAAAGAATAGAAAATGTCTGTATATTACCTTGTATTTTTTTCTAAATAGGAAATAATAATAACAGTAATAATAATAATAATAATAATAGTAATAATAATAATTATTAATATTAGTAATAGAAGTAATAGTATTCTTTACTTATTTATTTTATCATTATTATTACTGGATAATGATAATTTAATAATTGATTTCCCCTACTTTTATGCTGTTGTTATTACTACTACTACTTGTACTTTTTTATTTACTTTTTTATTTACTTTATTATTTACTTTATTATTTACTTTATTATCAGTACATAATAATAATAATAATAATTATATAGTAACACACACACCTACACCACACTTGGGAATAGTTTGTGCATGACTTTTAGGGAGAGTACACATCTCTGTTTCATTTTCCGTTCTTCTGATCCATCAGAAGAACGGAAGAGAAAATAAACAAGATCCTGTAAAAAATGGATCCTGTCCATCAGTTATGTACAAAAGTGGTCAAATTGGCCTGAGAATTTGTGCATGACACTGCAATCCCTTAGAACTAATCTCACTTTCTCTCTCTTTCTCCCACCACCCAAATTTGCCCAAATCAAGTCCCCAAAAATGTAGAATCAAATGCATCTTGGGAACAGTGATGGCCAGTTTGCCGTGTTCGCCCGCGAACAAATGCGGGCTGTCATCTTAAATCACAAGTCCGGCGATGCACAGGTAAGCCTTTACCTGTGCCTGCGCCGCGAGCTGGTCTGAAACAAATGCGGGCAGTTCCGAGAACAGCCGCCGGGGGCCTTCATTGGGCTGTTCTCAGAACTGCCTGCTCCCGGTGACCGCATTTGTTTCAGACCGTCTCGCGGCACAGGCACAGGTAAAGGCTTACCTGTGCATCGCCGGACTTGTGATTTAAGATGGCAGCCCGCATGTGTTCGCGGGCGAACACGGCGAACTGGCCATCACTGCTTGGGAATTTTCAAAAAATTTGGTCAAATTCAAGATATTGAGAACTGATTTGTTCATCTCTTCTAGGGTCTAAATAGCTACCCCCCTGCACTTTTGTATGAAAGACACATTGAGGCATGATCCCTTAGATTTGATGAGCTCCGTATCATGGCAGTGCCATCTTCTTTACTCTTTATCTAAGGTGTTGAATTTCTTGGCATCAACCTGCATGTGAAAAGATTTATCTCCCTTTAATAATTGAGTGTGTCATTTTCAGATCACAATTCAGAAAGTAAAATTTATCTGCCCATAATTTTCTCTCAATATACAGCTCACTGCAGCCCCTTCGCTACAGGATTTATGCGGATAGATAGAGCTGGTATACAAGTGAGCAGAGGATTGGTAAAAAGACAAGCGCACAATGAACAATCTGATCCTCTAGATCCCTTGGAGTTACCTCTAAAGCTTCTCAATCTTCCTTACTAATTAAAAGATCAAGATTTCATTTTTTATTTTAATATCTTGCTGGTAAATGTGGCTCATTCACGCTTAGTATTTACTTAAAACATTTACAATATGGATTTCTTCTTTGGTTATGCAGCATTTTATTAACAGCTTGAAAGTTGTAGTTAACATTCAATACATTTTGATAACAATAATTCCTGAGAGTTCCTGTGGCCAGGCTGGGACACCAGCAGAGCTGCCCCCTCATTCAACTTCTTAGGAAATATCCTTTTCGTAGCCTCATTCTTGATCATCAAATCCATTATCTACATAATCACAATATCATGCAGCCTAGGTATAGGTGTTCTGTTGGCCAAGTGAGTCTACCATAAGAGCTGTAATATCTAGGTGAACATATACATGGCTAAATGCATGTGGAAATCAAAGCTCTTCTTGTAGCCATCACTTTTCTGTGAAGGCTTTCTACTAGATTTCGGGACATTTGTGGGAATTTACATCTCTGCAACCAAAGAAGTGTTAGTTAGTACATGAGGGTTCTTTGAATTTCATGTGTTAACATAAGTTCTGGTTCCAAGAACATGTCTATCAACATTTTTGAAGCTCGGACTGTCACTATTTTACTGTGAATGTTTTCTATGAGATTTTAGAAAAGTCTTTGGAAATTTTCATTCCCTTAGTCATAAGAGTAGATCATTTTTTTTAGATCAATCAAGTTCTTCCATTCCAAATTATTTTTATGGATCTCATCATATACAATATTGTCTCTACATATACAGTACTATACATACCATACAGAACTGCCAATATTCAAACCAAGTAGGATATAGATATTGATGTGGATGGTGATTTGAATCTACAGAAGGTCTCCATGTTACAGTGGTGCTTTCCCACTCTGCTTACCTAGTGTGCCGGACTCACCTCCAAATCCAGTTTGTCTCTCTTCACAGAATGTGACCTGATTGCAGGCAAAGTTGCTTCTCAGTGGGTGCCCATGTGCTCCCTTCGGCTTTTAAAGGACCAACACACACCTTAATCTTCACAAGTTGGCAACCTGTGGATACTTTTGGGACCTTCCCAAGGGAAGGGTGCCTGAGCAATAGGTGTCTTAGCTTGCTAAGTTGCTGCTAGGTGGTTGTTTCTTGTTGATCACCCACATCAGATAAATAAATATGAGTCCTTGGCAACAGAGAGAGAGACCCAAATGTAGCACTCCACTGGAAAAGAGACAGGCAAGTCCGATTTTCTTCTAAAAATTAAATACTGGAGGCCATTTTGCCAGGGCTGATGGCCACTCCCCAATGTTAAGGGCATTGTGAAAATGGTGCATACAACACCATTTTGTCACACAGGTAGTAATAAAAAGTCAAAAAAATTGGTGTAAGCAGTCTTAATAAAAGAATCCCAACTGTTTGTCCCTGTATTATACTCCTCTGAATGAGCCATGAAAGTCAGATGTCCATCCAAAATAATCTCAAGGGGAAATTGTCCTGGTTAACTTAGTGGCCTGCATCATGGTCTGTCTCTTTATGGAGACCATCTAGTATGCATGACAAGTATTGTATTCCAGTCAATGCTGCTCTGTGTTTCTGGGGAAAACATATATGCAAATTAGCACATCTACATCTGCTGGCATCAGAGATGCTTAGTGTTCTTTTCTTGTCGGAAGGAAACTAGTTTGAGTACTTCTGCATTTCTAGAAAATATATTTTCTCTCTCTCCCTTTCTCTGTCATTCAACTGAAACAAATCACAAGAAATTCAGGCTCATTAGAATTCAATTTGTTGTCAAAATTTGGGAAACATTCTGAATCTATAGAATTGATTCACCCTTGTCTAATTAGTATTTAAAGGGATCATCTGGTTCAGAAAATACATTCCTCAGCCAAGGAGGAGGTGAGATTTTCATATTGAATCTTCATCTATTAATCAGAGTGAAGAGTGGCCGCAATGATCATCTCTTGACCTACAAGATCCAGTATGTCCATGCATTATATGGAACGGTGCAATGCTTCTTTTCTCCTGTGATGGAGCTGTACGGTAAAGGATTTACTACTGAGTTACACCACAGATCGGAGATGATTGATGGAGCTCAATGAAGTGGGATGCCAACATTTCAGTAAATGAGAAACATTTCAGAAAAACCAAACCCAAAGCTCACGAGTGTTCTGCTTCTTATAATCCCTCTGGAATCATTATTAATTATGTATTTCACATCTCATTAAATGTTTTCCTCAGTAACTCCATAATTTACCCCTTTGCATCACTTTACCAGAGTTCCATAACTTTCATCACTTTAACTCCCTTGACCATAACATTTCTCAGGGACTCCGATTTGGGAGCGCTCTGTGAATTTGATGAATGAGACATCTCTAGAACATGCACGTTTTTTTTTCTTCCTTTCATCATGATGACTATTCAAATTTCTTCTATTGTAATCCCTCCTGCTGTTTTACTTACTGTATCATTATATCACAGTCACAAACACAAGCCTGAGAATCCCCAGCTACAATGATTACCAATGATTTAATGCAGTTATTTTGTGTCAAGCCTGGAAATAAATGCTTGCACCAAGCAGATTTGTCACCTACTACAGATAACAAGATGAATTGTGAAACTATCTCTTGCATTAGATCTGCTCGCTCGGTCTGTGCCAGGAGGACGGTCCAAAACTTGTCATTTACAAGAGATAATTGAGACCAGATTTAGAAACTGATCGTTAGCCTCATAGTTTGGAAAAATATAATTTACATTTAAAGAAGAAGTATCATTTTAATTGTCCTGTACAAATTTAAGAAGTTGTCTAATGGAACAGAATAGGTTAAAATAAAAGGAGCCTTATTTACCTTGCCGATCCCCCACCAAAGCCATTGCGATGCTTACTGAGTTCTCACTGATCCACACTTCCTGGTTCTAGTTCAATGCACAGGAAATGATAGGAGATGTCTGCTCAACCATTAACTGGCTGGGGTGGAGACAGGGGCGTAGTTATAGGGGAAGCAGGGGAAGCGGCTGCTTTGGGGCTCAATCTCAGAAGGAGCCCAGCTTGGAGGAGGACTAACAGATTCTATTGTCAGGGCCCCCTCAACAATATTATACAATGACATTATACACAGCGGCACTATAGGAAACAGACGTAGCGGCTGCCGGGCCTCGTCTTACAGAGCGATCTTGACCAGCCTCAGAAGTGGGGATTGCACAGGAGTCAGGAGTTGCGAAGAAATTACTGGGCGAGGGAGGCTCATTAAAAAATTTGCTGTGGGACCTGGTAATTTATTGGTGAATTTAAGTTGCCTTTCTTATAATTTTAATCAAGTTTTGGTTCAATTTAATATTCAATATTTAATACATTTTAAAATAAAAAATAAAGTGTTGCCTAAGACAGGAGAGAATCCGCCAGTCTTCTGTTTATTCAACGACGTGGTTATGATGGAGAAAAAATATAAAAATATTTCTCTCTACCTGGAGACGAATCCTGTCAAGATTAATGCAAGGACGGTATCAGCTGCTTATCGACCCAGATACTTCTGGGGGAACCCGCCTGGCATGAACAAGCCTCTAGTGGCTACAGATAATGAGAAGACAAAGAGTCAAGATAGCTCATCAAGATACGTTGATGCGAAGTTCATCAAGATACGTCACGAAAGGTTTTAACGCATATAACTGCAGCGCTGACCACTGAATTAATTTAGTTTTTCGACCAAAATACTTCAATAAAGATTTTACTGCATATAACCGGATATAACCGCAGTGCTGAACGCTGAATAAAATTAGTTTTTCAACGGAAATACGTCAATAAATATTTTGCTGCATATAACTGCAGCACTGAACGCTGAATACATTTTTTTTAGACGGAAATACGTCAATAAAGATTTTGCTGCATATAACTGCAGCACTGAACGCTGAATAAAATTAGTTTTTCGACGGAAATACGTCAATAAAGATTTTATTACACATAACTGCAGCGCTGAACGATGAATAAAATTTGTTTTTCGACAGAAATACGTCTCAAAAGGTTTTACCACATATAACTTCGAGAAAAATGCGTCAATAAAGATTTTACCACATATAACGGAGCACGGAGATGGAGAGGTTCTTCGGATTCCCCCCGCACTGTACAGACGTCTCAGAAATTACACCAGCTCCTGGGAAGGTCATGGAGCGTCCCGGTCATCCAGCATCTATTCGCTCCGCTGAAGGATTATTTTGAAAGTGTTTAGAAGCCACACGGGGTCCTCACGCTGCAGATTTATCATGGAGACATCATGGAAATTTTACCGCATATAACCACAGCTCTGACCGCTGAATAAAATTTGTTTTTTCGAACCGAAATACGTCAATAAAGATTTTATCACAAATATTACTGCAACGCTGAATATATTTTGTTTTTCGACCGAAATACATCACTAAAGGTTTTGCCACATGCAACAGTGAACGCTGAATATATATATTTTTTCTACCGAAATTCGTTACTAAAAGTTTTACCACATATAACTGCAAAAGTGGACGCTGAATATATTTTGTTTTTGTACTGAAATAATAACTGCAGAAGTGAAATGCGTATATATTTTCCATTTTGTACTGAAATAGTCCACTAAACGCTTTCAAGACATATAACCGCCGCCGACATGAACTGAGAATGTGTTTTTCTTTTTGTACTGAAATAGGCCCCTATACGCTTTCAACAGAAATAACTGCAGAAGTGAACTGAGAATATTTTTTTCTTGTTGTACAGAAATAGGCCACTATACGCTTTCAAAACACTGAAAAAAATATATAAAACATCCTGCACGATATGATAATAAATGTTGTGGATGTACATGGTAACATTTATACAGTCACAGAAAATAATGCACTATAATAATAGATGCAAGCATAACATATGGACTAAGCCCTCACTCTATTGATAACATCTGAGACACTTGGACAATACATTTTGATCAAAACACATCTAAGCCCACCTATCAAGCGACAAGGTGGTCTCAGTTCAGGCGGGTCCTACGCTACATATACAGGGAGTGCAGAATTATTAGGCAAATGAGTATTTTGACCACATCATCCTCTTTATGCATGTTGTCTTCCTCCAAGCTGTATAGGCTCGAAAGCCTACTACCAATTAAGCATATTAGGTGATGTGCATCTCTGTAATGAGAAGGGGTGTGGTCTAATGACATCAACACCCTATATTAGGTGTGCATAATTATTAGGCAACTTCCTTTCCTTTGGCAAAATGGGTCAAAAGAAGGACTTGACAGGCTCAGAAAAGTCAAAAATAGTGAGATATCTTGCAGACGGATGCAGCACTCTTAAAATTGCAAAGCTTCTGAAGCATGATCATCGAACAATCAAGCGTTTCATTCAAAATAGTCAACAGGGTCGCAAGAAGTGTGTGGAAAAACCAAGGCGCAAAATAACTGCCCATGAACTGAAAAAAGTCAAGTGTGCAGCTGCCAAGATGCCACTTGCCACCAGTTTGGCCATATTTCAGAGCTGCAACATCACTGGAGTGACCAAAAGCACAAGGTGTGCAATACTCAGAGACATGGCCAAGGTAAGAAAGGCTGAAAGACGACCACCACTGAACAAGACACACAAGCTGAAACGTCAAGACTGGGCCAAGAAATATCTCAAGACTGATTTTTCTAAGGTTTTATGGACTGATGAAATGAGAGTGAGTCTTGATGGGCCAGATGGATGGGCCCGTGGCTGGATTGGTAAAGGGCAGAGAGCTCCAGTCCGACGCCAGCAAGGTGGAGGTGGAGTACTGGTTTGGGCTGGTATCATCAAAGATGAGCTTGTGGGGCCTTTTCGGGTTGAGGATGGAGTCAAGCTCAACTCCCAGTCCTACTGCCAGTTTCTGGAAGACACCTTCTTCAAGCAGTGGTACAGGAAGAAGTCTGCATCCTTCAAGAAAACATGATTTTCATGCAGGACAATGCTCCATCACACGCGTCCAAGTACTCCACAGCGTGGCTGGCAAGAAAGGGTATAAAAGAAGAAAATCTAATGACATGGCCTCCTTGTTCACCTGATCTGAACCCCATTGAGAACCTGTGGTCCATCATCAAATGTGAGATTTACAAGGAGGGAAAACAGTACACCTCTCTGAACAGTGTCTGGGAGGCTGTGGTTGCTGCTGCACGCAATGTTGATGGTGAACAAATCAAAACACTGACAGAATCCATGGATGGCAGGCTTTTGAGTGTCCTTGCAAAGAAAGGTGGCTATATTGGTCACTGATTTGTTTTTGTTTTGTTTTTGAATGTCAGAAATGTATATTTGTGAATGTTGAGATGTTATATTGGTTTCACTGGTAGAAATAAATAATCGAAATGGGTATATATTTGTTTTTTTGTTAAGTTGCCTAATAATTATGCACAGTAATAGTCACCTGCACACACAGATATCCCCCTAAATAGCTAAAACTAAAAACAAACTAAAAACTACTTCCAAAAATATTCAGCTTTGATATTAATGAGTTTTTTTGGGTTCATTGAGAACATGGTTGTTGTTCAATAATAAAATTAATCCTCAAAAATACAACTTGCCTAATAATTCTGCACTCCCTGTATAGCATAGGACCCGCCTGAACTGAGACCACCTTGTCGCTTGGTAGGTGGGCTTAGATGTGTTTTGATCAAAATGTATTGACCAAGTGTCTCAGATTTTATCAATAGAGTGAGGGCTAAGTCCATATGTTATGCTTGCATCTATTATTATAGTGCATTATTTTCTGTGACACTATATGCTTTCACCAGAAAAAACTGTGAAAGGGCAGTATGTATATATTTTTCTTGTAGTACTGAAATACGCCCCTATACACTTTCAACAGAAATAACTGCAGAAGTGAAATGTGTATATATTTCTCTTGTAGTACTAATATAAGATACTAAAGATACTAAGATATAAGCCACTAAAGGCTTTTCAACATAGCACTTGCAGCCCAATAACAAATTGCTGGAATGACAGAGCTGTATAATGGCTATTTCTAGGGTTGTGACATCACAGGGCTGGCTGGCTGCTGATTGGCTGCATGCAGGCATGTCAATCTGGGTGATCCTGCATTCCCAGAGTTCCTTGTCCCATGTACTCAGTCATCACACGTGTAGACGCCATTTTAGTAAAAATTGTGATTCGTTACCACGAAGCATGAGGAAATTTGCATTAGTTGCAGATCAAATTTTTCCTGAAATTCGTATCGAATTCCACTTCGTCAGCTTCGATTCGCTCATCTCTAGTTATGACGCCTTTTATTGTTTTGCCACCCTCTGTTGATAAAGCGGACCCTGCTGATCCTGTTCATCGTGTACACAGCACAAGCTGAAAAGTACTGTAAGCCTATTCTTAGGACTCAGTGGACATAGTAACATAGTGTATAAGGCTGAAAAAGACATTTGCCCATCTAGTTCAGCCTGTTATCCTGGAAGGCAAAAAAAAAAACCCTGTGAGGTAGAAGCCAATCTTTCTCACTTTAGGAGAAAAAAATTCCTTCCCGACTCCACATATTGGATTTAAACCATATGATAAGCAGAATGAGAGATAATTATATGCTCTATATTAAAAACCTAACAAAAGATACATCACCTCTAATACCACAAGCAAATGGGATTGAGCTTCAATACCGAGTACAGCCATTATAAAACGTATGGTGCTGTGTCGGGTATCTAATGAAGAGGCCTCAGTGCTTGATCGAGTCCCTACAAACAGATGATTGGCTAAGGTGCTGAGAGTCAGCTCCACCGGTCCATTATTGATTTCCTATCCTAAGAATAGGCCATTAATATTCAAGTTCCTTTCATATAAAATCTAATCGAAACCAGTAAATAAAGGAAACAACTAAATACATTTGAAAAAGTTTGCATGGAGTGTTGGTTGAGCATGTTAATTCCAGCAGACAGCGAGTATAGTATTTGGCCATCTACAGCAGCCCTATAGGTTTTAATGAGTCAACTGCTGCTCTAGTCAAGCCTCCCGACAAAGGACCCCCATTCTCATGATCGGAGGGGTTACTACCAATCCGACACTTAGCAACTGTCCTGTGAGTAGGTGAAAAGTTTTCATTGTGGCAAAGCATGAGTTCATTTTGTGAAATTTCTGATCTGCAGATCTGCCCCAGTAAATCGAAAGTTGTCTTACTAAGAGGAGGAAGACCATACTAAATCACCTTTGGGATGGAGTCCAGATAGTGAGTCAGGGTATCGTGTCCAGTATCAGAAATGCTTTTTACGGTGAATGGTCTCCAGTTCCCACAGACACATTCCAAAACATAGTAAAAAAAAAACTTCTTGGTAGAGTGGAGATTGTCAATGCTGTAAAGTAGATAGACTCCATGGTTTTGGGATGCAATGTTCGACAAGCTCCAAAAGTTGAGGCATTTTGCAAAAAAAGTATTGAAAGTTTCTACAACTTTTTTTGTCTATTATAGATGAGCTAATCTAGAAAAATGGATGACTCAATTAAGATTTTTTTTTTCAGATCATTTGCAACATATACAAGGACACCAACAAAAACAGAGAAGATAAACTTGTAACATATTGGTTGGAGACTGGAGATTTGATAGTCAGTTTTCTATGTTTCAAAGAGTATCTGAGGACATACCTTGTCACGTGACAGGTTGGTAAGATTGCTTGGGTTGTACGGTACTTCACTTCAGCATTTCATTCTGTGACATATGGAGAGGAGAGCAAGGACTAAGGCAATATATCCTTTTTAAATTATTATGCATCAATAGAGTAAGCCACAATCAAATATGCCTTATGGCATGACTGAATCAACTTACATTGTCAATTAAATGGAATGTGTAATCAGAAAATGACCTACTGTTTAAATCACGTTTTTATGTTAAGCATATATTTTTGCTTGAATTTTTCATGTCACTATATATATATATATATACAAACGGAAAATGCAAATGTGATCGCACACTGCATCCAGCACTCTGCCCTCCTATATATATATATAAGAAAAACCACCAGCAGCACCATCCAAGAAAAAAAGGAGGAAAAAGGGTGCAGAGCTCAAGTATGGCAATAGGTGCTTACCCACTTATGTAGGACAAAAATTGGACTGCACTCCGGAGGACTTTCCAAAAAGTCAATGAACTTTATTTACCCACAAAGTGGCACAGAGCGACGTTTCGGCTCATACATGAGCCTTTCTCATGTATGAGCCGAAATGTCGCTCTGTGCCACTTTATGGGTGAATAAAGTTCATTGACTTTTTGGAAAGTCCTCCGGAGTGCAGTCCAATTTTTGTCATAAATATATATATATATATATATATATATATATACAGTACAGACAAAAAGTTTGGACACACCTTCTCATTCAAAGAGTTTTCCTTATTTTCATGACTATGAAAATTGTAGATTCACACTGAAGGCATCAAAACTATGAATTAACACATGTGGAATTATATACATAACAAACAAGTGTGAAACAACTGAAAATATGTCATATTCTAGATTCTTCAAAGTAGCCACCTTTAGCTTTGATTACTGCTTTGCACACTCTTGGCATTCTCTTGATGAGCTTCAAGAGGTAGTCCCCTGAAATGGTTTTCACTTCACAGGTGTGCCCTGTCAGGTTTAATAAGTGGGATTTCTTGCCTTATAAATGGGATTGGGACCATCAGTGGCGTTGAGGAGAAGTCAGGTGGATACACAGCTAATAGTCCTACTGAATAGACTGTTAGAATTTGTATTATGACAAGAAAAAAGCAGCTAAGTAAAGAAAAACGAGTGGCCATCATTACTTTAAGAAATGAAGGTCAGTCAGTCAGCTGAAAAATTGGGAAAACTTTGAAAGTAAGGGCTATTTGACCATGAAGGAGAGTGATGGGGTGCTGCGCCAGATGACCTGGCCTCCACAGTCACCGGACCTGAACCCAATAGAGATGGTTTGGGGTGAGCTGGACCGCAGAGTGAAGGCAAAAGGGCCAACAAGTGCTAAGCATCTCTGGGAACTCCTTCAAGACTGTTGGAAGACCATTTCAGGGGACTACCTCTTGAAGCTCATCAAGAGAATGCCAAGAGTGTGCAAAGCAGTAATCAAAGCAAAAGGTGGCTACTTTGAAGAACCTAGAATATGACATATTTTCAGTTGTTTCACACTTGTTTGTTATGTATATAATTCCACATGTGTTAATACATAGTTTTGATGCCTTCATAGTCATGAAAATAAAGAAAACTCTTTGAATGAGAAGGTGTGTCCAAACTTTTGGTCTGTACTATATATATATACATACAAAAGAAAAGCTTGGCGAGGTGAAATCCGCGTCAGGGAAACTGCTTCTCTCCCCCCCCCCTCCGGGTTAGTATGGCGCATCAATATATGTCTATTTTTGTATTTATGCATTGATTATGGCTGCACCAGTAGACTGTATTGATCACTATTTAAATTTCGATACCCGTATGGGCAAACTAATGTGGGTTCAACCTTTGACTCAGTTGGTAGTCTGAGTTGTTTTCCCTACAGTAGTTCCTGGTTCTTGCAATTTTGCACTGGTCACTTTATCTAATATTGGATGCACTTTACTGGCCAAGGGGGGGTCTCTATCACAGTACTCATCCGCATGATTTTATATATGTGTTTATTGTCATTGTTACATTGTGTTTCAATAAAGTGATGTTTTGTTATATTACATGTGTGGTCTATGGGATTTGGTAGAGAGAATTGATATAGAGGTGTCACTTGTCATTGTAATTTTGCCTGTGGTGATAATGAGAGAGCTACTGAAAAGTTACCTGCACAGAACAGGAATTCATGACCTATTATTAGACCTAGTGGCCAGTGTGAAAATTGCAAGAATATACTGTATATACAGGTGAAACTCGAAAAATTTGAATATGATGCAAAGTTCATTTATTTCAGTAATGCAACTTAAAAGGTGAAACTAACATACGAGACTCATTACATGCAAAGCAAGATATTTCAAGCCTTTATTTGTTATAATTTGGATGATTATGGCTTACAGCTTATGAAACCCCAAAGTCACAATTTTAAGGTCCCCTTTGCTCAGGGGGTATGGATTAATTAGCTGACTAGAGTGTAACACTTTGAGCCGAGAATATTGAACCTTTTCACAAAATTCTAATTTTAAGCTGCAGTAATGCAATTCCTTTTAATTTGTATTACTGAAATAAATGGACTTTTGCACAATATTACAATTTTTCAAGTTTCACCTGTATATATATATGCAATTTTAACACTGGCCACTAGGTCTAAAAAATATATATATATATATATATCTATATATCTATCTATCTATATATATATATATATATATATATAGATATATATATTTGTTTGTTTTAATATAGATAGTAACCTTAAAATTCTAAATAAAATTAATAACAAACAAAAAAAAAACCTCTAAAAATTCTAAAAAAATATCAACATAAAAATGTGCTATTAATAGGTCATTTTCTGATAACACATTTCCTTTATGGATAACTTACTGCATCTTTGTATTTGATCATCAGTTGGATGCCCTTATAGAGTTATGACAGTGTGAAAATTTTTCCTATAGAAATCCCCCCAAAATGCCAAATGGGGATCTAAAAAAATAAAACACTTAGTGTCATCAGGTGTAGAGATTAGCAAATTTATTAAAATTTCAGGTCCAAATTAGCCATGTGATTCGATTCTACCCGAGTGGAAAGTGCTTTAAATGCCTGCAAAATCGCTCTCCATTGTTTTGTATTCTGGTGAAACATTAGGGTTATGAATAATGATTGACCTTATTGAATAACCTTGATTGTTGTTCATTAACATCCACCATAAATAAGCCAAATTGTACCCCCTTCCCAACTTAACTCACTTACTCAACATGTAAATCATGCTACCTAGCGTAGGGAAGCTGCCGAGTAGTGTCCAGATCTCCGCCAGACCTTAGTAAAGCCAACAGGGCCAACAGGCATTGAGGTAGCCTCCACCAATACTGGATCCAGAAAGCTCCGGCAGGCTGCCCTCTGCCGGGACAGCCTTCTGGAACTACTAATGGCAGTGTGAAACCAGCAAACACCTACAGGGTGAAGCCCGCTTTTTCTACTTGGCCCGCCAATGTGTTAAAAAGTCCCTGACTTCTTGCATCTGAGTAGACCCCTGGTGTTTTGGCCCCTCACCAGTTGCTACATGTAGCTTCTACGGTTATAGTTACGCCCATTCTTATATATTGTAAAAACACAGAAACAATGCTGTGTGTTTGCTTGTATGTCATGGTGCCACATTTTCAGAAGGATATTGCTTACTCCCCTGAAATGAATTTTCATAGATGACATTTCCTATTTACAGTGTGATATTTACATTTTCCTTTAATTCATTTCTAGACCTCTCCGGTACATATGGGAAAAGCTTATGAGGTCAGAAAAAGCTTTCTACAGCAATCCCATTTATGAATAGTTTTCACGCTGCTTTGCTGAATGCGAGCTCAGCCTGCCTTTCGCGTGTCTGTTTATCTCCAAAACTAATAGAACAGCCTGAGCAGCGGGTGTCCACTATATGTTAGGATAGGTTAGAACCTAGGGGAGATATTCTGAAAAGCATAGAATGCATGACTGAGGTTATACCGTGAAGACAACATTTATGAAATAGTATCAAATTTGAATTCTTTCTAAATCCCCATAGATCATGCTCTGTGTGCTCTATCAGTTTATAGTGCATGATATCACTGTTTTTAAGAGGTTCTCAAATTACTGTAATATGCCCTTACCACAGATAATAAGGCTGGAGAGCCCTGGGGTCCTTCAGACCCTACAGTGCTTGCCTGTATATGATATTAAGGGTTGATTGTGATGCAGGGTCAATTGTTCCTTTGTATGCTGCAATCAGCATTGATCAAGAATCCAATTAAATGTGGAAGATCAGAGGTGGAGATGTGCAAGTTTCTTAAAAAAAAATTCTGGTCCAATTCTAATGAATCGGTCGGAAAATTTGATTTAGGTACAAATCAATTCTTCCTTAATTAAAAGGGCTGCAATTGGCCTGTAAAATTGATGTTTGATATTCCGAGGTCTCCTATGACAATTTTTTCTCTGTCTTCCTCTCTTTACTTTATTTTATTTTCATTGTCCTTTTTTTTTATAAACAGCTTAGTGTTAAAAAGACACTGCACCTGTGGATTTGTTATTGTCACATCAGTAGAGTATATGTGGACAAGAACCGTGCGGTCCTGGACTGTAAGCCCCCACTGTGCTCACTTACATGCAGTACAAGCCCAAGATGGCTAGACCGCAACTGGTTGAGGGCCCCTACGCTACTTAAGTGCAGAGACAGAAAAACAAACACAGAAAGACAAACACAAAACCAGAGTTGTCAAAAATGGGTCAGAACCAGATGGGCTATGCAGTACCAGAATGGGAGACAGAGAGTGGTCAGAAGATAAGCTGAGGTCAGAAACACAGGATATCAATAAGTGAAACAAGAATGAGGAACAAGGAACCTAACTAGTGAGACAAAGATAATCACTGTCAATGGTCTATGGCGCAGATGTAACTGCAGGGATAAAGGTAACCACATCCCGTTACCCAGTAGGCCTTCAATAAGCTCTGGAAACCAAGGTGGTCATTTATTAAAACTGGCGTTTTAGATGCAGGTCTTCGAAAAGCCTTGCGCCGGCGGTGGATCTGCTGAAGTTATGTAGATGTGTCGGCCTCTACATAATTTGGGCAAATCCACTGCTGGTCTAAATGTAAGCCAGCTAAAGCCTAAAACAAGTGTGAAAAATGATAAATGAGATGGTGCGCATGCCAGCACTTCTTCTTCCCCGCCAACACCACTCCCACTTTTTAAGACCTTGCGCAAGTGGGGAAAAGTCGCAGATTGCGGTGCAAATAACCTTCGCACAGAAAACTGGCATATATCACTTAAATAATAATTGGCCCCCTAAATGTCTAGTACCGGAAATCCCCAAATGACCAGCGAGTACAGAACAATGAGACTGATGAAGATTTGGAGGGACAAACATTTTACCAGAAGAAAGATTAGTGGGAGCCAAATCACACATTGTATTTCAGAGGCAATATCAGAATTGATGCTTGCAATGACTATACCAAGAAGGAGGATGTTACCAGGGTCAGAATCAATAGAATCACAGGAACCTAAACTATGCGATAGAGAATCTGCTTTCATATTACCAGAGCCAAGGCGATAAGTAACGGTAACTAATGATGAAATTAAACCTAGTGAAGAACAAGGCCCAATTTGTTTGAGTACAATTATTTGTTGACTAGTCCCTTCAAGGAAATTAAGCTTTTCCTCGAATGTCCATTTCATGGCTAATAATTCACGATTGTCAATGTCATAATTCCTCTGCAGAGGAAGATTTTTCTAGGAAAGAAGGCACATTAGTTAGAGAAGATGACCTCTGTGACTAAACAGTCCTTAAACCAGCCTGTGAAACATCCACTTCGACAAAGGTAATATCAGGCTGAAAACCATTTGAAGCACAAATGAAACTCTGCTTCAGAGTTTCAAAAGGAGACAGAGCATCAGGAGCCCAATGTATTAGATTTAACCCTTTCCTGGTCAGTAAGCGGCTTGTCAATAATAGAAAAAAATGTATACATTTTCTATAATAATTTTCATACCCAAGAAATCTTTGAAGGGCTTTGAGGGAAGTCAGTCTAGCCCAATTAACAACGGCTTGCACTTTAGCGGGGTCCATATAAAAATTTTGAAGTGACAGTATATAAACCAGGAAACATATTTATTGAATTTAGCGAGCAACAGATTTTCTCTTAGTTTTTGTAAGACAACAACAAAGAGGACCAGGAATTTAAGAAAACGTAATTAATGAGTAGGGTTGAGCGAACCCGAACTGTAAAGTTCGGGTTCGTACCAACGTTTTGACTTTTTGACCCCGGACCCGAAAATTTCAGTAAAAGTTCGGGTTCGAGTTCGGTGTTCGGCGATTTATTGGGGCTTTTTAAAAGGCTGCAGGGCAGCCAATCAACAAGCATTTAACTCATGTGCCCTTAGAAGCCATCACAGCCATGCCTACTAATGGCATGGCTGTGATTGGCCAGTGCAGCATGTGACCCAGCCTCTATATAAGCTGTAGTCACGTAGCGCCGCACGTCACTCTGCTCTTGCTAGTGTAGGGATAGGATCCTGCTGCTGTGAGGGAAAGAATATATCTGTTATCAGAACTTGTTGTTAACTCTGCAATTTACAGCAATTTTTTTGTGTGGATGCAATGCAACAGTTTTGTACCCTGAAAAATAAATTTTTGCCGTTTGTTAGTTATGTGGGTGTCGGCGGCCATTTTGTGCAAGTTCAGTGCACCAGCACTGCATATGTGCCAGGGACAATAATTTAATCCTGTTCTTTTAGTTCAGTGGGCAACATATACCCATTTTTTAAGTGCACCTGCACTGCATATGTGCCAGGGGAAGGGAAAATAATATAGGTAATCCATCTGTGAGTTCAGTGACCCAGGGGGGGACATATTAAAAAAAAAATCTGTAAAGTACCCCTGTGCTGCATATGTGAGTGTAATCAATTCAGTAAATCCATCTGTTAGATTCTGGGGGGACAAATTCATATTTTTTTGCAAAAAATTACCATTTGCGCCCTGCACTGCATTTGTGATAGTGAAAGAAAATCAGTTAAATCCATCTCTTTCATTTGTGGGTGAAAAAAATCTTTTTTTTTTCCCCATAAAGTACCTTTGCGGCCTGCGCTGCATTTCTGACAGTCCAATACAACCTTTAAATACTGCTGTTACATTGTCGTTTGAAAAAAACTCACTTTTTGGCCATAAAGTACCTTTGCGGCCTGCGCTGCAAATCTAGTGAAATATAATCAGTGAATACAACTTGGACATTGTGGGTGAAAAAAAATAAAAAATTTTGCCCATAAATTACCTTTGCGCTGCATATCTGACAGCCAGGCAAATAAATACAGTAAATCCATCTGTAGGATTGTGGGGTGACATTTCCACGGTTATCAGGCCATTCATTCACAAGTGGCTCGGAGGGTGGGTTCCTGCACCAACATAGGCCAGGTACACAATTGTCCAGCCAGGGCACATGTGCAATACATCATTTTTACACCTCGGACACAGAAAGATAATTTATCTGACCTTCCTACAGCAATTTTTTGGTGGGTGCAATGCAACATCTAAAATAAATATTAATAATTTAATACTTAATCCGTCTGTTGGTACACCAGCACCTGCATATGTGCCAGGGACAATAATATAGTTAATTAGTCTGTGAGTTCAGGGGTTGACATATTTGCATTGTTGGCTGTTTTATACTCCTGCTCTACATAGCAGACAGGGAAATAATTTAAAAGAAATTGTCTGTTACATTGTTGGGTGACATTAACCCTTTTTTGGCTGTTTTATACCCCTGCTCTACATAGCAGACAGGGAAATAATTTTAAAAAATTTGTCTGTTCCATTGGTGGGTGACATTAACCAATTTTTGCCGTTTAAAAACCCCTGCTCTGCATAGGTGACAGGGACTGAAATTTCAAAAAACCGTCTGTTCCATTGGTGGGTGACATTAACCCATTTTTGCTGTTGAAAAACCCCTGCTCTGCATTGCTGACAGGGAATTAAATTTAGTAAAAACATCTGTTACTTCGGTGGGTGACCGCAAAAAATGAGGAGAGCGTCAAATAAGGGACATGGCCCTGGTCGTGATGCTGCTGGTGTTGGTGGAGCTCCTGTTGCAGGGAGAGGACGTGGTCGATTGTGCCAGCTACACGCCCAAATTAAACACCTTCCTCAAGTGTGCGTAGGCGACAGAGCCTTCAGAATTATTTTGTAGGCCCGAATTGAGCTCTACGAATGGTGAGGCCAGAACAAGTACAGGCGCTAGTAGATTGGGTAGCTGACAGTGCCTCCAGTTCCTTCACATTGTCTCCCACCCAGTCCGCTGCTGAAAGATCAGAGTTGGCACCTGCAGCCCATGGCCATCAGTATTTCACCTCACCCACTTGCAAATCAGCCAAGCAGTCTGAGCCCCAAGTCATGCAGCAGTCTCTTCTGCTTTCTGATGACTCTGCTAGCAGGGTTTCCCAGGGTCATCCACATAGCCCTGCACCAGAAGTGGAAGAGATTGAGTGCACCGATGTCCAACCACTTATGTTTCAGGATGAGTACATAGGAGGACCACCACAGCACATCTCGGATGCTGACGAAACACTGGTGCCAACTGCTGTGGCTTTCTGCAGTGTGCAGACCGACAAGGAGGGCAGGGGTGAAGACTGGGTGGAAGATGATGTGGAGGACAATGAGGTCCTTGACCCCACATGGAATCAAGGTCATGCGAGTGACCTGTGTAGTTCGGAGGAAGAGGCGGTGGTCGCACAGAGCCACCAGCACAGCAAAAGAGGGAGCAGGGTGCAAAAGCGGAGCGGCCGTCCCCTAGATAGTACGCCTGCTACTGCCCTCCGCACCAAGAGACGGAGCACACCAAAGACAGCTCCAAGGAGTTCCCTGGCGTGGCAGTTCTTCAGACAATGTGCTGACGACAAGACACGAGTGGTTTGCACGCTGTGCAATCAGAGCCTGAAGCGAGGCATAAATGTTCTAAACCTGAGCACAACCTGCATGACCCGGCATCTAAATGCAAAGCATGAGCTGCAGTGGAGTATGTCATGAACGTACCTGTACGCAGACGGATACCGCATGTGACAAGGGGTGGTTAACTTACGGTTAACCCTTTATAGATACAATTTGGTATACTGCCACCACGTGTTTTAACGGCACACGAACCAACTACCTCACTCACCCTCACCAGAGCAGGGAATGAAACAGCTACCACTTGCTGAACAATCGCAATTGTTCAGCCAAGCAACAATCAAAATGACCTTTCTCACACAAAATGGTAACGTTACTCTCTTCGGAGACAGGATTAGTTAATTGCTTTGCTTAGAACATGGAAATAAGCAAATAAGATTTTTAAATCTTTTAATAAAAGGTGAAAGGAAAAACAGTGCATATATACATTTACAGAAAAATGACTATTCTAGATAATAATAATTCAAGGTAATAGTAATTCACGACAGTTAAAATAAAAGGGATAATGGATGAAAAGTATACTTAAGTTCCTCTGTTTCAGTCCTTGAAGCCATTGTGCAATCCAATTGGTATAATATCATTGGACCCTGAGAACTGACATTCAGAATGCAATACAAATCCATGTGTTAAGGCAAGGCAGGGTTGCCATACAATGCACTGACAGCATCTTATAACAGTTCTAAAACAGGAGGTGCCAGCAGTTCTGCCCACCAATGGTATGAACGTGAGGGCAGGGTCAAGGAGGTGTCAGCAAGGTTTATGACCCAGCTACGGTCAGCCCAGAATGTCCTTATTCTGGCTGAGCCAACAGTTCTGTGGAACCACTGAATACAGCTATGACATTTATGTATTAATGACCCTTATGATTTTACGAGTCTAACAAGACCAAACTTGACTCTGCTGGGGCTTGTGATTATCCAGGACGGCTTAAAGCTGGCTTTTCAGCCTTCCAAGGGCACAAGAACATGCTGTTTGATATCTCCGTGATCGCACTGGTCCACGGAGGTTGAATCCGGCCTTATCCAGTGTAGAATATGCCTACGACCAGAGATATGAAAAATGACTATGTTTGAGTCCCTCAAAGGTTCAATAGGTCGCTTTCCAATCTCTCTCTGGTCCCCTGCTGGGACTGTAGTCAGAATGTCTGGCTAATGTTATCCCAGGATCCAGTATTTTACGATGAGCCTCGGCAGGGGTGCTTTTGAATCTCCCTTTCTTATCTTTATGATGGTGAAGTGTTATTTTCAATTACTAGGACACAGCTCCAAGCAACGGAATATTTCTCTTTTTAAGCATAATAAAGGGGGCCTCTAGGCCTTTGAGTGTGTGTGTATTTAAAAAGGGGGCTCTACTTGGGGTACCCTTGTCACAGAGTAGACACCTCAAAAACCAAGAAAGGTCTCTGGCTCCTCATGCTTTCTCTTCTGCTGCAGTCTCGGCCTTTTTATCCCCCTCTGGAGTGACAGTGCCACCTGCCACCCCGCAAACAGAGGATGTGACAGCAATGCCACCACCTCGGTCACCAAGCATCTCCACAATGTCCCATGGAAGTGTTCAGCTGTTTATCTCCCACACTGGAGAGAAAGAGGAAGTACCCCCCTACCCACCCGCGATCCCTGGCCCTGAATGCCAGCATTTCAAAATTCCTGGCCTTTAAAATGCTGTCATTCTGTCTGGTGCACACGGACAGTTTTAAGAATCTGATGGCGGTGGCTGTACGTTGTGCCCAGTACGTTGTGCCCAGCGGCCACTACTTTTCCAGGTGAGCCATCTCTTCCCTGCACAACCAAGTGGGGGACAAAATCAGGTGTGCACTGCGCAACGCCATCTGTGGCAAGGTCCACCTAACTACGGATATGTGGACCAGTAAGCACGGTCAGGGACGTTATATCTCCCTAAAAGCACACTGGGTAAATGCAGTGGCGGCTGGGCCTGAGGCGGATAGCAGTTTGGCGCATGTCCTTGCACCACCGAGGATTGCAGGGCACTTCAGTTTGCCTCCTGTTGCTTCCTCCTCCTACTCCGCTTCCTCATCTTCTACCGTCTCCTCATCCGGTCAGCATAACACCTTCACCACCAACTTCAGCACAGCCAGGGGAAAAAGACAGCAGGCAGTTTTAAAAAGTATCTGTTTGGGGGAAAAACCCCACACCGCGTAGGAGCTGTGGACAGGCATGGAACAACAGACTGATTAGTGGTTAGTGTCAGTGAGCCTCAAGACCGGCCTGGTGGTGTACGCTAATGGGTGAAATCTCGTAGCAGCTCTGGGACTAGCCGGTTTGACGCACATCCCTTGCCTGGCGCATGTGCTGAATTTAATTTAATAACTTGTCCCACATTTGCGCCCGATCACATTTCGGCCATTGACCTCCCTTCGATGTGATATCCCTTTCTCAGGCTCCTTCTCCGGCATGGAACCCTGATTCCCTGTTACCCGTGATCACCATGGTAGGCGCATAAAAGAACATTGAGAGTTGATAGGGAAGATATCCAATTGGATCAAGGCCATCACGGGGTTGTGCGATCAGGCAGAAGTTATCTAGAGTCTACAAAGCGGCAGCAGGGCTTCTCCTGTATAACGTTTCCTAATCCAAAATACTGCAGTGACATTACCTGTAATTTTTTATTAATCATTCCAATAACAGGGCATCTTAAGAGTCCTGTATTGTAATTTATCCTCCCTGAGATGGGAGTGGGTAATTGCCACGCGCCCCCTCCTTTACTTGGATGCATCTGCTTCAATAACTTGTCCCACATTTCAGCCATTGACCTCCCTTGGATGTGGTATTCCTTATTCAGGCTCCCTCTCCGGCATGGAATCCTGATGGTAGGCGCATAAAATAACATCTAAAGTTGATAGGGAAGATATCCAACTGTATCAAGGCCATCACGGGGACGTGCAACATGGTGGAGCAGTATGTGTGCACACGCCTACACGTACTGACTTATGGGTTTGCCCTCTTCAATTTCTGGGTCTCTAAATTGGGCACATGGCCTGAGCTTGCCCTTTACGCCTTGGAGGTGCTGGCCTGCCCTGCAGCCAGTGTATTGTCTGAACGTTTGTTTAGCAAGGCAGGAGGGGGCTATCACAGACAAGCGCAGCCGCCTGTCCACAGCCAATGTGGACAAGCTCATGTTCATTAAAATGAACCAGGCAGGGATTCCACAGGACTTGTCCGTACCTTGTGCAGAATAGACATGTATACCAGCCTCACCCAGCCATTGTACTCCATCGCACTTTATCTTTGTTTTATTTTTTATATTTCCCAATGTTTTGGGGTCTACCCAAATTTGAATACAATTATTATGAAAGAGGACGCTTAAAATGGAGCAAAATAATAAATCTTTATTGTGCTCAAATAGGAAGAGGGGTGAGACCTATCTAAATCAATAGGGCCGAACCCGTCTATTCAGATTTATCCAGCCTCATACAAACACAGTATCACTACCTAAAATAGGAGGATTTGTCATAAATGTCATGAGGGGATAGACGGACTAATAATCTAAAAACCACCGCACTGATGCTCGGATATGGTGCTCCGAAAAGGCAAATTACAGCCTATTCAATTATAATGTGCTGACGGAGATAGATACTATGTGTAGCAACCCCTGGGAAGACTATTGTTATATAGAGATCCCACATTCAACTCAGGGATTGGCACACATAACAAACACTGGTCTGACCAGTGACCTCAAATCACTGAGCAGCGGCGGTGAGTCACAAGAGCGGCCGTGCACTGTGCCAACTCCCGGATTCTACCACCATAGGTGAGTAAACCACATAGATACTAGCTGATGTTGGCATAAGCACTCCAACAACCAGCCGGTCTGAACACTGAGCTACGGCTCTACGCGTTTCTGTGCAGCTGGTATGTGCACGTCATCAGGAGCCAAGTAGCCACTACACCTAGACTGCCTAACGCCGATCACACAGGTTTGAAATCGGCTATCTATGCAGTGTAATTAACAAGAAACACCGAAGCCTAGTGTGAGAGACGGTGTACTGTTTGCTATAAACATAGTATCGGATCTGTAATGGCCGCGAGCGGCCAGGCAGACGCCGTGATTTAAAAGGACACACCACGCCCCCAAGAACACGCCTCCAGCCGGCAGCCAATCCACCAGATGATACAGTCATAATGGGCTGGTCCGCTGACGGCAGTGGAAGAACACGGATGTGTTCAGGGGGTCAGCGCAGCAGCACTGTACAATAACAAAATATCAGGGAAATATCAGCGGTTTAATGAATGACAGGCAACAGTATTTTGAAAGCAACATCTGAAATCCTGAAGGTAGGCAATTAGCATCAGACCTGTAATGTTATGAAGTTACAAAAAATGACACTACTAGAATATATGATAATGGCCAGGTGTATATATAATAAATATACAAGATATATGGGTGAGTGAACAGAACACTCTATCATACATAAAAGAACAATGACCAAAGATTAATTAAATACATATAATCTAGTAAAAGACAGAGTGAAAAGAGGGAAGTGCTATGCTACCATTAAATAAATGGAACATAGGAGATGGCATCATTTAGACCATTAGGCTTGATGGTACCTAGCCTAAAGATCCATTGCGCCTCCTTTTGTAGGAGGATACGATCCAAATCACCTCCAAGTGGTGTCCTTTTCACAGTGTCAATGCCCTGAAATTTAATGACGGACGCATTGCCACTGTGGCATTCAACCACATGGCGGGCGATAGGTGTATCCTGACATTTGTTAATGTCTGATATATGCGCCGTCTTAGTTCGCGTATCGTTTTACCGACGTATTTCAGGCTGCATACACATGTCATCAAATAGACCACACCAGTAGTTTTACAATTCACAAATGGTCTGATAAAAAACGTTCTATCAGACATGTAGCCGGAAAATGATTTGTTCTTATTGATATGGCCACAGAACTTGCAAGAGCCACATGGAAAAGTTCCCGAAATGGGATTATGTAACCAAGTATATTGTCTGGGACTCTGATACATGCTGTGAACCAAGATATCTCGCAAGTTCTGACTGCGACGGAAGGTAATCGCTGGTTTGTCCGGGATGAGATGACCAATGTCCGAGTCAGATCTCAAAATGTCCCAGTGTTCTGATAGCACGTTGCGCACTTGATCATGAGCACTATCAAACGTGCCAATGATTCGCATACTTTCCATCCCTTGTGGATTTGATTTGGGAGACAGTAGCGAATCCCTATTTTAACTCAAAGAATGTTGGTAAGCTTCTTTGAGTAGCTGGGATGGGTAACCTCGAGACAAAAATCTCCCTTGAAGGTCTACGGCAGCTTTTCTGAAATCCGATAACTGGGAACAATTCCTACGGGCCCTTAAATATTGCCCCTTAGGAATGCCTCGTTTCAGAGCTTTAGGGTGACCACTCTCCCATCTCAATAGGCTATTTGTAGCCGTGGTTTTCCTATACATACTGGTAACAATATCACCAGATGTATTGAGCTTGATGGTCAAATCCAGAAATGAAATCTGGTTCTCATTTATTTCCGAGGTAAAAAATAAACCCAGCTCATTGTTGTTTAAAGCTGCCACAAACTCATGGAACAGGGTGGCGCTGCCCCCCCAGAGGATCAGCACATCATCTATGTATCTGATCCACAGGGGGACAGCACCAACAAACCGCTCCATGACATCAGAGAAAACCAGTTCCCTTTCCCACCAGCCCAGGAAGAGATTCGCAAAAGTAGGGGCACAGGGACTGCCCATTGCGACTCCCCTGAGCTGGTGGAAAATCTTACCGTCAAATAAGAACACATTATGTGTCAATATGAACTCCAAAAGTTCCATAATAAAGGCATTATGGCCTAGTAGATGTTCCCCTCTCTGTTGTGTCTGTGGTGACCAACAAGCTTCGTCAATTGGACACATTGAAGGGCAGTGCTGATAATTTGAGTTGGTCTGAAAAGGAAGCTTTGAAACAATTGCAGTCGGATACGGAATTGGTCATAAAGCCATCTGATAAAGGTGGAAACATTGTGGTGATGGGACATGAGAAATATCAACAGATGTGTCTCAACATCCTCAGTGACCAATCCAATCTTGGTTCACAGCATGTATCAGAGTCCCAGACAATATACTTGGTTACATAATCCCGTTTCGGGAACTTTTCGATGTGGCTCTTGCAAGTTCTGTGGCCATATCAATAAGAACAAATCATTTTCCGGCTACATGTCTGATAGAACGTTTTTTATCAGACCATTTGTGAATTGTAAAACTACTGGTGTGGTCTATTTGATGACATGTGTATGCAGCCTGAAATACGTCGGTAAAACGATACGCGAACTAAGACGGCGCATATATCAGACATTAACAAATATCAGGATACACCTATCTCCCGCCATGTGGTTGAATGCCACAGTGGCAATGCGTCCGTCATTAAATTTCAGGGCATTGACACTGTGAAAAGGACACCACTTGGAGGTGATTTGGATCGTATCCTCCTACAAAAGGAGGCGCAATGGATCTTTAGGCTAGGTACCATCAAGCCTAATGGTCTAAATGATGCCATCTCCTATGTTCCATTTATTTAATGGTAGCATAGCACTTCCCTCTTTTCACTCTGTCTTTTACTAGATTATATGTATTTAATTAATCTTTGGTCATTGTTCTTTTATGTATGATAGAGTGTTCTGTTCCCTCACCCATATATCTTGTATATTTATTATATATACACCTGGCCATTATCATATATTCTAGTAGTGTCATTTTTTGTAACTTCATAACATTACAGGTCTGATGCTAATTGCCTACCTTCAGGATTTCCGATGTTGCTCTCAAAATACTGTTGCCTGTCATTCATTAAACCGCTGATATTTCCCTGATATTTTGTTATTGTACAGTGCTGCTGCGCTGACCCCCTGAACACATCCGTGTTCTTCCACTGCCGTCAGCGGACCAGCCCAGTATGACTGTATCATCTGGTGGATTGGCTGCCGGCTGGAGGCGTGTTCTTGGGGGCGTGGTGTGTCCTTTTAAATCACGGCGTCTGCCTGGCCGCTCGCGGCCATTACAGAGCCGATACTATGTTTATAACAAACAGTACACCGTCTCTCACACTAGGCTTCGGTGTTTCTTGTTAATTACACTGCATAGATAGCCGATTTCAAACCTGTGTGATCGGCGTTAGGCAGTCTAGGTGTAGTGGCTACTTGGCTCCTGATGACGTGCACATACCAGCTGCACAGAAACGCGTAGAGCCGTAGCTCAGTGTTCAGACCGGCTGGTTGTTGGAGTGCTTATGCCAACATCAGCTAGTGTCTATGTGGTTTACTCACCTATGGTGGTAGAATCCGGGAGTTGGCACAGTGCACGGCCGCTCTTGTGACTCACCGCCGCTGCTCAGTGATTTGAGGTCACTGGTCAGTCCAGTGTTTGTTATGTGTGCCAATCCCTGAGTTGAATGTGGGATCTCTATATAACAATAGTCTTCCCAGGGGTTGCTACACATAGTATCTATCTCCGTCAGCACATTATAATTGAATAGGCTGTAATTTGCCTTTTCGGAGCACCATATCCGAGCATCAGTGCGGTGGTTTTTAGATTATTAGTCCGTCTATCCCCTCATGACATTTATGACAAATCCTCCTATTTTAGGTAGTGATACTGTGTTTGTATGAGGCTGGATAAATCTGAATAGACGGGTTCGGCCCTATTGATTTAGATAGGTCTCACCCCTCTTCCTATTTGAGCACAATAAAGATTTATTATTTTGCTCCATTTTAAGCGTCCTCTTTCATAATAATTGTATTTTCTATATCAAAGGACGTGTACCTTATATATATATAATTATTTTTGTAGTGTGTATTCTACCCAAATTTGAACAAAAAAAATAAATAAAATAAAATAAAAAACAAAAACAAAAAACAGTGTTGGCTACCTCCTCCTCCTCCTCCTCCACCGCCGCTTCCACCTACACCGCCACATCCACCGCCTCCTCATCCTTCTACTCCATATGGACCTCCTCCTCCTAGATCGAGATTATTATTTTTATTTTTATGTATTTTATGTTATTTGAAGTCATTTCCATATCCACATTTGTTTGCAGAGCACTTGCCATGCTCTTAACCACATTTTGCTGCCTTTTGCAGCCCTCTAGCCCTTTCGATGACTTTTTTAGAGCCATTTTAGTGCTCCAAAGTTCGAGTCCTCATTGACTTCTATGGGTTTGGGGTTTGGGGTCAAGTTCGGGTCCCGAACTCAAACTTTTTTATGACCAATTTGTGCAGAAATCCATATCGTTCCAAAGGGTTCACATACTCTTTCTTGCGACTGTAAGGCACACTTTTCAGAATGAATAGAACCAATCTTCATTACCAAATCTGGAGTCTCATATTCAATAAATCCTCTTGCCAAAGGAGTAGTATCCACCCCAGAGACTGGAATTGGTTCAGGTAACCTAAGTAATTAGAATCCCAGAGCAATCAGAAAATCAAAATAACCAAACTAGCTGCAGCTCTTGAATCCACAAAAGCTAAACCAGAAACAGAACTCCCTTGTGAGGATAGATTAACAGGCAATAGAACCCTATCATTTTTTTTTCTTTTGGAAAATAAAAACTATAACCTGTAACATTATTACACTCCAGAAATACATCCAGGCCCCTCCTGAACTCTTTTAGCGAATTCACCATCACCACCTCCTCAGGCAGAGAGCTCCATAGTCTCACTTCTCTTACCGTTAAGAATCCTCTTCTTTGTTTGTGTAGAAACCTTCTTTCCTCCAGACGCAGAGGATGTCCCCTCGTCACAGTCACAGTCCTGGGGATAAATAGATGATGGGAGAGATCTCTGTACTGATGCCTGATATATTTATACATATTTATTTGCTGCTTTGACTAATAGGAAAATCTTTTTCTCTTCTAAGACATCCCTAGGTAAATGGACAGAGTCTTCATTGTCATTGTAATAAACAATGAAATCTACCATATATCTATCGTTTGTAAGCTAAAAGCATAAGGATTAAAGACTATAATACAACCTTGAAATAATGCCTCTTACTAAGCAAAACTTCATTCAATTAATTTCTCACTCAGTGAACCCTATTATTGGGGCATCTGAAACATGTCACAACAGCAATATTTGCACCTTTTCACAGTGAAAAAAAATCTATATGAAATAATTACAGTAAATGCTTAGCATGGAAATAGTAAGCATGTAATTATTTTGTAGATATTATATCAGGAAAACTGTCAAATATTCTACCTACAAAGCAATGTACCCCGCCCCCAGGCTCATGGCGTACATTGCAGATGATGGGGAGGTGGACGTTGTACATATTTCATTTATTCACTTTGGTCTGAAGTATATTGTTGCTGATGCCTTATGTCAGATTTGTTTTAGGAGTTTTAGACACTTTTTGCACTTCACTAGATTTTGAAAAAGTTTCTTCAAACTTGAAAATGTGCCAAATTACACCAAATGTCTGGTGAAAAATAAAGTAAGCTAAGAGAATAAAAAATGTGCACCAAATCTGCCACAAAGCAGAAGCCTCTAAAGCTTGACTAGTCTAAGTTTAAGGCAATAAATCTGACCCAGTGTGTCCTTTTAGTTTCAAGAGGTGTCTTCATTAAAGATGAGTGGTCCTGTGGAACTATCCTTATGAAACCTTACATAATACATACAATCCTCTATCTACTGAGGGCATCTTTGTGTTGGATGAGGAGAAGAACTTTGTTGTGTTCACACAGCTGTTCACATTGTTGTTGTCCTCCATCTGACTCACTCATTTCTTTAGCTTAGAAAAAGGATTCAATAAGAGAGTGTAAAAATAAAGAGGGTGGAATGAATTCTTCATTCTTCCAAGATAACAAAAGTATAAAAAAAAATTATGCATTTGAAAAAGAAAATGTATTACTGCTGCTACTGAATGTATTACATCTAGTCCCTGTTCCATCTAATAACTATAGCTATATGAACACAAAGAAAGGAGAAGGAAAGAAAGGATGGGAGAAATAGACAGAAATGAAGAAAAAAGAGGAAGAAAGGAAGGATTGGATAAAAGTAAGGGAGGAGGGACTGAAAAAATTAGAAGGGAAGGAAGAAAGAAATAAAGTAAAAAAGGAAGATACAAAAGAAGGCAGCTAACATGGGTAGAAAAAAAGGAAGAGATTTGGGAAGGAAGAAAGAAGAAAGGAAGCTAGGCTGGAAGTAAGGAATACGTTAGGTCTGGGCCTTCTACCATACCTCTCGCCATGGCCGGCCTTTGGGGTGTGCTAGCTGTGCGGCCCGGCGGCCGACACAGCCACTGGCAGATCCAGGGGGGGCAATGAGGAAATTGCACCCCCCCCCAAGCTGTCGGTGCGGTAGGGTGCGGCGGAGGCGGCGGAGGGGCACAGGGAGATGAACGCTTCCATTGTGGAAGCGCTCATCTCCATAGTCATCTGTATCGCCATCCTCAGGACAGCGATACAGATGGCTGTGCTGAGGCAGGGGAGGTAGAGGCGTGTCCCTTTCCCTTCCTCTGATAGGCTGCAGGCGCTAGTCCGGCAGCCTATTAGAGGTCGGCGCAGGCGGTGCGATGACGTCATCGCGCCGCCTGAGCCGTACAGCGCGGGACACAGGCCGGAAGAGGCCTGCATCGCATCGCTGACACTGAGGTAAGTATAAGTGTTTTTTAGTTTTTTTTAATATATGCAATACTTTTACTGGCACATTGGGGGGCTGTTATTACTGGCACATTGGGGGGATGTTATTACTGGCACATTGGGGGGTTGTTATTACTGGCACATTGGGGGGGCTGTTATTACTGGCACATGATTGGGGGGCTGTTATTACTGGCACATGATGGGGGGGCTGTTATTACTGGCACATGATGGGGGGGCTGTTATTACTGGCACATGATGGGGGGCTCTTATTACTGGCACATTATTGGGGGCACTATAGGGGCATTTACTGAGGCCACAAAGAAGGGGTATTTTATATGGGGGTTCTGTACAGTAGAATTTTATACTGGGACACATTATGGTGGGCCCTATGGGGAAGGGGGAGAGGAGTACTATGGGGTCATCTGTGGGGCACTAAGAAGGGGTATTTTATACTTGCAAATTAAGGGGGACACTGAGGGCATCTACAGGGCATTTTATACTGGTACATTATGGGGGGCACTAGAAGAAGGGGGGAGAGGAGCACTATGAGGGCACTATATAGGGGTATTTTATACTGGTACATTATGGGGGCACTATGGGGACATTAGCTCAACTGGGGGCACTACAAGGGGGTATTTTTTGCACTGTCACATTATAAGGAGAATTATTTCTACTGGGGGGGGGCTTTATTACTCCCCCCATGGTATGAGCCCCCTAGTACCAGCATCAGCCTCTCCCTGCTCTGCTATCCCTCTGCCCCTCCAAATCCTTATTATGAAATTTTCTCATTAGGATAAAGCACAACATCAGCTCCACCGAGCCCCCGGCCAAAGTGTTGAAGTGGTGTCCGAGATCCCTAAGGGCCAAGCCAAGTAATTGTAAGTTTTCATATGAAATATGTTTGTTATACACATATAGCATACATTGTGCCACACAATATACATTATTCCTCTGCACTGTGTGTAGTCTGTTCTATAAGCTCCATTGTTTTGTGGAGGCAGACAGAAAATAATCTGGAAGTGCCCCTCCCGAGACCAGGCTCTGGATCCGCCACTGTTCACAGCTCGCAGTCGTTCTCTTACAGCAGGCCGGCCTGAGATTGTGTGAAAAACTATTTGTTACAAAGATTGTTTTCCTCTTTGTGTATGTTTAGGTGAACCGGGGAGGGGGGTAGGGCGCCACAAGATTAGCTCACACAGGGTGCCTGAACACCTAAGGCCAGCCCTGACTCTCGGTGTTTCCCCATAACCCCTGCATCTCCTGCCTCGCTGCCAGCTGCTGTCTCCTCCAGATATGGCAGCCGCGTACCTGCCAGGTGCGTCATTCGGCCTCGTTGCCTCCATGCTCCATCCCATGCTGTTGTCCCATAGGGACGCGCGCCTGCCGCTTCCTGTTATTTTTGCTTCCAGGGGCACCTGCTTCCTGCCTCCCAGCACTGCCCCGGGGTGGGGTTACAAGCTTAAATAGCAGCTTCCTCTTCCGATAAGTTGCCTGAGCATTGAGTTACTAACAGTAACTGATCTCCTGTTTTTGACCCAGCCTGTTTGACCATTCTGTTTGCCTGCCGTTTGCATCGACTACCAGACCTGAGCCTGTCTGATCGTCTGTAGCACGCTACTATCTGATACTGGCTTCTGACCTCTGGCTTGTCTCTGACCACGCTTTAGTTTCTGCCTTTGACAATCATCATCATCATCAGCTGCTGTCATTACTTCGTTACTTCTCACCACCGTGTCTGCTACTGTGGTTCTAACCGCAACTTGAGCTATTGGAGCGTTTCCTGTTGTCTGACTCTGTGAGTCAGCTGTCAACCATATTAGCTACTCCTGTAAGTAGTGGTTCAGTTTCTCTCTTGCTGCGTTCTGCCCTGTCTCCTGTGAGAGTGCTAAATAACACCCTAGGGGTTAGTGGGTGCCGTCTCTTGGTTGACACAGAGAATCCACACTCTCTGGTTTGACCACTGGGACCCACCCACTGGTCATCACAGAATAAAAAGAAGTTGATTGGTTAAAATGAATGAAGGAGGTAGTGGTCAAGTAAGAGAAGAAGAAGAGGATGGGAAAGGGGTGGAGTAAAGAAAGGAAAATGGGAAAGAACGAAGAAAGAAAACAAAAAGGAAGAAAGGAAGTAAACAACAGTAGAAGGAAAAAAGGGTTAGGAAGAAAATTAAGACGAAGAGTAAAAACAAATGATAGAAGGCGGAATTAAGCAACAAAGGAAGATGGAAAGGAAGAAAGGAAGTGAGAAAAGAAGGAAGACATATGAATAGAGGATGAAATATAGGATGGAAGGAAGAATAAGACAAATGAATACAGAGTAAATTTTGTTTAGAACTGACCGACTGCTATCTTTAGTTTACAAATGATCCATCAATAGACGCTATAGAAAAAAAATCATACAAGCAGAAAATTCAATATCTGGAGTAATCAGAAAACGTCTTCATTATGCCCTTATGTTATTTTGGGGGGAAAAAACATATCTCTACTGCTGATACTGATAGTATGACCTACAGTTTACTAACTACCAATATAGCACTGCTTAATTAAATTCTACGTCTTCTAACAATTATCGCAAGAGGAATAACAAGGCCGATAATGGATTTATTATTATCAGTTAGTAGCTATATTAGTATTTTTTAATAAGAAAGATAAGAAGAAAGGAGGGAAGTAAGGAAAGAGAATCTAATATTACAGCATTGAAAATATTCTTGTTAATTATGTCCCCACCTGCTTTATTTAGATTTGACTCATAATCACCTGATTTAGGTAAAGTTGGCAAACCTTATAAAATAAGATATAAAGGATTTCACAGAAGCTTCACTGAAAGACTAGAACTTCAGAAACCGACAATATAAAATAGATCCATCCAGTTCTCACGGCACATTGGTGGCAGAGTCAATGCTAGTAACAGAATAACTTGGAGGAATGCTTCTGTATCCAAAAAATCAATTAAGAGTCATCTTCATGGGTGGTGGGAGGTACATTCAAAGCAGTGTCAATGTTTGCATCAGGAAAACAGGGACAAATCCTTTGGCCCTCTGGACATGTGGGGACTAGTGTTGACCGAGCACCAAAGTGCTCGGGTACTCGAGTAGAACACCTCGGGATGCTCTGGTCCATCTGTCAGAGTGTCCATCCACTTTTGCAAACTTCTTTTATTTCCATTTGGTGTGTTGAATGTAACACTAGTTTGGAGCACCTATACATCATCAGTGAGAAGGTGAGCCGTCCTATACTCTCTTTTTCTTCGATCCCCCACAATAGTGACATTACCAAGAACTGGACATCCCTCCAAAATTGATGAAAAGACGAGAAGAAAACTGGTCTGGGATGCTACCAAGAGGCCTACAGCAACATTAAAGGAGCTGCAGGAATATCTGACAAGTACTGGCTGTGTAGTAAATGTGACAACAATCTCCCGTATTCTTCATATGGTCTATGGGGAAGAGTGGCAAGACGAAAGCCTTTTCTTACGAAGAAAAAAATCAAAGCCAGGCTACATTTTGCAAAAACACATCTGAAGTCTCCCAAAAGCATGTGGGAAAAGGTGTTATGGTCTGATGATACCAAGGTTGAACTTTTTGGCCATAATTCCAAAAGATACAGTCAGGTATTGGGACATTTTGCGACATCAACACAATTCTAACATTTTTGGCTCTATACACCACTAAAATGGATTTGAAATAAAACTAACAAGATGAGCTTTAACTGCAGACTGTCAGCTTTAATTTGAGGGTATTTACATCCAAATCAGGTGAACGGTGCAGGAATTACAACAGTTTGCATATGTGCCTCCCACTTGTTAAGGAACCAAAAGTAATTGGACAATTGGCTTCTCAGCTGTTTCATGGCCAGGTGTGTGTTATTCCCTCATTATCCCAATTACAAAGAGCAGATAAAAAGTTCCAGATTTCATTCCAAGTGTGCTATTTGGATTAGGAATATGTTGCTGTCAACTCTCAAGAGCTGTCACTATCAGTGAAGAAAGCCATCATTAGGCTGAAAAAACAAAACAAACCCATCAGAGAGATAGCAAAAATATTAGGCGTGGCCAAAACAAGTTTGAAACATTCTTAAAAAGAAGGAACACCAAAAGACCCGGAAGACCATGGAAAACAACTGTGGTGGATGACCGAAGAATTATTTTCCTGGTGAAGAAAACACCATTCACAACAGTTGGCCAGATGAAGAACACTCTACAGGAGGTAGGTGTATGTGTGTAAAAGTCAACAATCAAGAGAAGACTTCACCAGAGTGAATACAGAGGGTTCACCACAAGATGTAAACCAGATTAGAAGGCCAGATTAGAGTTTGCCAAACGACATCTAAAAAAGCCTTTATAGTTCTGGAACAACATCCTATAGACAGATGATACCAAGATCAACTTGTACCAGAGTGATGGAAAGAGAAGAATATGGAGAAGGAAAGGAACTGCTCATGATCCTAAGCATACCACCTCATCAGTGAAGCATGGTGGTGGTAGTGTCATGGCGTGGGCATGTATGGCTGCCAATGAAACTGGTTCTCTTGTATTTATTGATGATGTGACTGCTGACAAAAGCAGCAGGATGAATTCTGAAGTGTTTCGGGCAATATTATCTGCTCATATTCAGCCAAATGCTTCAGAACTCATTGCACGGCGCTTCACAGTGCAGATGGACAATGACCCAAAGCATACTGCAAAATCAACCAAAGAGTTTTTTAAGGGAAAGAAGTGGAATGTTATGCAATGGCCAAGTCAATCACCTGACCTGAATCCGATTGAGCATGCATTTCACTTGCTGAAGACAAAACTGAAGGGAAAATGCCCCAAGAACAAGCAGGAACTAAAGACAGTTGCAGTAGGGGCCTAGCAGAGCATCACCAGGGATGAAATCCAGCGTCTGGTGATGTCTATGCGCTCCAGACTTCAGGCTGTAATTGACTGCAAAGGATTTGCAACCAAGTATTAAAAAATTAAAGTTTGATTTATAATTATTATTATGTCCCATTACTTTTGGCCCCTTAACAAGTGGGAGGCACATATGCAAACTGTTGTAATTCCTACACCGTTCACCTGATTTGGATGTAAATACCCTCAAATTAAAGCGGACTGTCTGCAGGTAAAGCACATCTTGTTTGTTTCATTTCAAATCCATTGCGGTGGTGTATAGAGCCAAAAATCTTAGTATTGTGTCGATGTCCCAATATTTATGGACCTGACTGTATGTTTGGTGCAAAAACAACACTGCACATCACCAAAAGAACCCCATCCCCACAGTGAAGCATGGTGGTGGCAGCATCATGCCAAGGGGCTGTTCTTCTCCAGCTAGAACTGGGGCCTTAGTTAAGCTAGAGGGAATTATGAACAGTTCCAAATACCAGTCAATATTGGCACAAAACCTTCAGGCTTCTGCTAGAAAGCTGAACATGAAGAGGAACTTCATCTTTCAGCATGACAACGACCCAAAGCATACATCCAAATCAACAAAGGAATGACTTCACCAGAAGAAGATTAACGTTTTGGAATGGCCCAGCCAGAGCCCAGACCCGAATCCGATTGAAAATCTGTGGGGTGATCTGAAGAGGGCTGTGCACAGCAGATGCCCTCGCAATCTGACAGATTTGGAGTGTTTTTGCAAAGAAGAGTGGGCAAATCTTGTCAAGTCAAAATTTGCCATGCTGATAGACTCCTACCCAAAAAGACTGAGTGCTGTAATAAAATCAAAAGGTGCTTCAACAAATTGTTAGTTTAGGGGTGTGCACACTTATGCAACCATATTATTTTATTTTTATATTTTTTCTTCCTCTACCTAAAAGATTTCAGATTGTTTTTCAATTGAGTCTTACAGTTTATAGGTCACATTAAAGGTGGAAAAAGTTCTGAAATGATTTATCTTTGTCTAATTTTTTTACCTGACATTTTAACAGGAGTGTGTAGACTTTTTATATCCACTGTATATTTTTTTTTCTACAGATATAAGCAACTAAAGGCTTTTCAACATAGCACTTGCAGCCCAAGAACAAATCTGGAATGACAGAGCTGTCTAATGACTATTTGGATCCCCAAATAATCCTTCCCTGCACTTGCAAATCGCTTTCCTATCACTGTCCCTAGCGCCTTCTGACGTCTCTCCCTGCACTAAGATGCTGTGAAATGATTCCTCCCTATCCTTTCCCTGCACTTATAAATCTTTTTTTTTTTTCAGGTTTTTTTTTTCACAACGAGGTTTTTCCTATTGCTGTCCCTAGCATCTTCACACGTCTGTCCCTGCACTCAGAATGCTGGAAAATGGCAGAATTTAAGATGGCTGCCGTATTTATAGGGCTATGACATCACAGGGCTGGCTGGCTGCTGATTGGCTGCATGCATGCATGTCAATCTGGGTGATCCCACCTTCCCAAAGCTCCTTGCCCCATGTCCTCAGTCCTCACACGTGTAACTGCCATTTTAGGAAAAGTTGCGATTCGTTACCACAAAGCGAGAGGAAATTCGCATTTGTTGCGAATCAATTTTTTTCAGGAAATTCAAATCGAATTCCACTTCGTCTGATTCGATTCGCTCTTCTCTAGTGAGGACCATTTTTGATGAGACATCCCTGACATGACAAGTGTAGCTCTCAGACTGTGCAAACAATACTTCTATTTTATGACTGCTTCGTAGCCCGGTCAGGCTTCTTCTAAACTTTTGTCCCAATGGGCAACCCCTTTTAATTTCCAATTCCAAAATGATGGCTTTGAATTGAAACTTTTTGCTGTCTGCTATGCGCTTCAAGTGCAGATATCGACATCTGTTTCATCGTGATAACTTATTTTTCCAACACGAAAATATGAAAAGGATGCCAGAGGGGAGAAGGGGTTAAAAACGTTCCCCTTCTTTGTACAATTTAAATATGTAGCACATTCAAATCCAATTAAGCAGTAAAGCATGGCAGGCTATGTTTAACTGATCCATTTAAACATCCCTCACGTACATTACAAAGCATGGGGGCCAAAGAGCAAGTGCTTTTATCCACCCAAGAACCGTTTAAATGGATCATTTAGACGTTCCCTGGAGTGTCTTGTTGCAATGAGATGAGGCTGCGTGCAGATCTCTCATTTCTAATGTGTTTGTACACAGGACTTCCTCAAGGCAGTTTCCAGTCGCCAGGGTTAAACACACAGGGAATATTTATGTTCATTAAAAAATATGGATTTGTCTGTAATTGTAGCCTATAGAATAGTAATGTGATAGGAACAATTAAGAAGGTGACAACTCAGTAATTTACCAATTAATTACACGGTTCTAAAGTATTACGTTTCTGGAACATCAAATTTGCCATTCTTTTGACCGAAATAGGACTTTTAATCCCTTCTAACAGCTGCTTTAATAAGTACTTGCATTCTCCATATAATAACAATTCTGGAGCATCTATCTGTATGACTCTGTGTTGTGTCATTCCTCTTTTATTCCTGCAAGTTTACGAACGAATTGCCACCAGTATGCAATAAAGGTCCAACTCGGTGTTAACAGTTGGGGGGCGGGGGCGTGTTTTGGCACAGCCTGACACTATCCAATTACTGCTCCCAGACTGTGCAGGGACACGGCTCCAACTGGTAACACCCACTTGGACCTTTATTGCAGACTCCTGGCAATTCATTAAAAAAACTTCTAGCAGTAGTAATAGAGGAATTACACAACATAGAGTCATGCAGATAGATGCTCCAGAATTGTTATTACCTGAGTAATGCAAGTAGTTCTAGTAGTATCTAAAATAGACAGGAGATGTGACAGGTCCTCTTTTAACGGATGTGTGTACTTTTGCAATCAACATTTGTATTTATCTGAAGTCTCTAAAGGAAGCTATTGTCTGTGTGGTTTTGATTGAAAATCCCCTACTGTTCTGTGTATACAGTGTATTTGTAAACATGTGTATCCATGGTTACAGACTACACACAAGCCTTATGTAGTCTGATCCTGCTTTTATGTGTTACTCTTTTCCATCTGCCCTCTCTTCTTCTCTAGGTTAGCAAGAATGGGGAAGAGATTGCACACATATATTAGTTTACAGGATCATACGCCACACAGGGTTTCTTTTCTCCTTGATTCTACAAATTTCAATCATTTTCTGATGAGTTTGCCAATGTAGCTTTGCTGTCATGTGGAATGGCTCACTGGAACATTACCTTCTGCCCATAGAAGTCTATGAAGAAGGAAGGAGGAGTGAACATCAGTAAGAGAGACAGAGGCACAAACAGAGAAGCTGCAGCAACTCATAGTAAGTTGTCACGGTCCCTCAGGTGACTGATGTCAGGAGATCAAGGAGACTGGCTGAGCGCGGAGGAATCTAACAGCCTTCTTGATTTCTCTTGATTCAGTGTTGATAGGGTTAATGACCACTTCCCTCGTCTCAGCCGTTGCTCAGTTGTCATCACTTCTACCCTTTATAGTCTGACCCCACCCTTCTGACTATGCGGTAGATTGCTTCATTTAGTTTTGGAAAGAGCTGGAGTGTGGTTCTCTCTGAGTTCCTGCTCATCCTTCTACAACAGAAGCTAAGTGTCTCGCTTGTTTGTATTTTGTCTTTTCCCCTTGGTTGTGGTTACTAGGCCTCAGGGAGACGCTTGTTCCTTCATTTTGGAAGGAACGGGTTGTCTCAGCCCTGTCGATATCTTTAGGGCTCCTCAGGGGCCCCAGGGCTTCCAGGTTACTGTGTATGGGCATTTCTACCTTCAAGGGGTGCCCATACGGTTAGGAATCAGGGCCAGAAGTAGGGTTCTTTAGGTTGTGACCCTTTCCCTTCCCTAGCGTTGAGGCCTAGTGGCTTTTCCCTTCCCCCCTGGTTTTCGGTGTGGTGTTTACTCCTTTACCTCACCCGTGACATAAGTGTTCTATCCCACCACAAATGCTTTATCCACATCGATACTGCTCAGCATTTCTCTTCTTTTTATTAACCAATCCATTTTTTTAAATAAAATAATCTTGCCCTCTCCACACTCAAAGGGCATTTGTAGGGTACAGCTCTAGCAGACTACATGCAAAGTGTTATAAGGATGCCAGGTACATACATTCCAAGAAGACTTAAAAGGGTTCTGCAGTTTGTTTAAACTGATGATCTATCCTCTGGATAGATCATCAGCATCTGACCGGCAGGGGTACGACACCCGGGACCCCTGCTGACGAGCTGTTTGAGAAGGCAGCGGCACTCCAGCAGTGCCGCGGCCTTCTCACTGTTTACCGCTGGCCCAGTGACGTCACGACTAGTGTATCAACTGGCCTGGGCGCGGCTAAGCACCGTTCACTTGAATGGAGTTTAGCCCCGCCCAGGCCAGTTGATACTAGTCATGACGTCACTGGGCCAGCGGTAAACAGTGAGAAGGCCGCTGCGCTGCTGGAGCGCCGCTGCTTCTCAAACAGCTGATCGGCGGGGTTCCCGGGTGTTGGACCCCCGCCGATCAGATGCTAATGATCTATCCAGAGGATAGATCATTAGTTTAAACAAACTGCAGAACCCCTTTAAGATGAACTCACATACAGCATAAAGTGGAACCAAGCACAAATCCACTGCAGAATCTGTATGTCGTACGCACAGATTGTAATGCAGACTTGCTGCTGATTTCAAAGCATTAGTTTGCAGCCACACAAAGTTTTGTGTAGTTTTGTAGCCTAAAAAAACTCTTGATGCACATAAAGTGTGTTTTATCCCCCCGCCCCAGTGATTTTGAATGACATTTTTAAATGTTAGTGTTTTTCAAGAACAAAGTATTTGCCCCCTGTAAAGTGACTTCATCTGCAGAACTGTACTGGAGAAAAAAATCATTAGTAAAAATATTCCCTATATAAATACAATGAAAAATGGCAACAAGCTGCCCCCAGAGCATGCTGCATGTGCTGTCCCAGCATTTATTTCTTCCATTTAAGATTAATGGCTGTATTTGTGTTATCATATTATTTCCATGTTATGTAATGCTGCCCCCCTGTGGTCATTCTTGTTATAGGTTTCTGAATGTATTATGTATCCCATTGCCTTTGCTCTCTGTTCTACTCCTCCCTTTCGGTGACATCATATCCTGTTTGTTATGTTCCTGTGTGCTTTCTTCTGCAGGAGACTCAGAGCTGGTGAGAGCATTTCGTTTTGACCTCTAATATCCTCTAATATACTCCAATGTTCTTCTATATGAATTTGCTCATGGTAAACTCAATAAATTACCAAAGCATTTCCATTGTATCCTCCTCACTGGATTTTCACATACAACTGGTACCACGACCTAGGGATATTAGTGAGTTCAGCTGACTACCATTGCTTGTACAGAGATTACCATACACAACCAGTCAGAGACTTCTCTAACATACATCTGTGGAAGAATACTGCAACTTAAAAAAATAATGCAATTGGCCGAAAAAAAATGCAATAAAACTATAAAAAAAGATAATAATAGCAATAATAATTATTATTATAATTGTCCTGCATTTTATGTTTTCCAAAGACTTCCACACAACAACTCAATACGCACATTATCCAGAACATAGATTTAGGGATCCAACTAAATCATACACTTTAATAAGAAGCCAAATATCTAAGGGTCAGCTTTTTAACCCTTTAGCTTTTAGGCTTCGCATTAAAGGTTATGTCTTAATGTTATTGTAATGTCCTGGAGTGCCATTACCACTTCTTTTTTGCACCTTGCTACTGTCTCCTATGTGCTAGTGTATATTATCTAATGTAACTCTTTCTTATCATCTCCTAATATTGTGCATATTCATTTATGTAACTGGTTATGTTCATGTGATTGCCTGGTACACCAGCAGATGGCGGCAGCATTGGCAGAGATTGTTTATCTGGAGAGGAACCTTCTGGTTCCTCCCAGCCTCTTTAGATAGGGAGGAGTTAGTTAGTTAGTTAGTTAGTTAGGGAGCAGTCTGGTCCACCCTCCCTAGGGAGAGGTTGTGTGTCAGCCAGCAGAGCACTGCCTGCTCTGCTGTGTTGTGCCCAGAGGCCCTGCCTCTGAAGTCTACATGGTTGCTTGTCCCCTCCTGTGCTCGCATTGCCTTCATCCAAGCTGAAGCTAGAGCTTGAGGTACTCCAAAGCCAGGACAAGAAGTTCCTAGGATTAAACTAAGAGACAGACTATAGACAGCTAAACTAAGTTCCAGCAGAAGTGGAAAGTTCCTTTTTTACTCCAGCTAGCATAGTGGAGCTGAGATTGTTGCAGTGAAGCATTTGCCTGCCAAAAATAAGCCAGTACCTGCTGATGACCAAGATACCGTTTGGAAACAGTTTGGATTACCGTTTATGCCAAGTAAAGCTGTGTTCAATGTTATTACAAGTCCGGACTCCATTTATTCTACTTATTCATCCTCCAAGTTCAACTACCCTTTTTGCACTGCTTCGAAATACACCATGTCTGGGATCCAACCGTATACAAAGATAGAAGCACCGTGACACATGTATACAACATCTACAAAGACTGTAGGCCACTCTACACCACTTTGGCAATCCTACCCTGGGTACCAACATTACCATCTACAAAGGGGACTCTGCGTCCTCGTTGCTTAACTGCAACTGGCGTCACTTTTACTTGCTCTATAAGAGGGACATATTTCGTAGAAAACCCCTAAGGGGCAAGGCATACCCCAGACACTGTCAACCAACCGCTGCAAGTGGCATCACGTCAGGCCTGGGACTCTTTTCACTTTAAGGGATCCGTGGTAGGACCTAGTCCGTTGCATCATCACAACATATAGAACTAGTCATACTATAGTGCTAGCTATTAGTGGAATCGCTGGAGCTGTGTTTCTATTCAGGGTAGGAAGACAGGAGAACAGAGCTTCAGAAATTATGGGGGAGGCGGAGAGGGGTTAAAAAGAGCGGCCTGCAATGTATTCCTGGAAGATGCACAGCTGCTTTATGGTCACATGGGATGGGCTGATGTCAACCCACAGAAAGTGAAGGGACCAAAGCTGCAGAGGGGTGAGTATAAACGGTAAAAAGAGTGAAAGTTACACCAGAGGACAGCATTCGTTTTGCATTTATATTAGCTAAAATAATGCTGTTAGTGTTGAGCAATTCGGTCTTCGAATCCAAGATCCAAAGTCAATTAGCTCAAAACCTTGTTTGAATGCTGTACGAAGCATTCAAATTTATGGGCTCCCGTGAGGGAAATTCATTATCACCAAAGTCCCGCAAGACTTCAGACTTCGATTTTAGAACTTGAAAACCATTTTAAAACTTGGATCTGAAGTCAGCTTCGGTACCAAGGTAACAGCCAGTACCAAAGCCGACTTCGGATTCCTGTTTTAAAATGGTTTTCAAGTTCGAAGTCTGAAGTCTTGCGGGACTTTGGTGATAATGAATTTCCCTCATGGGAGCCCATAAAAATCGAAAGCCGAGACTTCGGTGATAACGAATTTCAACCTGCCAGAGGCCATATATCTTAATGTCTCCATACAGAATAAAAAAAAAAAGGTTTGAGTGAATCGACTTTAGATCTTGGATTCAAAGCTGGATTAGCTCAACACTAAATGGTGTGAATTATTTCACCGTTATACCTAGCACCTTCTATCTTTGCCTTCAGATGGCCTTGTATTATGTTAATGCAGCTCCATCTGGTGTCATTATTTATTGTTAAAATGATATTTGGCTCTGTGTGTAACACCATAAAATATACAGTCATCTAGAGGTGAAAATTTGCTTCAGTAGCAATATAGAGATGGTTAAATAATATAGGGTCTGACTTGTTGAAATATAGAACCAAATTTCAGCCTTCCATGCATTACTTTATCGAACGGAATGTCTGTGAACCGAATTTCACTCATCTATACTCGCAATATTGTCTCATGTTAGAGGTTGAATCTTCCGGGATAGTCCGCACAATTTCTATGCTTAATAAAAGCAGGCTAATATATTTTTTGTTGGAAAAATCTATTTTCTATATACCCAATAGACTTCTCTGCTAGAAATATTGTCTTACTATTATTATCTTTTCATTGACATTTAGCAGTATTTCCAAAACACAAATTGTGCAGCAGAACTATCTGGTGATTTCACATTCCAGGGATGCTTTGATATATGGTGATTGACAACTTCATTTAAACAAGACCAAATATGTTGAGATTTAATCATTCTGATTCCATTTCCTTTACCTTGCTAGAAGACTTGGCTTTCTTATTGACAATGTGTAATGAAAATAGGCGTCCTTTCTTATAAATAAATGTACTGAAAAAAGGAGTAAATATGCAATGAGACCTTTATGAGATGGCCACCCAGAACTTCATTGAAAAGTGGTCTTCTAGGGCAAGGTCTTCTCAAAGTAGATATCAGCAATATGTATAATATAATATAGGATGGAACTGGAAATCTGTCACAGGAAATCTGGTCTGGATAAGGGTCTCATGGCTCTACTTATCCTGTTGCTGTGAGATTAAGGTCAGTTGTATTCCAGCATTGGTTAGTGCTGGAGCCCTGCTCCTTCCTGGATACTCCATCTGTCCAGTGTGAGGGCCACCTAGTTTGACATCAATGTCATCCCTATGTTTCTATGCATTTTACCCTACCTTCCCTTGTATATGTTTGTTGTGGGTTATGTTCAGGGTCTGTTGTATGTCTAGTTATTGTTTCATGTCTGGACTGTCCTTGGTGTGTATTGTCCTGCATGGATGCTAGATGTTCCCTGTATGTCTGTACCTTCAGCGATAGGGCTCCTGGGTTCCCCGGAGGGGGAACTACGAGTCAGTGAGCATCTCTGCCTGGTGCCACCATGCATCCTGTGCGCATGGGGGTCCAGGTAGTTATTGGTGTTGGTGTTTCACCCTGTTGGTAAATGCTTGTTGTTACAGTGTGTTGTTGTATCACTGGGTTCTTACCTGCCGATCCAGTTGCTGTTCACTGTCTTCCCTTATCTTTGCTGCTAGGCCTGTGGAGGAAAAGGTCATCTCCAGTTCCTGACCTTAATTTCAGGGATCATCACGGTGACTCAGGGTCCGAGGTTACTGTGTATGAGCCCTCCTACCATCTGGGTCTGCTCATACGGATAGGAGTCAGGGCTAGGATCAGGTTTGCAATAGGAGGTGACCTGCTCCCTTATCCCGGCATCCAAGCCTAGTTGTTATCCCCATTTCCTGAGTTTTCCCCCACTCCCCACCGTGACAGGAGGAAGAAAGGAAATAAAGAAGAAAGGAAGGAAGGAAGGAAAGAAAGAAAGAAGGAAGGAAAGGAAGAAAGAAAGGAAGGAAGGAAAGGAAGGAAGGACGGAAAGGAAGGAAGGAAGGACGGAAAGGAAGGAAAGGAAGAAAGGAAAGGAAGAAAGGAAAGGAAGTAAGGAAAGGAAGAAGGAAGGAAAGGAAGAAAGGAAGGAAGGAAAGGAAGGAAGGAAGGACGGAAAGGAAGGAAGGAAGTAAGGAAAGGAAGAAAGGAAAGGAAGGAAGGAAAGGAAGGAAGGAAGGAAAGGAAGGAAGGAAGGAAAGAAAGAAGGAAGGAAAGGAAGAAAGGAAGGAAGGAAAGGAAGGAAGGAAGGAAGGATGGAAAGGAAGGAAGGAAAGGAAGGAAAAGGAAGGAAGGAAAGGAAGAAAGGAAAGGAAGGAAGGAAGGAAGGAAGGAAGGAAAGGAAGAAAGGAAAGGAAGGAAGGAAGGAAGGAAGGAAGGAAGGAAGGAAGGAAAGGAAGGAAAGGAGGGACAGGAAGGAAGGAAGGAAAGGAAGAAAGGAAGGAAGGAAAGGAAAAAAGGACAGGAAGATAGGAAAGAAGGAAGGAAAGGAAGAAAGGAAGGAAGGAACGGAAGGAAAGAAGGAAAGGAAGGAAGGAAGGACGGAAAGGATGAAAAAGTAAGAAGAAAGGAAAGAAGAAAGGAAGGATGAAAGGAAGGAAGGACAGAAAGAAGGAAAGGAAGAAGAAAGGAAGAAAGAAGAAAAAGAAGGACAGGAAGGAAGGAAAGGAAGAAAGGAAGGACTGAAGGACAGGGAAAGGACAGGAAGGATGAAAAGAAGGAAGGACAGGAAAGAAGGAAAGGAAGATGAAAAAAGGAAGGAAGGACAGGAAAGAAGAAAAGGAAGGAAGGAAAGGAACGAAGGAAAGGAAGGACAGGAAAGGAAGGAAAGGAAGGACAGGAAGGACAGGAAGGAAGAAAAGGAAGGACAGGAAGGACAGGAAGGAAGAAAAGGAAGGAAGGAAAGGAAGGACAGGAAGGAAGAAAAGGAAGGAAGGACAGGAAAGAAGGAAAGGAAGGATGAAAAGGAAGGAAGGACAGGAAAGAAGGAAAGGAAGGAAGGAAAGGACGGAAAGGAAGGAAGGAAAGGACGGAAAGGAAGGAAAGGAAGGACAGGAAGGAAGGAAAGGACGGAAAGGAAGGAAAGGAAGGACAGGAAGGACAGGAAGGATGAAAAGGAAGGAAGGACAGGAAAGAAGGAAAGGAAGGATGAAAAGGAAGGAAGGACAGGAAAGAAGGAAAGGAAGGAAGGAAGGAAAGGAAGGAAGGAAAGGAAGGAAAGGAAGGAAAGGAAGGACAGGAAGGAAGGAAAGGAAGGACAGGAAGGACAGGAAGGAAGGAAAGGAAGGACAGGGAGGAAGAAAAGGAAGGAAGGAAAGGAAGGACAGGAAGGAAGAAAAGGAAGGACAGGAAAAGGAAGGGAAAGGAAAGGAAAGGAAAGGAAAGGAAAAAAGAAAGAAAGAAAGAAAAATAAATATGTAGTTTGTGCCTGGTCTAGTTTTATGTTCTAACTTCAGGACACTATTAATAAATTTACCCTAGAATTTGTAAGAACACATCACAGTAGTTTAAGAGTTCAGGGATAAGAGTTTCTATCTGATGGATTCAAAGATGATAAGATAACCATGTGGATCCCGAGTCAAGGGCTCCTATGTCCACTCATGGGCCAGAGACACAGAAGGAATGTTATGTAAAAAAGCAAGCTTGTAACTTCAGGCTTTCACTGACATTACTTTTGCTATAATGCCCCGTACACAGTAATTAATGTTAACTTCAGCACTTTTTGCCAAAAATATGTTTATAAAACTGCAGCAGTTCGGGGACAGACATTTTTAGTTCAAAATCATAATTAACTCTCATCAGATTTAAATACTTAGACAGTGTAATGTATTAATTGTGCAGAAGGTACACATAATTACTGCGCATGTAATTACTCCTTAGTTAAATGCTATATAGAAATGACACTTTGCTTGCTTAATTTAAGTCAATAATTAAAAAGCTCAGCAAGCTCGGCGAGCTCAACATAAGCTGAAAAATGGGAGGGGAAAATCTCTACAAGTTCACAAACTTAATGTGAGGCTGATTATTTGTCAAAAATTAGATAATTGTAGGGCACTCCTCCAATTATGTAATGTCATGGATTAATGGGGAAAATATTTACAGATAATTAATTGCATTAACTCCCTGTTGTATACCGGTAAATAGGTTCTGCAGTGATGTATAAAGATCATACCTACAAACAGGGATGTAGCTAGAGGCTCATCGGTCCTGGTGGGGGCGAAGCTATAGACCTGGGTACTGTTCTCTTTAAGTTTTGCAGCAATTAAATGTAAATGGCTCTAATAATCAACTATAAAGCAGCGACATATACAGTGTCATATAACATCCTGGTCTAGTGCAGTGAAAACAATTGACTGTATTCCTGGGTGGTCTAGGGCAGTAAACAGGTTACACATCAGCACTACTGGTGACCTGGGACAATGAAAGGGTTAATATACACGCATTGATTCTTATCTTGACTCTTAATGTGTTAATTGAACAATGGCAAGAAAATGTTAATAGATTTTCAATGCCTTTCGCGTTGTGATATCACAGTTTAGATCTGCTACAGTACATCTATAGGTATGTCTGGTTGGCTAAGCTAGTAAAGGTGTGAGTTTAATCCATCCCTGGTGGTGTTGATCATTGAAGGAACCACTGTAAGGATCCATGGTGGTCTGGGACAGTGGAGGGGTAACATAGTATATAAGGCTGAAAAAAGACATCTGTCCATCCAAGTTGATCCAGAGGAAGGCAAAAAAAACATACTGTGAGATAGAAGCCAATTTTCCCCACTTAAGAGTAAAAAAATTCCTTCCCGATTCCAATCAGAATAACTCCCTGGATCAACGACCCCTCTCTAGTAGCTATAGCCTGTAATATTATTACACTCCGGAAATACATCCAGGCCCCTCTTGAACTCTTTTAGTGAACTCACCATCACCACCTCCTCAGGCAGAGAGCTCCATAGTCTCACTGCTCTTACCGTAAAGAATCCTCCTCTATGTTTGTGTATAAACCTCCTTTCCTCCAGATGCAGAGGATGTCCTCTCGTCACAGTCACAGTCCTGGGAATAAATAGATGATGGGAGAGATCTCTGTACTGACCCCTGATATATTTATACATAGTTATTAGATCTCCCCTGTCGTCTTTTTTCTAAAGTGAATAACCCTAAGGGTCCATTCACACGTCCGTGTGTGTTTTGCGGATACACGGATCCATGGATCCACAAAACACAGACATTGGCGATGTGCGTTCCGCATTTTGCGGACCGCACATCACTGGCACTTAATAGAAAATGCCTATTCTTGTTCGCAATTGCGGACAAGAATAGGACATGTTCTATTTTTTTCGGGATTGGAATTGCGGACCCGGAAGTGAGGATCCGCAATTCCGGATCCGGGCAGCATATCGTGCTGCCCCATAGAAATGAATGGGTCTGAAATTCCGTTCCGCATAATGCGGAACGAAATTGCGGACGTGTGAATGGACCCTTATGTTGATAATCTTTCAGAGTACTGTAATTCCGTAATTCCTGTAATTACTTTAGTTGCCCTCCAAAGTACCCTCTCCAGCTCTGCTATGTCTGCCTTGTTCACAGGAGCCCAGAACTGTACACAGTACTCCATGTGTGGTCTGACCAGTAATTTGCAAAGTGGTAGGACTACTGGTGAAACTCGAAAAATTAATATCGTGCAAAGTTCATTTATTTTAGTAATGCAACTTAAAAGGTGAAACTAACATAAGAGATAGACTCATTACATGCAAAGCGAGATATTTCAAGCCTTAATTTGTTAGAATTTGGATTATTATGGCTTATAGCTTATGAAATCCCAAAGTCACAATTTTGAGGTACCCTTTGCTCAGGGGGTATGGATTAATTAGCTGACTAGAGTCTGACACTTTGAGCCTAGAATATTGTACCTTTTCACAAAATTCTATTTTCAAGCTGCATTAATGCATTCCTTTTAATTTGCATTACTGAAATAAATGGACTTTTGCAATATATCCTAATTTTTCGAGTTTCACCTGTATGTTCTCATCACGGTCATCTATGCCCCTTTTGATGCAACCCATTATCTTATTGGCCTTGGCAGCAGCTGCCTGACACTGGTTTCTACAGCTTAGTTTGCTGTTCACTAAAATTCCTAGGTCCTTTTCCATGTCAGTGTTACCCAGTGTTTTACCATTTAGTATGTACGGGTGACTTGCATATTTCCTACCCATGTGCATAACCTTACATTTGTCAGTGTTAAACCTCACCTGCCACTTGTCTGCCCAAGCCTCCAATCTATCCAGATCCCTCTGTAGTAGTATACTGTCCTCTGTAGTATGTGTATATATATATATATATATATATATATATATACAGTGCAGACCAAAAGTTTGGACACACCTTCTCATTCAAAGAGTTTTCTTTATTTTCATGACTATGAAAATTGTAGAGTCACACTGAAGGCATCAAAACTATGAATTAACACATGTGGAATTATATACATAACAAACAAGTGTGAAACAACTGAAAATATGTAATATTCTAGGTTCTTCAAAGTAGCCACCTTTTGCTTTGATTACTGCTTTGCACACTCTTGGCATTCTCTTGATGAGCTTCAAGAGGTAGTCCCCTGAAATGGTTTTCACTTCACAGGTGTGCCCTGTCAGGTTTATTAAGTGGGATTTCTTGCCTTATAAATGGGGTTGGGACCATCAGTTGCGTTGAGTAGAAGTCAGGTGGATACACAGCTGATAGTCCTACTGAATAGACTGTTAGAATTTGTATTATGGCAAGAAAAAAGCAGCTAAGTAAAGAAAAACGAGTGGCCATCATTACGTTAAGAAATTAAGGTCAGTCAGTCAGCCGAAAAATTGGGAAAACTTTGAAAGTAAGGGCTATTTGACCATGAAGGAGAGTGATGGGGTGCTGCGCCAGATGACCTGGCCTCCACAGTCACCGGACCTGAACCCAATCGAGATGGTTTGGGGTGAGCTGGACCACAGAGTCAAGGCAAAAGGGCCAACAAGTGCTAAGCATCTCTGGGAACTCCTTCAAGACTGTTGGAAGACCATTTCAGGGGACTACCTCTTGAAGCTCATCAAGAGAATGCCAAGAGTGTGCAAAGCAGTAATCAAAGCAAGAGGTGGCTACTTTGAAGAACCTAGAATATGACATATTTTCAGTTGTTTCACACTTGTTTGTTATGTATATAATTCCACATGTGTTAATTCATAGTTTTGATGCCTTCATAGTCATGAAAATAAAGAAAACTCTTTGAATGAGAAGGTGTGTCCAAACTTTTAGTCTGTACTGTATATATATATAGTATACTGTCCTCTGTAGTATATGTATATATATATATATATACACACAGTATACTGTCCTCTTCCGTGTCAATTACTTTACACAGTTTAGTGTCATCTGCAAAAAATTATATTTTACTGTGCAAGCCTTCTACAAGATCATTAATAATTATATTGAAGAGGATAGGGCTCAGTACTGACCCCTGATGTACCCCACTAGTGACAGTGACCCAATCTGAGTGTGTACCACTAATAACCACCCTCTGTTTTCTATCACTCAGCCAGTTACTTACCCACATACTGACGTTTTCTCCCAGTCCGAGCATTCTCATTTTATATACTAACCTTTTATGCGGTACAGTGTCAAATGCTTTGGAGAAGTCCAGATATACGACATCCATTGATTCGCCGCTGTCAAGTCTAGAACTTACCTCCTCATAGAAACTAATTAAATTAGTTTGACATGACCGATCCCTCATGAAGCCATGCTGATATGGTGTTATTTGCTTATTTCCGTTAAGATGCTCTAGGATAGCATCTCTTAGAAAACCTTCAAACAGTTTACCCACAACAGAAGTTAAACTTTCCGGCCTATAGTTTCCGGGCTCTGTTTTTGGACCCTTTTTGAATATTGGCACCACATTTGCTATGCGTCAATCCTGTGGGACACTCCCTGTCAGTATAGAGTCTGAAAATATCAGAAATAAGTGTCTGGATATGACATTACTTAATTCTCTTAGGATACGGGGGTGTATGCCATCTGGTCCTTGAGATTTGTCTATCTTTTTAAGACGCCGCTGTACTTCTTCATGGGTTAGACAGGGCACTTTTTTGGGGGGAATTTACTTTTACATTCTGCATTTCATCTGACAGTTTATTTTCTTCAGTGAATAGAGTGGAGATAAAAATATTTAAATTACAATATACATACCTAGTGGCAGGCAGTGAAAGATTTGATGTGAATAGGGGTACTGGAACTTGGGGAAACTTATTGGGAAAATTTAGATGGCTGTCTCTGTTATGATGATGCAACATATGACTCTTGTCATATAGTAGGTGAACTGAAGTCTGGTGACATTGTCAGTGGCGTACATAGAGAAGTAAGGGCCCCATAGCAAGGATCAAACCAGGCCCCCCACACAGGACAGAGGGGTTTCTGCCTAAACCCTTTTTAATGACCCTTGGCCCATTTTTCCACTGCCTCATTTGCTAAAAGTAGTTCCTTTAGAGGAACTTCCTTTAGAGGAACTTTAGAGGAATGTTCTGCCGCTATGGTAGTTACGCCCCTGACCAAGTTTTCACCTCCAATAGAAAGTGAGATAATCCCAACTAAGACTGGGCCCCCTCTTTCCCTGGGCCTCATAGCAGTTGCATATTCTGCCGCTATGGTAGTTGTGCCCCTGGACATTGTTATGGGGCACTTTAACTTGTTCTCTCTTTTATGAAGATGCAATGTATGCCTCAGTGATTAGAATACTGAGTTGATGTTATAAGGGTGCTGGAACTTCATGACACTGTTATGGGGTCACTTTGACCTGCTTTGTTACAATGGTTTGTGTGTAGGATCAATAATGAGAGTACCCTGACTGTCACTGTTATGGGAGTAATGGAAGTTACTGCCATTGCTATGGAGACAGTTTAATTCACTGTGTCTGCTATGATGATGCAATATATAGCTCAGTAATGGAGATATTATGTCACTGAGACAATATGGTTCTGTTATGGGGACACGTTGGCTGTCTCTCTCTGCTATGATTGTGCAATGTATGACTCAGTAATGGGGGTACTATGTCACTCAGTGACATTGTTATAAGGAAACTTTGGTTGTCTATCTCTGCTATAATGCTCTGCTATAATGATGCAATGTATGGCTCAGTAATGGGGATACTATGCTTAAAGACACTACTAAGGGGACTGTGACGACTGTAGGTAGGGACCGACGAGGACAGTGAGTCCCTGAACTAGGATCCAGACCGCTTTCCCTGCCTATTTGAAGAGTAAGCCCTAAGTTTGATTCAGCCATTTATGAGATTCCTACTCTGTATACAAATTTAATCCAGAATGAGACCCTGTCTTTCCAAAGCAGTAATTTATATTTAACAGTGTCTATAATTTGTGACATCAAATAGCGTTAAAAAGTCGAATGCATCTTTAAATATGGCTTGGTAGGACTGCCAAGTCTGTGATTTCTGGCAGGGACTGGAACCGGGGACAGATGGCGGTCCAGTTTTATGTGCATCCTATTGAGATAAACAAGCGACAATTTAGAAAATGCTCAGAACTCATTAAAGACGTTTTTTTTAAACTGAAGCCACTGATTCCTTTAGGGTTGCCTGTAAGCTTAGATGAATCTGTAGTTTCTTTGCCATTTGTCCTGCAGATATAGATGTATCACATCATGCCATGACACCCACTGGTACATCACACCACGCACGGTAATGAATGGACCCTGTCACATCTGTGTGTATTGTTAAAGAGGAACAGTCATGAAGGATCATTTTAGTTTCCACTCTGACTCTGCAGCTCCTGGGGGTGTAAATGGGATCGGAGATTTGGACTCACATATTTTATCTATAGACAAGTAACCAAATAGAGAAAAAATATCATAATTTTAAAACGAGGGGAACCAATTGGATTGGTGCCTACAGTGAAGTTAGCAAATGCCCCCACTTCCCTGGTATATGGCTGTCCAGGGCTTTTGGAAAATAGGCAAGCCTGGTTCACATCCTATATTCCTGATGGATTGGGTAGTACAGGGGTTAATCAAGGAGGTTAGAGCAGTCATGTGTACCTATGAAATTATTTAAATAGGTGGCACCATTTTTTAGGAGGTCTGCCCCCCTAAAACAGGTGCACATCTCAAAATATAATTTCCATTCACAAAACCAATAGAAAAAATAATAAAAAAAGTTTGTGTGTAACCACCACTAGGGGGAGCTCACTGAGAATTATACAGGCCCCATTGGAATCAATAATACAGTATCATGAAGCATGCATCCCCTAGAGGCAGTCAAAATGATTTTAATATCTAGAGAGGATGTGGAGGACTGAAATTCATGATGGTTTTTTTCTTAAAACAGTGTCACGTCTGTTTAAGAGTTGCATCAGAAATTGCAATTCAGCTCCATTAAAGTGAGATGGACTGAACTGCAATACCACTTATAAACTGTGGATAGTTGTGGAGTAGCTTTTGGAAGAAACCCCTTCAACCTGACCTCTTATAAGGGTGATGCCTAGACCCAAGCCGCAAGTTGACCACTGCAGCTCTGCTACCATTCATTTGATTAGGAACATCAGCTCTAGAGAACGGTCATTACACATTGTATGGTGCTGTGGTGTTCAGGCTTCATACATTATTTTCTTCCGGAATCTGCAGTTGCTGCTAATACGTAAAGGTGCCTGGTTCGTAGGACTCCCAGAAGTCTGATATTTAGGACCTATCCTATGGAGAGGTCATCGAGATGTTAGTCCCAGAAAACCCCCTTCAAGGTGGTTCAGAGACAGGACCTAAAAGGATTCCTGTCAGTGTCATTGACAGGCATTATAGACTGCAATAAAGAAGTATTGCACTGTATTATATCAATAAGAGGATGAATCTCCTACAATAACTAATAAAAGTGAAACTAAACGTTTTGGAAAAAAATAAAAAAGCAAAAAATTGTCCCCCCCCCTTCCCAAAGTACCATAGAAACATATAATGTGTCGGCAGATAAGAACCATTTGGCCCATCTAGTCTGCCCAATATACTGAATACTATGAATATCCGCTGGCCCTATCTTATATGAAGGATGACCTTATGCCTATCCCATGCATGCTTAAACTCCTTCCCTGTATTTGCAGCTACCACTTCTGCAGGAAGGCTATTCCATGCATCCACTACTCTCTCAGTAAAGTAATACTTCCTGATATTACTTTTAAACATTTGCCCCTCTAATTTTAAACTATGTCCTCCTGTAGCAGTTTTTCTTCTATTAAATCTTCTCTCCTCTTTTACCTTGTTGATTCCCTTTATGTATTTAGCAGTTTCTATCATATCCCCTCTGTCTCGTCTTTCTTCCAAGCTATACATGTCAAGGTCCTCTAATCTTTCCTGGTAAGTTTTATCCTGCAACCATATTTCTGTTAGAAAATTCCCATAAATTTTCCTGCACATTGACTGCAGTAGAAAAAAAAAGTAATTAAAAAATTGCAAAAAATTGTGGCTTTTTTTTTTATTCTTCTTGCTTTCAAATAATTTTGAGCAAAAATCAGTAAAAAAAAAAGTCTTGTGTATCCCAAAATGGTGGCAAAAACATCACCTCATTGCTATAAAAATCGAGCCCTTGTACGGTTTTATCAATGGAAAATAAAACATTAAAACATGAAAAACATTTTAAACATAAAAAAAACTGTAGAAATTTGCTACAACTGTAATTATATCTACCTAATAGAATAATGTGTCATTTATGAAAAGATACCCTTAAATACCCTTGATGATTTTGCGCCCCTTAAAAAGATTATTATTATTAATAATAATAATAATAATAATACTAAGAATAATGACAGTTTTTCAGTAAATTATATATTGCCAGAATATGGAACTACTGTACTAAAAAACACACATCTAGCCCCCTGAAACACAAGCTCTCTTATTGCTAATGTTGGAAAAATAAAGTTATGGCTTTCGTTAGGTGTGGGTGACAAAAAAAAAAAAACAATGTCAAAAAGGCTAAACCTGGCTGCACACTAAAGGGTCAGGCCCCCTTCACTTGTCTTTAATGACATCTGACACAAGATGGTCACAAGTTTTTTTCATGAAGATATCCGTGAAGAGTCCATGTGTTTGTTTTTGGTCCTCTGTGTGTCCGGATTCCACGGAATCTGCTAGGCTGAAAATGAATTTCCAGAGCATCTCCTACCACGGGTCTGTGAAAACCACGGACTAAACATGGATGGCAACCATGCTGTGTCCATGGTTTTCACAGACCCATAGACTATACTGTGCGTCAGGGATTGGATGAAAATTGGGCATGCTTCCGTAGTATCACCAAAGCAAACCAACAAGAATCACTGATGTGTGAAAGAAGCCTACCACAGACTACCCACACGTGGCTATCTCTATAATTAGTGTTGAGCAAACTGAACTGTCCAAAGAGGATTTCGGATCCAAAGTCAAATTTCCTCGTGCTAATCAATTATCCCTGAAATGCAGTAGAAAATAAATAAATAAACCTCATCCATTTGAGCCCGAAGAGTCTGCTGCCGCCATCTTGATTGAAGATCCTAAATCGAAAATCTCGTGCACGGTGACGTATGACATCACCACGACAGCCGATGACTGTATGATGACATCATCATACACCCCGTGAGATTTCGCACTGGATCTTCCATCAAGATGGCGGCGGCAGGCTCTTTGTGATTAAATGGATGAAGTGAGTTTGATTTTATTTACACTTTTTTTTATTATAGACTGTAATAATAATGTCAGATGACGCCATCAGCGATGAACGCGGCATCTGACCGATTGGGGTCAGCGCAATCGCCGCTCCCTGTCAGTGCACCCACTACTTACAAAGAAATGCGTTATTCGTCACAAAGAAAATTTGGTTGAAAAATTCTGCGAAGAAGCCGAATCAAATTTTCAAGAACTTCGCTCATCTCTATTTATCATGCAGGTGGTAGGAGTGTGGTGGTGTCAAGCAGAAAGTACTCTCATTTTAAGCGTTTCTATATGCACGCTGCTATATACACACATATATCCCTCTATTGGGAACAGTTCACATTAGAAGAAGTGTAACGTCGATGTTCATTGCAGACGTGTCGCCTTCTTTCTTCCCCGAGTCCTGATTATATTACTCCTTCCTTTGGCCCTTTCGACAAATGTTATTCATGTGCCAAGAAAACGTTTCCATGCTGTACGTTGCAGGAATTTTTTTTCCTTCTGATGTAAAAATGACCTTACGGGTTTTTGGCATTCTCTTGGCATTTGAGGGAAAGACGTGAAGAACTTAGATAGCAGAGAAATGACTTATGAATAATAATTGCTAGGTTCAGTACAAACTTTCAATAAATTTCAGTGTAGCAGCCGGATCCCTGGATATTGCACCGCTATTTGATTTACAAGAACACACAAAACCAGGCTGACCTTAATCAGTTCTATCTGCGTGGAGATTATAGATATAAACGGGACCTGTCAGCTTTCCCGACTTCTCTGTTTTAGTAAATGCCTAAATTCTCCATGAAATATGGATTATCATTGCTCATAACTTCGCATTGCAGTGTTCCTCTGATATTCCTCATGAAAAAGTGTGAATAAATTGACAACCGAACATAACACAAGGGAGGGGGGGGGGTGGGGGGTGTACCTACAAAGTCAGCACTGTTGAGATCAATGGTAGACACTAGGGATCAGCAAACCTGAACTGCAAAGTTCGGGTTCGTACCGAACTTTGGGAGTTCGGTTACCCGGACCAGAACCCAAACTCAGACTTTTTCACTGAAGTCCGGGTTGGGATTCAGTGTTCAGGTGATTTTTATTATTTTCCGTTATAACATGGTTATATCGGAAAATAATAGCATTTTTAAGACAGAATGCAAAACAATATACAAAACAAAAAGCCTGCGATGTGCGCAATGACGTCACCGCGCTCTCCCATGTGGTAATGTCAAAATTGCAGGTCCTTTGGCAGGTCCTGTTCAATGAAGATAGAAGAATCTGCCGCAGCATAATCAAGTGGATAAGGTGAGTTGTTGTTTTTTTTAATCCCTAAATGGTCATATTGATTTGCATTCTCTCTTAAAAATGCTATTATTTTCCGATATAACGATGTTATAACGGAAAATAATAAAGTAAAGTTTGAGTCCACATTGACTTTAATGGGGTACGGGGTCAAGTTTGCGTTTCCGAACCTGAACTTTGACCTGAAGTTCAGCCGAACCCAGTGAACTCGAACTTCTACGGGTTCGCTTATCCCTAGTAGAGATATAACAGGTCCTTTCTAACCAGTTACTGGTCTTCACAACCAGAGTGGCACCTGCTATGGGGCCCAACAACTAAGGGAACCAGTCCCCATTCTGTGCTATGATTTATATGGACAATGGAAGAGCAAATTTATTTTTGCATTATTTCTGTGCTGTGACGTCACTGATTTACTTCTACACATTACCATGCATTTTATTACACTGTTGTGACATCACTGTGAGCCTTATTGCTGCACTGTGGCATTATTGTGCACATTATCCCATGATTGTGACATCACTGATTTCCTTATGCACATTACCATGTGTTTTATCGTTGTATTTTGACATCACTGTGATCCTTATTGCTGCACTGTGGCATTACTGTGGACATTATGCCCACTGTTGTGACATAACTCATTTATCTCTGTACATTACTGTGTGTTTCATCGTACTGTTGTGGCATCACTGTGAGCCTTAGTGCTGCACTGTGGCATTCCTGTGCACATCATCCCACTATTGTAGCATCACTTTGTGCATTATCCATGTGTATTAGGGAAACGAACATAATCAAAAGTTTCTCGTGACCTGAACTTTGCTTGAAGGTTAATCGATCATAGATCCGAAGTTGATACGTTCAAAAACTTGATGTATGGGCTCCGTGAGCCAAACTTTATCTTGTACCGAAGTTGCGTGAGATTTCGGTGAATTCCTATGGTATTACTATCTGCGTATTTAAAAACATTTTAAAATAGGAATCCGAAGTGGGCTTTGGTACTGGCCAGTACCTCAGTGTGCCCACTGCAGTAATTCACCAAAGTCTCACGCAACTTCGGGCGAGATGAAGTTTGGCGCACGGAGCCCATACATCAAGTTTTGGAATCGACTTCGGACCTATGTTCTGAAGCTCAATTCGCTTGAGCCTAGTGGTTATGATGGAGTTGGTCCCAATTCTGAATTTTGCAATGGGTCCCCATGGGTCCTTGTTAATTGCAGTTTGTCTATGATTCAGCTAGCATGCTCATGTGATATTGTGTTGAATTTTTTTCATGAAAAATCGGAGTCCATAAGCAAATTAGAAGGTAAATAGTGGAGTAAACTGTAGATGGCAGTAGCAATGAATAGGACTAATGAGATGGAGATCCCCCCTACTTCCCCATAGATAAGATCTCACCATGTTAATTTGATTTTAAGTTGAATTTCTGAAAGGTATTAGATGAATGTTTATGATACTCCATAAAATGGACATCTATTGTGTGACATAATGGTAAGTGCCTGGGCCTATTGTAGGACAGTAATGTCTAATCCCATCTAGAATGCTTTTGATAACATGTTTTGGCAGCAGTTAGGCTAGTTTAACACCGGCAGAGAACAGCCTGCTGTATGCTGGATACAAAGAGATTGCCCGCCGGTTCCTTAAGTATAATAGGGTTCGGTGGAGATTCATCCGCATTTCGGCAGCCAATGCAGAGAATCAGCTGGACACAAACTGCTTCACGCAGCGGTTTATGTCTGGCTGATTACCGGCATTGTGGGCTGGATCTGTATAATGAGAAAGCAGACCCCTTATACAATGCATATATATTGTCAAGAAACCCAGATTAGTATAATGGGTGCTCTCTCACTGTCTCTCTCATCAATTCGTGCCCCGAACCAATTTTATTTAAAAATTCGCCAAACCTGCAAGAATCTTGAAAAGTTTGGTCATATTTAATCTGTTCATCCAATTTAACATTTAATTTGCAGCCTCATTGTACTAGAAATTGTGTTTCATCAAGTCTGAACGAACCAACTCTTCTTCGTGATTGATAATTAGACTGACAGCCGATTTGGATAGTATATATCCTGGGTCATATCTGAACTCCAGCAGGCATCACCCACTGGTGTGCCTGTCTTCAAGCTACTTGTGGTCTTTGGTGGTCTTGGTTCCACTGGCCTGGCCCCTTCTATACTTGTTGGAATATTTTTATACCAGCTTTAACCACTGCTTGCTTGTTTCTACAACCCTCCCCTGTTTTTTTGGTAATGCAAGCTCCATCACTTGCTTGCTATTACTTATGTACATCTCCCCTGATGAGTTCGTGCTGAATGAAACATGACACGTCGGGGGTTTACCTCCTATAGGGTGTACTAGGGATTCCGCCCGAAATAGGGATAGGTATCCGGACAGGGATGCTCCTTGCGGGGCAAGTACCTTGTATAGACAGGTAGGGTGATTTAGTCCCTGCCCCTTAACCAGGGTGTTCTAGGGATTTCTTGCTCCCGTTACCCTTGCTGGGGTTTATACGTTGGCATCTTTTCCGTATGGTAACACATCAGTAACACATCAACACAGTCTATCGCATGGAAGGTTGCATCTACCCAAGTTACTACACCATCCACGTCTACAGCATCTGATGGGTGAGAACGTTCCTTTGTTTGCTTCCTTCCTTTGTTACCATACAGTGTTTGTGTGTCCAGGCCCATTAGGGCTGTCGATTTGTTAGTTTGTCTGAGAGGCTCTTTGGGTTGGTGCTTCACATTTTTAGATACATTATTAAATGTTAAGTTTTACCCCTTTGTCCCCTAGGGGATCAGTATATTTTGTTACTTATTATTGTGAGTAATTTGTCAAATCCATTCACTTGGCTTTATAGATTTTTGTGCAGCCTCATTGTACTGGAAATTCTGTTTCACCAAGTCTGAACGAACCAACTCTTCTTCGTGATTGATAATTAGAGATGAGCGAATTTTAAAAAAATTTGATTCGGGCCGATTTGCCTATTTTTTAGAAAAAATTTGGTCCAATCCGAATTCATTTGCGGGGAATCGCGTTAAAAAAAACTGCTATTTCCTGGCTGCAGAGAGCCTTTGTAGGGGTGTACAATACTGTGCCTTGCAGTAACACGCATAGTGAGTCAGCTGTGGAAGTGAAATAATACTGTGAGTCAGTATGACATGCAGATGACAGGCATCGCTCTTAGAATCACTGCACACTTTAATAATTTGGGAAGTCACGGGGCAAAAACTGACCAAAAAACTCAAGTATGAACTCAGCCTTACAGGTCGATGTTAGCGCCAAGAAGAAGCGCACTCCTTTTACATCATTGACAGCTGATTCCACATAGATGTCTACAGAACCTGTTCTATTAAACGCTTATACAAGTAGAGCCCCCGCGGACAGAGTGGAGAGGGTGTCAGCAGTAAGTTTGTGTTGACGTCACTGATTATTTTGCCCTTCCTCTGATCCATCAGAACAATAACCTCCAAAAAATGGATCCTGTCTGTTGAGCATCCGCCTTCACTCGGTCAGCATTTGGTCAGTAATCCATCAGTATTGCTAATGCCCAAAAAACAGGAGTGAATCCAAAACAGATGACACGTGAATGGAATATTTGTATGTCTTCTGTGTTTTGTACCCACTCCTGCTTTTGCGTACCAAATCACAAGCCAATTCTGATGGGACCATACAGGCCTTACAGCTGCTACACAGACAGGATCCATTGTGCGTCTCATTTTTCCTTCTTTCTGACAGATCAGAAGAAGGGTCAAATAAATGATAATGTCAGCCTGGCTGAAAGTAAAATAGTGGCCAGTCATGAAGTGGGTAGGGTGGGAACAGCATGAGAAGTCCACAGAGTGGCCCTATGACATAGTAATGAGGTGGAAGCAGCATGAGGAGACCACAGAGTAGCCCAATGAAAGAGTCTGGAGGTGGCAGCAGCATCAGGAGGAGGCCAGAGAGTGGCACAATGACAGTGTGGAGGTGGCGGCAGCATCAGGAGGCCACAGAGTGGCGCAATGACAGAGTGTGGAGGTGGCGGCAGCAGCAGGAGGCCACAGAGTAGCACAATGACAGAGTGTGCTTTAGAACCTATAACTGCACCGCACAAGGGCAAATAAGACGTAGAAATATTTCCTTGTAATAAACCCTGTTAATGGCTGTATCACACAGCATTTGCACCCCAATAACAAGAACTGTTTGCTGGAATTACAGAGCTGTATAATGGTAATTTGTATCCCCAGTCAGTGCAGCAAGGTGTAATAGGATTGTTCCTATTACCCAGGCTGTAACCTCCCCTACTGAACCCCATTCTACAGAAATGCTGTGGATTGATTCCTCCCTATCCTTTCCCTGCACCTTGAATAATCTTTCCCTGAACTTGTAAATCGTTTTTTTTAGCACAATGAAGTCTTTCCTAGCACTGTCCCTAGAGCCGGTCACGTCTCTCCCTGCACTAAGTACACTGGTAAATGGCAGAATCCAAGATGGCTGAGGGTATTTATAGGGCTGTGACATCACAGGGCTGGCTGCTGATTGGCCGCATGCATGGCATTGTGGGTGATCCCACCTTCCCAGAGTTCCTTGCTCCATGTCCTCACACGCGCAGCAGCCATTTTAAGAAAAAATACGATTCGTTACCATGAAGCGTGAGAAAATTCAGATTCGGTGCAAATCGAATTTTTCCTGAAATTCGGATCGAATTCCACTTCATCAACATCGATTCGCTCATCTCTATTGATAATGACTAATAATCTGCCTTTTTTTTTTTACTCACAGATGATGTGCCTATTATCTGCACAGAACATTGTGGGTGTTTATTCTAAGAATACAATAATTACAGTAATACATTTGCATGGGCTGTTATTAAGCAAATTATTATTGGATTGAACACATTGTACATTAAAATATTAACATCAGCAATTACCTGAGGAGCAGCACGGAGTTAGAAATAAATGAGTTTCCAAGCTTTTATTTATAATTCAGACACAACTTTGGTAAGAGATTGCAGATAACAGTTTTATTGAGTTGCAGCTAATTTTATAGCCCAGAGCTGCATTAATAATTCTTAACTATTTCTCTGCTTTTTCAGTGACTGCATAAGTCTTGCTCCTGAGATGTATATTCTGAGAAGTGCCATCTTTACACTAAAGTATGAATTCAATTGTTCATCATATCATAGCTGAGCTACTAATAGTGTTGAGCGCGAATATTCTAATCGCGAAAATTTTTATCATAAATATCGGCACTTCAAGAATTCTAGAATATAGTGCTATGTATTCGTAATGGCGAATATTCTAGTTTTTTTTTTTCATCAGTACTACTGCTTCTTGCTTGTGGGCCAATGAGAAGGCTGCAATATTTTTGTCAGAGCTTAGCAACATCCCTAGCAACCAATAGGAAAGTTGCCTACCCCTTACTATATAGAAAACTCCCCAGCAGCCGTTTTCTGCTGTTTTTTGCAGTTCTGAGAGAAACAGCAGTGACATTGCTGTGCTCTGTGCTTTCATCTGGATCCTATTCCTTATCCAATTACATTAGATAGTTAGCTCATATATACAGTACAGACCAAAAGTTTGGACACACCTTCTCATTCAAAGAGTTTTCTTTATTTTCATGACTATGAAGGTATCAAAACTATGAATTAACACATGTGGAATTATATACATAACAAACAAGTGTGAAACAACTGAAAATATGTCATATCCTAGGTTCTTCAAAGTAGCCACATTTTGCTTTGATTACTGCTCTGTACACTCTTGGCATTCTCTTGATGAGCTTCAAGAGGTAGTCCCCTGAAATGGTCTTCCAACAGTCTTGAAGGAGTTCCCAGAGATGCTTAGCACTTGTTGGCCCTTTTGCCTTCACTCTGCGGTCCAGCTCACCCCAAACCATCTTGATTGGGTTCAGGTCCGGTGACTGTGGAGGCCAGGTCATCTGGCGCAGCACCCCATCACTCTCCTTCATGGTCAAATAGCCCTTACTTTCAAAGTTTTCCCAATTTTTCGGCTGACTGACTGACCTTCATTTCTTAAAGTAATGATGGCCGCTCGTTTTTCTTTACTTAGCTGCTTTTTTCTTGCCATAATACAAATTCTAACAGTCTATTCAGTAGGACTATCAGCTGTGTATCCACCTGACTTCTCCTCAACGCAACTGATGGTCCCAACCCCATTTATAAGGCAAGAAATCCCACTTATTAAACCTGACAGGGCACACCTGTGAAGTGAAGACCATTTCAGGGGACTACCTCTTGAAGCTCATCAAGAGAATGCCAAGAGTGTGCAAAGCAGTAATCAAAGCAAAATGTGGCTACTTTGAAGAACCTAGAATATGACATATTTTCAGTTGTTTCACACTTGTTTGTTATGTATATAATTCCACATGTGTTAATTCATAGTTTTGATGCCTTCATAGTCATGAAAATAAAGAAAACTCTTTGAATGAGAAGGTGTGTCCAAACTTTTGGTCTGTACTATATATATAATACAGATAGGGGGAGATAGTCAGTGTAAGTTAGATAGTGATATAGTGTAGCTGATAGGTTCCAGTGCAGGGTGAAGAATAGTGAGTGAAGCTCTGGAGTATAATACAGGATGTAACTCAGGATCAGTACAGGATAAGCAATGTATGTACACAGTGACTGCACCAGCAGAATAGTGAGTGCAGCTCTGGAGTATAATACAGGATGTAACTCAGGATTAGTACAGGATAAGTAATGTATGTACACAGTGACTGCACCAGCAGAATAGTGAGTGCAGCTCTGGAGTATAATACAGGATGTAACTCAGGATTAGTACAGGATAAGTAATGTATGTACACAGTGACTCCACCAGCAGAATAGTGAGTGCAGCTCTGGAGTATAATACAGGATGTAACTCAGGATCAGTACAGGATAAGTAATGTAATGTACACAGTGACTGCACCAGCAGAATAGTGAGTACAGCTCTGAAGTATAATACAGGATATAACTCAGGATCAGTACAGGACAAGTACCATAATGTATGCGCACAGTTATTCAGCTTTTCTTGTAGATTATATTTTTTTAAGGTGAGAAATAAAGATCAATGACACATATACCTTTAAAAAGGATTTTAGAGAATATTCTTGACTGGATAAAAGCAAACACATTTCTTAAAACATAATGAAAATTGTCTATCATACCCGGGAGTCTTCAAAAAGAAGGTTCATTATCATGAGGCCGACTGATTTTTAACAAAGACGACGTGGATGAAAATCCTTCTGAGTAATAATCACTTAAAACAGACAGACTTATCATCACTTGTATTCTGTCAGAATCATTGACACTTTCAAGTTCAAGCTTTAAGTCAGAGAAGCTACAAATCGCCCGAGGAAGCATTTCCTATCCAATTATTGTTCTATCAAGGAAATTCTTACAATTCACTTCTAATATGTAATACTTTTTAGTGCCCAATAAATGATTACAGAGTTTTAATATACGTTTGGAGGAAAATGAATTATCATATCCGTCACTTGTAAATATTGCATATGCCTAACCATGTATCTCAGGGAAAGGGGTCTTCCATGCAAATTATTCCTGAACCTCATGCCCTCATTGGACACCATTTATTTTATTTTAAAAGATTCAACTGTCTGTGCTGATTAATTTCTTATGATATCCCTATACTAGTCAGAGGTATGTTTCTGATATATAGTTCCAAATCTCATATACTTAATCAATGAAATTCTGGCTTCCTGCAACCACCACTAGGGGGAGCTTGAGAGCTCATTCAGTTCATTGAATATATAGTATTAAGTAAGCTCCTCTTAGCATTAGCTAGAACTTTGTAATTTTATAGAATTTTATAATTTTCCTTTAGAGCTCCAAATAACTGTAAAGATACTTTATGTTGAGAAATTATCTGCCACAGAATGTTGGTCCTAAAGGGGTTGTCCGGGTTCAGAGCTGAACCCAGACATATCCCCATTTTCACCCCGGCAGCCCCCCTGACTTGAGCATCGGAGCAGTTCATGTTCCGATGCTCTCCTTTGCCCCTCTCTACATCGCGCAGCGCAAAGTCATTTTCCGGAGTTCTGGTGACGTACTGGGCTCTCCATGGGGCTGCCAGGAAGCCCGGTGATGTCACCAGCACTGATGGGCGGACTTTAGCGCTGCCCTAGCCTGTAAAATGGCTAGGGCAGCGCTAAAGCACGCCCATCAGAGCCGGTGACGTCAACGAACACACTGCCGGGCGGAAGCTTACGCCCCGGCAGTGTGTTATTGTAAACAAAAGAGCCCTTGCCCTGCGCAATCTAGGGCAAGGGAGCGCAGGGCAAGGGAGCGCATCGGAGCATGAGATGCTCCGATGCTAGCATCAAGCCCTTTAAAACCACATTAGTTAATAAGGTGCGATCAAATTTAAGCCTAATTATGTACATCATGGTTGGGTGCTGGTCACAATGATTTTGTGGGTGTTGTCAGTGCAAGCACAAGATTAGCAGCAGGAACTTGCCTGTAGTACACGGCCCTGCTTTTGCTGCAACTTCCCTTCCAGAATTGGATATACAGATGTAGCTGAGCTCAAATTGCCTCTGATAACAAAATGTCATAGTATTATCTTGTGACAAAGGCCATTGAAATCCAAGGGGAAAAAGTCAATTAAGGCCTGTTTTACACTTGTATTGTTAATTACAGTTTTAAGATCCGTGCCATTTAATGCATCTGTTTCGGCCGAATCCGGTTGTATTAAATTTAAACTGAAAAAAAAAAAAAATCTGTTTCTTTCATTTAATTGATTTTCATGCTGGATTTATTCCATTTCGCAGACTGGACACAAAACCACAGCTTCGAGTGGTCTTGTGTCCGCTCAAAAAAAGCAACAAAATGAAACGTGATGCATCCTGATCAGTTTTGTCCCCAATGATAATGGATTGTGACAAAACTGATCTGTTTTGGCCCGGTTTTGAGATCCTCTGCATATTATGAACAAAGTTTTGGAACAAATCTGGTTTGGAGAGAGCAGCCCCGAACCCGCTTCGCTCAACCCTAGAGAGGACGTTAGGAAAAATATGATTCAGCTGCTTTGATGAATTTCACTAAGCAATTCTCTGCATGAAGTCTTACTTCATCACAAAGCACATTTCTTTGTATGAAGTGGGCGCAATGACGGGGGAACGGCGTTGGTGCAGCCACCCTCCTCATCCCCTCATTGAACCCCTCACATGCCACGTTTATCGTTGAATGCAGCATCTGAGTTTTAGGCCTCTTTCACACGACCGTGTGGCTTTTTCAGTGTTTTGTGGTCCGTTTTTCACGGATCCGTTGTTCCGTTGTGTTTCCTTTTCTGTGCTGTTTTTCCATATGGCATATACAGTATACAGTAATTACATAGAAAAAATCCCATCATCTATTTATCCCCAGGACTGTGACGAGGGGACATCCTCTGCGTCTGGAGGAAAGAAGGTTTGTACACAAACATAGAAGAGGATTCTTTACGGTAAGAGCAGTGAGACTATGGAGCTCTCTGCCTGAGGAGGTGGTGATGGTGAGTACAATAAAGGAGTTCAGGAGGGGCCTGGATGTATTTCTGGAGTGTAATAATATTACAGGCTATAGCTACTAGAGAGGGGTCGTTGATCCAGGGAGTTATTCTGATGCCTGATTGGAGTCGGGAAGGAATTTTTTATTCCCCTAAAGTGGAGAAAATTGGCTTCTACCTCACATTTTTTTTTTTTGCCTTCCTCTGGATCAACTTGCAGGATAACAGGCCGAACTGGATGGACAAAAGTCTTTTTTCGGCCTTATGTATTATGTTACTATGTAAAATTGGGCTGGGCATAAAATTTTCAATAGATGGTTCCGCAAAAACGGAACGGATACGGAAGACATACGGATGCATTTCCGTATGTGTTCTGTTTTTTTTTTTGCGGACCCATTGACTTGAATGGAGCCACGGAACGTGATTTGCGGGCAATAATAGGACATGTTCTATCTGTCAACAGAACGGAAAAACGGAAATTCCGAAACTGAATGCATACGGAGTACATTCAGTTTTTTTTGCGAAACCATTCATTTCAATGGTTTAGCAAAAAAAACTGAATGTACTTCCTATAAGGAACGCAAACGGAAAAAAAAAAACTGTCGTGTGAAAGAGGCCTAAGATTCAGGCCACAGCAGCCTCTTTGAGCACAAATTAGTATGTTTTTTTTTTTCTTTACTTTTTTTTATTTTATTTCATTTCAGGAAAAATTGTTCTGTTACCACAAAGTGAGAGGAAATTTGGCTTTGTGGTGAATCAATTTTTTTTCTGAAATTCATATCGAATTCCACTTCAGATACTTTGATTTGTTCAACAATAGTCGTATCCCCTGGAAGCTGTGCATAATGTGATGGAAAAATTTATGAAGCCAGCAAAAAAGGCAATATGGACAATCACAATACATTAGTAACTGCCTTGTATTAACTTACTCTACATGACAAATGCCAATTACTGAAGTGACACAACCCCTAACACAGGTATAGACCAATATAGACCTCATGGGAGTAATGACTGGGATATAACAATACCAGGGTTCTCTCTATATAAGAAATACAGAGAAGGCAAGAAAGGGGGAGGAGTGTCCCTGTATGTGAAAGATAGCATAAAATCGAATTTAGTACAAGTTAGCGAGACCAATTTAGAGTCAGTTTGGGTTACCTTGCACCTTGATAATCATAAGGTATCTCGTGTAGGTGTGATATATAGACCACCTAGCCAAGTCAAAGAATTAGATGATCTACTAGTTGAGGAAATAGATAAAATTACATTGAAAGGGGAAATTATCATTATGGGAGACTATAATCTTCCTGATGTAAACTGGAAAACCAAAATAGCTAGTTCTGCCAGGAGTAGAGATATTCTAAATTCCCTACTGGGATTATCTCTACAGCAAGTAGTTGAGGAGCCAACCCGGAAGGAGGCCATTTTAGATTTAGTATTCACAAATGGGAATTTGGTCTCTGATTTTACTGTAGGGGAAAGCTTGGGATCTAGTGATCACCAGTCAGTGTGGTTTACTATATATAAGTACAGTGACTGAGTCACACCACACAAAAACAAAAGTTTTAAATTTTAGAAAAACTTTTAAAAAGACTTTTCTAAAATTAGATTAGTGGTATACGAGTCCCTATCAGATTGGAACAATTTCAATGGAGTCCAGGAGAAATGGGACTACTTAAAAGTGGCACTATAGAAGGCAACAGATAATTGCATTAGGCTTGTCAGGAAAAGCAAAAAAAGGAAGAGACCACTGTGGTACTCAGCAGAAGTGGCCAAAATCATTAAAAACCAAAAGGTAGCATTTAGTAAATTTGAAAAAAATAAATAAATACGAGGATGACAGGCAAATTTATAAGATTAGGCAGAGAGAGGCCAAACAAGTTATAAGAGCTTCTAAAGCACAGGCAGAAGAGAAATTAGCTCAGTCAGGTAAAAAAGGCGATAAGGCATTCTTTAGATACATAAATGAAAAAAGGAAACTAAAACAAGGAATTACCAAATTAGAAACAAAAGAAGGAAGGTATATGGAAGAAGATAAAGAACTAGATGACTGCCTCAATGAATACTTCTGTTCAGTTTTTACAAAGGAAATGAAGGAAAAGGACCTCAGTTAGGAATGAAAACTAATGAATCTTTTGATGCATGTGTCTTTACAGAGGAAGAGGTTCTAAGTCAGCTGTCTAAAATTAATACTAATAAGTCACAGGGGCCTGATGGGTTTACTTCAGGGAGATCATGTCAAACTAATCTTATTGATTTTTTCGATTGGGTGACTAAAATAATAGATGGAGGAGGTGCAGTAGACATTGCTTATCTAGACTTTAGTAAGGCTTTGGATACTGTCCCACATAGAAGGCTTATCAATAAATTGCAGTCTTTGGGCTTGGACTCCCATATTGTTGAATGGATTAGGCAGTGGCTGAGGGACAGACAACAGAGGGTTGTAGTCAATGGAGTATATTCAGACCAAGGTCTTGTTACCAGTGGGGTACCACAGGGATCTGTTCTGGGACCGATTTTGTTTAATATCTTTATCAGCGAAATTGCAGAAGGCCTCGATGGTAAGGTGTGTCTTTTTGCTGATGACACAAAGATTTGTAACAGGGTTGATGTTCCTGGAGGGATACACCAAATGGAAAAGGATTTAGGAAAACTAGAGGAATGGTCAAAAATCTGGCAACTAAAATTTTATGTTGATAAGTGCAAGATAATGCACCTGGGGCGTAAAAACCCAAGAGCAGAATATAAAATCAGTGATACAGTCCTAACCTCAGTATCTGAGGAAAGGGATTTAGGGGTCATTATTTCAGAAGACTTAAAGGTAGGCAGACAATGTCATAGAGCAGCAGGAGATGCTACCAGAATGCTTGGGTGTATAGGGAGAGGCATTACCAGTAGAAAGAGGGAGGCGCTCATGCCGCTCTACAGAGCACTAGTGAGACCTCATCTGGAGTATTGTGCGCAGTACTTGAGACCATATCTCCAGAAGGATATTGATACTTTGGAAAGAGTTCAGAGAAGAGCTACTAAACTGGTACATGGATTGCAGGATAAAACTTACCAGGAAAGATTAAAGGACCTTGACATGTATAGATTGGAAGAAAGACGAGACAGAGGGGATATGATAGAAACTGCTAAATACATAAAGGGAATCAACAAGGTAAAAGAGGAGAGAATATTTAAAAGAAGAAAAACTGCTACAAGAGGACATAGTTTTAAATTAGAGGGGCAAAGGTTTAAAAGTAATATAAGGAAGTATTACTTTACTGAGAGAGTAGTGGATGCATGGAATAGCCTTCCTGCAGAAGTGGTAGCTGCAAATACAGTGAAGGAGTTTAAGCATGCATGGGATAGGCACAAGGCCATCCTTCATATAAGATAGGGCCGGGGGCTATCCATAGTATTCAGTATATTGGGCAGACTAGATGGGCCAAATGGTTCTTATCTGCCGACACATTCTAGGTTTCTATGTTTCTATGCTTTTCGCAGATGAGGGTTTGCTATAATTAGATCCAGTCTATAGTAGCCAATCCTCTGTAAACTAAACTGAAAATTCCAGGCTGATACATTTTTACCTGCCCTGATTTCTAAACCCAGGATAGATGAGAGGTATGTGCTGATGATCTACATCAGGGACGGCTTTCCTGTGGCCCTCCAGCTGTTGCAAAACTACAACACCCAGCATGCCCTGATAGCTGTAGTCTTTCCAGGCATGATAGAAGTTGCAGTTTTGTAACAGCTGGAGGGCTGAAGGTTGGGCATCCCTAATCTACATATCTTACATAGCATTGTTTAGGCTGGATACAATTGTATCTTTCTGTGATACTTTTTATGGTACTTTCACACTAGCGTTACTCTTCTCCGGCATTGGGTTCCGTCCTAGGGGCTCTATCCCAGAAAAGAACTGATCAGTTTTATCCCAATGCCTTCTGAATGGAGAGCAATCCGTTCAGGATGCATCAGGACGTCTTCAGTTCAGTCTTTTTGTCTTTTCAGGACGGAGATAATACCGCAGCATGCTACAGTTTTATCTCCGTCTAAAATTCCGGAACACTTTTTTTCCCATTAAAATGCATTAATGCCGAGTGTCCTGGCAAAACGGATCCAGCATTGCGTCTGCACATGCTCAGACCGCCAAAAAAATTAGAAAAAATCCTGATCCGTCTGACAAATGCCATCAGTTTGCATACGTTTTGACGGATCCGGCAGGCAGTTCCGGCGACGGAACCTCCCCGCCAGAATCTTCTGCCGCAAGTGTGAAAGTACCCTTAGGCCCCTTTCACACGAGCGTGACGGATTAGCTCCGGATGCGTTCAGGGTGCTTTCAGTGAAACTCACACCATTTCGCAAGCAAGTTCAGTCAGTTTTGTCTACGATTGCGTTCAGTTTTTTTCCGCGCGGGTGCAATGCGTTTTGATGCGTTTTTCATGCGCGTGATAAAAAACTGAAGGTTTACAAACAACATCTCTTAGCAACCATCAGTGAAAAATGCATCGCACCCGCGCTTACTTGCGGATGCAATCCGTTTTTCATGCAGCCCCATTCACTTCTATAGGGCCAGGGCTGCGTTAAAAACGCAGAATATAGAACATGCTGTGATTTTCACGCAACGCAGAAGTGATGCGTGAAAAAAACCGCTCATGTACACAGCCCCATTGAAATTAATGTGTCAGGATTCAGTGCTATGCCTTCACGTCACGCAATGCACCCGCGCGGAAAACTTGCTGGTGTGAACGGGGCCTTAGGCGTGTCTGGATAAGGTCAGGATGCATTGCGGCAAACCCGCGCGAGTAGGTACCCAATTGCAGTCAGTTTTGACTGCGATTGCGTTCCGTTGTTCAGTTTTTATTAGGCGCGGGTGCAATGTGTTTTGCACGCGCCTAATAAAAAACTGAATGTGGTACCCAGACCCGAACCCGGACTTCTTCACAAAAGTTTAGGTTTGGGTTCAAGGATGTGTAGATTGTATTATTTCCCCTTATAACATAGTTATAAGGGAAAATAATAGCATTCTGAATACAGAATACATAGTACAATAGGGCTGGAGGGGTTAAAAAAAATCAAAAATAAAAATTAACTCACCTTAATCCACTTGTTCGCGCAGCCGGCATCTCTTCTGTCTTCTTCTTTGAGGAATAGGACCTTTGATGACGTCACTGTGCTTATCACATGGTCCATCACATGATCTTTTACCATGGTGATGTATCATGTGACGGACCATGTGATGAGCGTAGTGACATCAAAGGTCCTATTCTGCAAAGAAGAAGACAGAAGATATGCCGGCTGCGCGAACAAGTGGATTAAGGTGAGTTAATTTTTTTTTTATTTTTTTTTTAACCCCTCCAGCCCTATTGTACTATGCATTCTGTATTCAGAATGCTATTATTTTCCCTTATAACCATGTTATAAGGGAAAATAATAAAGATCGGGTCCCCATCCCGATCGTCTCCTAGCAACCGTGTGTGAAAATCGCACCGCATCCGCACTTGCTTGCGATTTTCACGCAGCCCCATTCACTTCTATGGGGCCTGCGTTGCGTGAAAAACGCACACTATAGAACATGCTGCGATTTTCACGTAACGCAAAAGTGATGCGTGAAAAATCCCCGCTCATGTGCACAGCCCCATAGAAATGAATGGGTCCGGATTCAGTGCGGGTGCAATGCGTTCACCTCACGCCTTGCACCCGCGTGGAAATCTCGCCCGTGTGAAAGAGGCCTTAGTCTTCGAACGTCAACAAGAATGTTTCCATTCTCAGACAACAAGCAGGGATCTTTAAAATAGTGGATAATTGAAATACAAAAACATGATACAACGTGTAGCTCAGTCCAGAGGGGTTCAAATAACCCCGAACAGAGGATTCCTACCTTATGTCTGTTCTGCCCCCACAGCTCCTGCTGGGCACTAACACAATGCATCAGTTTTATCTGGAGTGTAAGTTCAAGTCATGTACAGTACAGACCAAAAGTTTGGACACACCTTCTCATTCAAAGAGTTTTCTTTATTTTCATGACTATGAAAATTGTAGATTCACACTGAAGGCATCAAAACTATGAATTAACACATGTGGAATTATATACATAACAAGCAAGTGTGAAACAACTGAAAATATGTCATATCCTAGGTTCTTCAAAGTAGCCACCTTCAAGACTGTTGGAAGACCATTTCAGGGGACTACCCCTTGAAGCTCATCAAGAGAATGCCAAGAGTGTGCAAAGCAGTAATCAAAGCAAAAGGTGGCTACTTTGAAGAACCTAGAATATGACATATTTTCAGTTGTTTCACACTTGTTTGTTATGTATATAATTCCACATGTGTTAACTCATAGTTTTGATGCCTTCATAGTCATGAAAATAAAGAAAACTCTTTGAATGACAAGGTGTGTCCAATCTTTTGGTCTGTACTGTACATTGAACTGGAAAAACCTTGTAAGATTTCTCTAGATAATGCCATTTGGCAATAACTTACCGGTAGTTAACTGTGAGAAACTTGTGCTAGCAGCATATTTAGTGTATCGCACCCACACATAAAGACAGCGACATGTTGTTCCATCAGATCCCCCTGTCAGTGATATAAAAATATCCACCCACTTCTTTTTACTTAAATTACAACCTAGAAGAAAAACATCCAATCCTGAGATCATAACACATCTTATTCACTGTGGGCTAAAATACTTGTCTGCCATGTGTGTCAAATGGATAGTTGGGATTCTAGATAAATGTAGCAGAGCTGAGTTGGTCTTTGAAAGGGTTTTCCAAGACTGATGACCTATATTCAGGATCTGTTTAGTGCCGTAGCCTTCTCTCTGCTCACCAAGCACAGCGCCATACATTGTATAGTGGCAGCACTTGATATCCCGCTCAGCCCTATTCGCTTCAAAGTGGCTGAGCTGCTTCTAGGCCACATGACCGATGAATGTGTCATCACTCGGCCTAGTGCGAGCACCGCTGCCTTCTCACACAGCTGATTGGCGGGGGTCCCGGGTGTTAAACCCCCCCCCCCATCAATCAGATACTGATGACCTATCCAGAGGATCTGTCATCAGTAAGGATGAGCGAACCCGAACTGCAAAGTTCGGGTTCGTACCGAACTTTGCGAGTTCGGGTACCCAGACCCGAAACCGGGACTTTTTCGCTGAAGTTCGGGTTCAGTGTTCAGGTGATCATATTATTTTCCGTTATAACATGGATATAGCGGAAAATAATAGCATTCCTAAAACAGAATGCAAAACGATATGGCCATTTAGGGTTAAAAAAAAACAGCTCACCTCATCCACTTGATCGCACGGCCGTAGTGTCTTCTATCTTCATTCAGCAGGACCTGCAAAAGGACCTGCGATGATGTCATCGATTATGTCAATGTTATTATTTTCTGCTATAACCATGTTATAACGGAAAATAATAAAGTGAAGTTCTGGTCCCCATTGACTTCCTGAACCCAGACTTTGACCTGAAGTTCGGCCGAACTCTGCAAACCTAACCTTCCACTGGTTCGCTCCTAGTCATCAGTTATAAAGTCTCAGAAAACCCCTTTAATCTACTGCTTTCATAACTTTTAAAGGTAACTCCATCATGCACCTTGATATACTGTACATGCATGTCACAGGTGCAAAAGAAATGTATGGAACGGGCTCAAGAACTGATCACTGCAATCCTGGCTATTTAACCCTTAGATACTGCAGTCAATAGTAAGGGTGGGTTCACACTAGTGTTAGGGATTCCGCTATGGCTTTCCGTTATAACATGGTTATAACGGAAAATAACGGAATCCATAAGACGGAAGGACGTATCCTGTCTTCTGCCCATAGACTTGTATTATAACGGAATGCAAAACTTAAGCCTTTAAAAGGCATTCCGTTTGTTCTCCGTCTTAATAGAAGTCTATGGGAATCAAAACGGATCCGTCTGGGTCCCGTTATGCAAGACGGAAAACAAAGTCCTGTAGACAGGACTTTGTTTTCCGTCTTGCATAACGGGACCCAGACGCATCCGTTATGCTTTCCCATAGACTTCTATTAGGACAGAGAACAAACGGAATGCCTTTTAAAGGCTTAAGTTTTGCATTCCGTTATAATACAAGTCTATGGGTAGAAGACAGGATACGTCCTTCCGTCTTATGGATTCCGTTATTTTCCGCTATAACCATGTTATAACGGAAAGCCATAATGGAATCCCTAACGCAAGTGTGAACCCACCCTAACTGTGGCAGTCGAGTGGTTATACAGAGGGAGAGTTCTCCGTCACTCCTCAGATAGTCTGCACCCACAATGCAATCACAGGGTCCCAATCGATTGTCATGATCTTGGGAAGGCCCCTGGGCCATGTATTACTCCTATTGCACTTGGATTATTGGTGTGTTTCTCAAAAGCGAAGATCTCATGTTTAATACATACTGCAACTGAGGATCAGTACAGTATAAGTAATGTAATGTATGTACACTGTGACTTCACCATCAGAATAGTGAGTGCAGCTCTGGAGTATAATACAGGATGTAACTCAGAATCCGTACAGGACAAGTAATGTATATACACAGTGACTGCACCAGCAGAATAGTGAGTGCAGCTCTGGAGTATAATACATACTGCAACTGAGGATCAGTACAGTATAAGTAATGTAATGTATGTACACAGTGACTTCACCATCAGAATAGTGAGTGCAGCTCTGGAGTATAATACAGGATGTAACTCAGAATCCGTACAGGACAAGTAATGTATATACACAGTGACTGCACCAGCAGAATAGTGAGTGCAGCTCTGGAGTATAATACAGGATGTAACTCAGGATCAGTACAGGATAAGTAATGTAATGTATGTACACAGTGACTCCACCAGCAGAATAGTGAGTGCAGCTCTGGAGTATAATACAGGATGTAACTCAGAATCCGTACAGGACAAGTAATGTATATACACAGTGACTGCACCAGCAGAATAGTGAGTGCAGCTCTGGAGTATAATACAGGATGTAACTCAGGATCAGTACAGGATAAGTAATGTAATGTATGTACACAGTGACTCCACCAGCAGAATAGTGAGTGCAGCTCTGGAGTATAATACAGGATGTAACTCAGGATCTGTACAAGATAAGTAATGCAATGTATGTACGCAGTGACTGCACCAGCAGAATAGTGAGTTCAGCTCTGGAGTATAATACAGGATGTAACTTAGGATCAGTACAGGATAAGTAATGTAATGTATGTACACAGTGACTGCACCTGCAGAATAGTGAGTGCAGCTCTGGAGTATAATACAGGATGTAACACAGAATCCGTACAGGACAAGTAATGTATATACACAGTGACTGCACCAGCAGAATAGTGAGTGCAGCTCTGGAGTATAATACAGGATGTAACTCAGGATCAGTACAGGATAAGTAATGTATGTACACAGTGACTCCACCAGCAGAATAGTGAGTGCAGCTCTGGAGTATAATACAGGATGTAACTCAGGATCTGTACAAGATAAGTAATGCAATGTATGTACGCAGTGACTGCACCAGCAGAATAGTGAGTTCAGCTCTGGAGTATAATACAGGATGTAACTTAGGATCAGTACAGGATAAGTAATGTAATGTATGTACACAGTGACTGCACCTGCAGAATAGTGAGTGCAGCTCTGGAGTATAATACAGGATGTAACACAGAATCCGTACAGGACAAGTAATGTATATACACAGTGACTGCACCAGCAGAATAGTGAGTGCAGCTCTGGAGTATAATACAGGATGTAACTCAGGATCAGTACAGGATAAGTAATGTAATGTATGTACACAGTGACTCCACCAGCAGAATAGTGAGTGCAGCTCTGGAGTATAATACAGGATGTAACTCAGGATCTGTACAAGATAAGTAATGCAATGTATGTACGCAGTGACTGCACCAGCAGAATAGTGAGTTCAGCTCTGGAGTATAATACAGGATGTAACTTAGGATCAGTACAGGATAAGTAATGTAATGTATGTACATAGTGACTGCACCTGCAGAATAGTGAGTGCAGCTCTGGAGTTTAATACAGGATGTAACTCAGGATCAGTACAGGATAAGTAATGTAATGTATGTACACAGTGACTGCACCAGCAGAATAGTGAGTTCAGCTCTGGAGTATAATACAGGATGTAACTTAGGATCAGTACAGGATAAGTAATGTAATGTATGTACACAGTGACTGCACCTGCAGAATAGTGAGTTCAGCTCTGGAGTATAATACAGGATGTAACTCAGGATCAGTACAGGATAACTAATGTAATTTATGTACACAGTGACTGCACCAGCAGAATAGTGAGTGCAGCTCTGGAGTATATTACAGGATGTAACTCAGGATCAGTACAGGATAAGTAATGTATGTACACAGTGACTCCACCAGCAGAATAGCGAGTGCAGCTCTGGAGTATATTACAGGATGTAACTCAGGATCAGTACAGGATAACTAATGTAATGTATGTACACAGTGACTGCACCAGCAAAATAGTGAGTGCAGCTCTGGAGTATAATACAGGATGTGACTCAGGATCAGTACAGGATAAGTAATGTATGTACACAGTGACTGCACCAGCAGAATAGTGAGTGCAGCTCTGGAGTATAATACAGGATGTGACTCAGGATCAGTACAGGATAAGTAATGTATGTACACAGTGACTGCACCAGCAGAATAGTGAGTGCAGCTCTGGAGTATAATACAAGTTGTGATTCAGGATCTGTACAAGATAAGTAATGTATGTACAAGGTGACTCCACCAGTAGTGTGGAGGACCTATCCTGAGGATAGGTCATCAATATCAGATCGGCGGGGTCCGACACCCAGCATCCCCGCCGATCAGCTGTATGAGGAGATGGTGCACACTTGCCATCTCTCGTCTCTCTTCCTGCTCACTGTTGCTGTCTATGGCAAGGCAGTAGAGAACAGGAAGAGAGACGGGAGACAGAGCGCGTGCACCGCACATGCCGTCTCCTCATACAGCTGAACGGCCAGTGTGCCGGGTGTCAGACTCCCACCGATCTGATGGATCTGAGGATAGACCATCAATTTAGGAGAGCCCGGACAACCCCTTTAACATAACTGACTGTGGCTCTTGGGCCCTTCCTAGTGACTGATCGCTCTTCAGCTCTGCAGAACTTATTTTAAGGGGAAATATTGCTTTTTCAACGTGCCCTCATTTCCCTGACACTTTGTGTTTTTTGGAATCCCCAAGAACACTCTTTCCATGTGGGTTCTGACAATCTCGAATACTAAACAGCCAGCGGGTGTAGCTCTTAGCTATAATTACCGAATGAAACTCATCAGCCTAATACGATAGACAGAATCAGCAAACAGAGCGCAGGAATGATAGAGAGGGAGATGTGCTAGACAGGTTAAGTGCACTTAATTGGCGGAATAGGTCCAAGCGATATTTCGCTTTTGACATCTACTGTCAAATGTTCCCCTTCAACCTCAGCGCACACAGGATAACTGGACCGGACAGCAGGCTGACAAGTTCAGGATCTACTTTGTATCCACCCCCGGGGATAATTCTATGGAGGTGGAACTAGAGAACCTTCAAGTGAGAAAATGAATGTTTGCGGTTTGAAACTATGACGGGAGAGATCCGGATTTATACTGAGCGGCTTGTCAGTCAGAGGGCAGGATTTAATTATTGTCAATACTTATATTTAGACAAATGTGGAGCTGGAATATTTTACACTGAGAAGCAGGTTATTATAAGGTAATGAGTTACTCAGGAATAGAACGGATTTCGCTTCCTCCAAAAATGAAACAATATATAGTTAAAATGTCTAATACCTGCATAATAAAAAGTTTTGCATTTTTTTTCTAATAAATGTGAGTACAACTAGATGATGACAAAAATTGCACCATAATATGGCATAATTTAGCAAATCTGGGCTTAAAGAAATAACCTGCGCCTATTCTGACAAAGAGGAGTGGCTTACTGGAGAAGGGGCGTGGCTTTTCGAGAATGGTTGTGGCCTATAATGCAACATTTTGCACCAAAATTGCACCACAATTGTGGGTAAAATTCTGTTTAAGGGGGTTGTCCGGTTTTAGGCCCCTTTCATACGGGCGAGTATTCCGCGCGGGTGCGATGCGTGATGTGAACGCATTGCACCCGCACTGAATTCCGACCCATTCATTTCTATGGGGCTGTGCACACGAGCGGTGATTTTCACGCATCACTTGTGCGTTGCGTGAAAATCGCAGCATGCTCTATATTGTGCGTTTTCCACGCAACGCAGGCCCCATAGAAGTGAATGGGGTTGCGTGAAAATCGCAAGAATCCGTAAAGCAAGTGCGGATGCGGTGCGATTTTCACGCACGGTTGCTAGGAGACGATCGGGATGGATACCCGATCATTATTATTTTCCCTTATAACATGGTTATAAGGGAAAATAATAGCATTCTGAATACAGAAGGCATAGTACAATAGGGCTGGAGGGGTTAAAAAAAATAAAAAATAATTTAACTCACCTTAATCCACTTGATCGCGCATCCGGCATCTCTTCTGTCTTCTTCTTTGCTGTGTGCAGGAAAAGGACCTGTGGTGACGTCACTCCGGTCATTACATGGTCCGTCACCATGGTAAAAGATCATGTGACGGACCATGTGATGACCGGAGTGACGTCACCACAGGTCCTTTTCCTGCACACAGCAAAGAAGAAGACAGAAGAGATGTCGGGCTGCGCGATCAAGTGGATTAAGGTGAGTTAAATTATTTTATTAGTTTTTTTAACCCCTCCAGCGCTACTGTACTATGCATTCTGTATTCAGAATGCTATTATTTTCCCTTATTACCATGTTATAAGGGAAAATAATACAATCTACAGAACACCGATCCCAAGCCCGAACTTCTGTGAAGAAGTTCGAGTTTGGGTACCAAACATGCCGATTTTTCTCACCCGAGTGCAAAACGCATTACAATGTTTTGCACTCGCGCGGAAAAATTACGCATGTTCCCGCAACGCATCCGTACCTTTTCCCACAATGCCCGTGTGAAAGAGGCCTTAGAGCTGAACCCAGACATTTCCCTTCTGCACCCAGGCAGTCTCTCTTAGATGAGCATCGGAGCATTTCATGCTCCGATGCTCTCCCTTGCCCTGTGCTGCATCGTGCAGGGCAAGGGATGTTTTGTTTATATTTTTACTTTTCTAGGCAGAGGCTTTCACCTAGCAGTGTTCCAAATGACGTCACCGGCCCTAATGGGTGGGCTTTAGCACTGCATAGGTGTTTTTCAGGCTACGGCAGTGCTGAAGCCCGGCCATTAGTGCCGGTGACGTCACCAGGAACACTGCTAGGTGAAAGTCTCTGTCTAGCAGAGACCCGGTACGTCACCGGATCTAATGAAAAATGCTCCGATGCTCATCTCAGAGGGGCTGCCTGGGTGAAGAAGGGGATTTGTCTGGGTTTAGCTCTGAACCCGGAAAAACCCTTTAAAATTAAGCAAATTAATTTGGTGAATGCCTATACTGCCTGCCCTTGGTTTTTCTTTTTCTCAATATTTTAAGATCTCTGTGTCAGTGAATAGTAACAGCCTCGATTCTTGTCAGTGGCTTTAAACCATACAGGCACATGAATTCCTGGGGATAGCTATAGAATTATGCCTCTTTTTTGTACTTTATAATACTGCTGTCTTTAGTAAGCTCCTAGGCTCCCCCTAGTGGTGACTGCAGGCAGACAGAATTTTATAATTGTATTGACACTAGGTCTATGCTGCTGTGCCTGAGGGCAGCATAAAGTAGTGACAGAGACCCTGACAAGATTTAATTCTGCTTTGAATGAATTCAACTGGAATCATAAGTGCCCTAAATGCTGGAAAGGCACTCTATATCTATTTCTCCTGAGCTGAATCACAATGAATAACACATTTTTTGATCCCAAACTTTTTTGAAAATATGCATTAAATTTCCTGAATTAAGAATTTATTTAGACTTACCTTCTTTTTTTCTTGCACTAGTTTATTGGGTGCAGAGTAAGCTAGCCTCAGAGATTTTGTGCACATGAGCAACAGACTCCCTTCTCCTTCTTGTGACTAATTGACAGTTTGCTCCTTGTTAGCATGGTTAGTGAGAAAACTGTCAACATTTAGCGGGCAGTGGGAGGCAGCAGGTATTGGGCACTGAGGACTCCAGAACGCACACTCATCGTTGAGAGGACTGTATGGCATCCGTCACAGACATGCGTTTAATGGACATGTCATGAGCTACATTTTTATGGCATAGCCATTAAACAGAGTCCATTGTATCCTATGGGTGATGGATGCCACAGCCTCTATATACACTTCCTCTCACAAAAAAAAGTTGCCACCAAAAAAAAAAAACCTTTAGCTTTGATTACGGCACGCATTCGCTGTGGCATTGTTCCGATAAGCTTCTGCAATGTCACAAGATTTATTTCCATCCAGGGTTGCATTCCTTTTTCACCAAGATCTTGCATTGATGATGGTAGAGTCTGACTGCTGCGCAAAGCCTTCTCCAGCACATCCCAAAGATTCTTAATGGGGTTAAGGTCTGGACTCTGTGGTGGCCAATCCATGTGTGACAATGATGTCTCCTGCTCTCTGAACCACTCTTTCACAATTTGAGCCCGATGAATCCTGGCATTGTCATCTTGGAATATGCCCGTGCCATCAGGGAAGAAAAAATCCATTGATGGAATAACCTGGTCCTTCAGTATGTTCAGGTAGTCGGCTGACCTCATTCTTGGAGCACATACTGTTGCTGAACCTAGACCTGACTAACTGCAGCAACCCCAGATCATAGCACTGCCCCCACAGGCTGGTACAGTAGGCACTAGGCATGATGGGGGCATCACTTCATCTGCCTCTCTTCTCACCCTGATGCGCCCATCACTCTGGAACAAGGTAAATCTGGACTCATCAGACCACATGACCTTCTTCCGTTGCTCCAGAGTCCAATCTTTATGCTCCCGAGCAAATTGAAGCCTTTTTTCTGGTTTGCCTCACTAATTAGTGGTTTTCTTACGGCTACACAGCTGTTCAGTCCCAATCCCTTGAGTTCCCTTCGCATTGTGCATGTGGAAATGCTCTTACTTTCACTATTAAACATAGCCTTGAGTTCTACTGTTGTTTTTCTTCGATTTGATTTCACCAAACGTTTAAGTGATCGCCGATCACGATCATTCAGGATTTTTTTCCCGCCACATTTCTTCCTCGAATACGATGGGTCCCCACTATCCTTCCAGTTTTTAATAATGCCTTGGACAGTTCTTAATCCAATTTTAGTAGTTTCTACAATCTCCTTAGATGTTTTCTCTGCTTGATGCATGCCAATAACATCTTTTCCACGACCACAAGATGTGTCTTTCGACATGGTTGTTTAAGAAATGAGAAGCAACTCATTGCACCAGTTGGGGTTAAATAACTTATTGCCAGCTGAAAGATAATCGCCTGCGCAGTAATTATCCAATAGGAGGCTCATAACTATTTGCTTAGTTAAATCCAGGTGGCGACTTTTTTTTGGAACAGGCAGTGTATATAGAATGGCAGATAAATGAAATATAAATTTTTAAAAAAGACAAATAAAAATGTACTGTACTTTAGCAGAAAATTCTCAGGATATCATATAACACCAGGATATAGCCACTCTACCAGTATTTTAGTGATCAATGGTCACCACGGAACAAGGAGAGAACTGCTATCTCTGCTAATTAGCGTCTCACACCTTGACATCAGCTACATTCAACTGTGTGCTCTTTCTGGTCTTGTGACTGTAATTGATGTCATAATACATGGCTGCTCTTTTGGGTATCCTGATTTCTGGAGCAAGGTGAAAGGTGACACTTGTCCAGAGCCTCAACATCCGAGAGGATGTTTGCCGTCTTTTTTTGTGTGATTTATTACTAAAGCAGAAAGCTACATTGTATTTCGCTGTGTCATTTATCATTTGCTACTATAGATCACTGTGAAGGAAATATCTTTGGACCACAGAAGGACATGCTCCTTTCTGGGCATCTTAGAGTAAGTGATATTTGTGTCTGCAATTCCTAAATGACCTTGCTTCATGGTAACATGCCTCCAGTAATCTTACAGGTTAGAGATCTCATGTGTTTTTCAAGCTGCATTAATATTTTGAAGTTGGTGAGAAGTGAGAACCTTTGCTATAAGAAGAATACATTTTCTCTATGTTTAAAGAGGTTTTCCGAAATTTTAATTAAGAGGATGAGTCATCAGTGTCTGATCAATGGCGGTCGGAAACCCGGGACCTCAACGACCAGCTGTTCGAGAGGGCACCGGCAAGCCTGTGAGCGCCGTGCCCTTCTCTTAGCTTAGCCTAGTACAGTGAAGACACATTCATCTATCACATACCCTTGGAGCAGCACAGCCCCATAGAAGTGAAGGAACCTGAGTGCTTTACCAAGCACGGCCGCTATACAGTGTACGGAGTTGTGCTTGGTGAGCTGCTAGAAGGCCACAGAACTCACAGAAGCGCCAGTGCCTGCTAAAGTAGCAGATCAGCGGGGGTTCTGGGTGGTGGACCTCCACTGATCAGATACTGACGACCTATCCCATCAAATACGGTCGTCAGTATGAAAATCTTGTAAAACCCTTTTTTTTATGCGATAGCGATGATAGAGATGTGCAGTATGTATTGATGAGTTTGTGGACTACCTGCTGCCATAGAAGTATACATAGATCTGTACAAGGTCTAAAAGTAACATTCACCTTCTATAAGTCTAGAAATAATTCTGAAAATTTAAAACCATGCTTGATTTGTTGGGTAGGCAAGTGGCAAGACTTATGGGAAGAGAGGCAGCTCCCATTAAAGGGATTGTCTCATCTGGATATTAGATGTCTCATAGTGTCACGGCGGGGAGCGGTGGAAACCCCCCACATGTGATGCTAAAGGAATAAGGAAGCTGCTAGGCCAGGACGACAGGATCAGGGAGCAGGTCACCTCCTAAAACGTCCCTAATTCTGACCCTGACTCCTAACCATATGAGTCAACCCAGATGGTAGGAGGGCTCATACTCTGGAACCTCAGGTCCCTACTAGCCCTCAGGAAATCCCTGGACTAGGAGCAGACTAAGACGACCTGTTCCTCCACATCACGGACGAACAGGAGTCTCAACTGGCTGCAAGGAGAAGGGAACATATACAGCATATGGATATGACAGGTAAGTTAAACCAGTTCCACCCTACCTGCCACAGACACACTGACTGGAACCCGTTCACAAGTGCTGATGTCCACACCAACATAAAAGGACACAGCACACATCACACATCACACAGGAAACCAGGACACCATAGCTGCACTAAGGTGAGACTGCAGCAGAACATAAACTTAACATCATGACATTTACCTATGACCACAAGGGTGGCCCTCACTGGACATATGGCATAAGAAGACCAGGCGGATGACTCCAGCATACAGCATGGCTGGAGTACCCCTCTCCTTCAGGCATCCAGCGGAAGCTAAATAGGCCAAGCAGCCACACCCACTCACACACACTAGGATGGGAGTTAACCCTTCCAACACCAGACAGGGTAGTGAAGCCACTTAAAGGGGAAATGCACACACAACTAAACCCTGTGCACACCAAACAGGGAAAGTGCACACATACACTACACAAGTTGTCAGAGGCAACCGCATGCATAGACAGTGAGCAGCTCAGCAGTCAGCTCAGGCTGCTACACTGCCAGCATCATCATGTTGCCAGCGGCAACCACATGTGAGGCAAACAACTCACAGCCCTCACCTGCGGTGAACAACCAAACTGACCGCTGGCAACTGCATGCGGCTCTAAGAGTCACGACCATGAACATAGTCGTGACACATAGGTACAATAAGTCAAGAACCTGTTCTCTGCCATGGAACCCGTGCATGCAAGGCTTTCTCCATTCAGTATGCACTGCTCTGTCCCATAGCAGTGAATATAGAAGGCCACATGTGGGCAGCTTTCTCTTTATTTCCAGAAGTGAGAAATAGTCTACCGTTCTTGATATAGGAACAGGTTGTAAAATTGGGACCCATGCCCACTGGATATTTATGGCATAGTCTGTCAAGAAGGGACTTCCCCTTTAAGGTGGTTAAATGAATCGTCCATAAGTTTTGGAAATTAACTTAATGGCAGGAAATGTTAAATATTCCACCATAAATGTGCCAAAACTCCATTAGTTCCTGAAAGTCTTTGTCTATTTTCCTACTGAGATGATCTACCATATAGGCACATGACAGCTGCAACCAATCACTGGGCTCAGTGGACATATGAGCATTTATAGCATGGGCCTGCTGAGGTCAGAGATTGGTTGCAGCTGTCATGTATTGTCAACGTGACATTACGCTGCAGCCAAATAAACAAAAAATGACTAAAGCAACTGGGGCGGTGGAGCCAGCATGGAAGACCTGAAGAGGTCATTGTGCAGGGAGGGAGAGGAAATGAGCTACGACTTCCCCTATTGTGAATAGTAAAGCCTGTTTTATCTATCTATCTATCTATCTATCTATCTATCTATCTATCTACAACACTTTTAGCATGTAATGCTCAACATTTTTAGCATATAGTGTGGGTATGCCATAAATATCCAGATTGAATAACATTTGGATTTTGCACATGCAATACCAACATTACAAGGTCCTCTGTCTGAATGGTCCTCTATACTCTTACTATGTTCACCTTGAATGGGCATATGATAGATCCCCTGTTTAAAGTTACAGGAGCACTTTACAAGATGATATCCTATCAAACAGCAGGAGTATCACAGAGCATCTAGCCGTGCCAGTGTGAACTGTAATTAGGATGGCATCTTCATGCAATCTGAATGTGATCTCACTTTGATGAATCCTGGCAGAAGTGCAGAGTAATGCAAATGATCGCTATGTTTCATAACCTGAACAGAGAAATAACCTGATATGGAAGATCTCCTTAGACCCTAACTACAATATCTCTCCGTGCATAATTACCTGGGAAAGGGAAACAATGCAAGCGGGATTTATCTGCATAATGAAGCCTAATTGATATTCAGCTCAGATATCTAAATAATGGAATTATGTTAATCCAGTTACATGAAAATAACTCCGTTAATCAGCCTCTAATATACTGTCGACTTTAAATAAATGCTACTTTGATAGACAGTTTACAGAGACCAAAGACACCCCGGCTTTTGGATCTGCAAGTCGGAGTTAATCAAATCCACATTCCATCAAATACATCACTGCGGGCATAACATGGAGGCAAATTGATTATATCTAGCAACACTTGGAATAAATCATGGGTAATTAACCCTTAATCATCTTCAAACAGAAAGAGAAAATGAATCTTGTGTTCCCCGAGATGGCTGAATACCGATGATGAGCACTAGATGCACCCAGTGACCACTTCACATCCTAGTAGAAGGCTTAAATGCCATCATACATGGAGGGACTGCCGACAAGTTCACACTCCACATGTGTAATCTTGGTCCATTGTTCCAAGGCTAATTCCAAATCCTGGGTTCTTGATTAGGTTTTTCTGGATTTCTTATTCCTAAAGACAAATGCTTGGTTCCATGCCCTTGGCCCTGAGTATTCTGGTTTGATAACCCTGAAACAGTTGGAAAGGGGGTCTATTTCAGGGATGCATTCTCCTCATTACGTTACCACTAAGACCAATGTGGTTTCTCCTTCAGGTCCAGTTTAGTGCAGTGCATCACCACCCTTTGGTGTGGTTGAAAGGCCCCCAATCCTTCCCTATGACCTAAAAATCAACTTCTTCTAGATACTGCTGAAATCATTGAGATAAACTACTTCTCAAAGCTTGGTTAGACCTTGTCTGCTGATTTTGTACCAAATTGCCCATAGAGGCTGGCTATGCCCATCTGGGACACTTCTCTAAAGTTAGTACCATGAGGAGACGCATGAACGAGGAGGTCATGCTTCTGTGAGCTCCCCTCCGCATGCCAAAGTAATCCCGTTCTTAGCGCCATTTTTACGGCTCCACCAGCACCCCTTTCTTACTCAGGGGACCAGGAGGATGACCCGCATCAAGGGCAAGACAAAAACCACGGGCACCCCGGCTCCATCACAGATGGTACTAGAGATATTCCGACTCCCCAGGCATTCCATCATGGCGGACCCAGTGGCGTCTCCTGTAAGCCCTGCCTCTTCCACTGAAAGTGGTCTCCTGTCTGACTTAGCCATTCCAGACCAAGGTCAGGCAGATTGGTACAAGAACATCGCCTCTCTGTTCTGTATTGAACTCACGCAAGCCGTGGCAGAATTTACCTGCCAAATCCAAGACTTATGAATTAGAGTCTCTGACCTATAAAGATGCGGACAGATGATATCTCAGATGCCATTGGTGCAGACATCAACTCCCACGCAGCCCAGTTGGCTGCCCTTAAGCTGAAAATTGAAGATCTAGAAATTAGGTCACACAGAGGCAATTTGAGGGTCAGAGACTTTCTCTGATCTATCTGCTACCCTTCTCACTTTGTTTGCGGCCCTGCTTCCTCAATCTGATACAAGCCAGCTCCGAATGGACAGAGTTCATAGGGCCTTGGGAAAACCCCGAGCTTCAGAGCTCCCGAGAGATGTTGTACTTAAGTTTCACTATCCGGAGGTGAGAGACCAGATCCTGGTGGCAGCCTGGAACTTGACCACCTTACCCAGGCTCCTCTCCTCAGTTCATTTATATGCTGACCTGGCACTGTCTACACTCGGCAGACGCAGGGAGATGAGACCGGTAACACAAGCCTTACAAAAGGTGCAGGTGCGCTATAGAAGGTTCCCTTTTGCCCTCTCCTTCCAACTGAACTCCCGTACCCATACGGTGCACTCACCGTCTGAAGGCTGTGAGGTTCTACAATGTGCTGGGATACAGATGGAGCAGTCACTGACACCTACCGCACCACCGAGACCACAGCGACCGGCCAGGGTCTGGACCAAGGTGCCATCTGCCGCTTCCTCTACACCTTGTTCGCCTGCCCCCTGAGGCGTAACCATCGACAATTATCTGCTACCTTTTTACGACTACAAGAACGGCGGGACTGCTCTGCCCAGGACACCCATTGCAAGTGTTTGTCCTTTTTATTACAGTTTTTTTTTTTTCTCCCCTTCCTTTCCTTTTTTCTTTTTCTTTAGACTTATCCCCAATTTTTCACAGGGATTTGGCATGATGGACTTTCATGTTGCCTGCTACATTAGGGCTATCTGGGGTGGGACCGGTGACAGGTGAAGCCCTCGGCTTCCCCGCATCCGGCCCATGTCCTATATTCTGCCATGCTTGGCACTAAATGAGTAACTAAAGTTGATACAGGTTTATGTACTTGTGACTATAGATAAATGGTTTACTGCCTGAGAAAGAACGCTTAAAAACAATAAATTATTATCATCATATTAAAATATAGTGGCTACCCGCCAACAAATGATATGTGTTGTTGTTATGTTGTTATGTGCTTTCGAGCACTATGTTAACTTTTTTTGTTTTACTGTTCCCCTGTTTTTTTTTTTTTTCTGTCCCTATATTGGGTAGTCACTGGTCACGTAGCAGGAGGACCCCTGCGGGTGTCGACGTTGGGCGCTCTCTTGTACCCATGCAACTTTCCTTATTATCCTATCATGTGTAAGATCCAAACCCATAATTTAAGGGGATTTAACTCCCTGCAGAAGCGCAAAATGCCCTTTTCCACTTATTTGAAATATGCGCCCAACGTCGTCTGACTCCCCGAGTCGCACTTCACTCCCAATTCTCACCCGAAATACCTTCACCCGCAGTACACTAGATTTTTTTCCTCCACATACCGTCTTAAACGTCAGGGTGTGGTTACAATGCTTAGAAACTCATTCCTGTTCTCTATATCTCAGTCTATTATTGACCCTGATGGTAGATATGTGATTTTGGTGGGTACCTATAGGGATGGTATCTTATGTATAGTCAATGTCTATGCCCCAACTGACGACACCATTTCTTTTTTTTTTGTAATATGAAGCTGCTTACTGAATCCCTTACATACCATAGACTTCTGTGGTGTCGGGACTTCAATTTCGTCATCAATCTCCTTTTGGATCGCTCTTCCCCTGCCCCTCATTCTCGCCCAGCTTCCAACTTCGCCCAAGTACATCAGGTTTTTGAATCTCTATCCTTAGCTGACACATGAAGAGAACAGAATGGCCCCCAAAGGAGTTATAATTACTATTCTCTGGCCCACCATTCATATGCTCGTATTGATATGATCCTGGCCTCTGCCTCTTGTTTGCAGTAGAAGAAAATTCTGATCAGGCGCAAAATCACTGGTTCCAATAAGTCTCTGTTGGTGAATCTTCTTTATTTACATAATAAGTAATTATGCATAGAACAACGCGTTTCGGGGCTCAAACTGTCCCCTTCATCAGGTTAGCATATGGTCACAATATCTAGTGGTAGTTATGGGTTTATATAAACAGAAAAAACCGCCAAAAAACGGGTTACCTGGGAGCTGCCCACAGCTGGGAGGGGCTAGCCCCAGGTGTACAATCAAATATTCCATCAGCATATCAAAATATCAAATAGACAGTAAATATATCCTTAGCTAATGCGAATAGCCGATTGGTGAAATGATACTAGTATTATGAGTGATTTTTAGAGACTAAATGCATAAATACATAAGATCTGGCCAGCAGACTGGAGTCACATGACCGCTACACTGCGATCATGTGATGTGGGCAGGCCGGCTGCTATGTGCGGTGAGCGTCCGGCGTGTGTGCTCAATACCTCTGTGTTACTGATGTGAGCCGCCCGGTCATGTGATCGCTGGACTTGCGGTCACATGGCTGGTTTCCATGGCAGCAAAGACGCTGGTGAGCGCTTCAACATAGCGCAGTGCCTGGGAGACCATCGGACACAGCGCAATAGGGTCATGAGGGATCCATATATAAAAAGATTGATGGCTACATTATATCTAGAAGTATGCTATCACATGGATAAAAGTGCATATGGTGCGATCAGTCTGGCACTGATTAAGACAGTTAATTCAATAAATAAATAAACTAATAGAAAATATATATAAAGATATGAAATATAAATAAATAAATAAATAAACATATGCAGCTAGATTGCTTCTGGAAATATATGTACCATGTCATACACATAGTACACACCCCTTCCTGCGTCTGATGAATAAAACATCTTGTGTATATATGATCACATAAAAATACATACAGAGTATACATGTAAAACAATATCTATATATAAAAATATATATTTAAAAATATATATTTAAAAATATATATTTAAAAAAGACCTATATCCATATATGTGTCCATAAAAAGTGGTGATATTGCAATAGATATGGGGTTAAAATATCAGCGATAGGTAAAAATAATTGCGTAAAACATGGGGGGGGGGGGGAAGGTATACATAAATATTAATTGCTATTACACCTAAGCTTTTATAAATTGATCTCAAATGCTTCGTTAAGGCCATAGGGACTCAAACTATTCAATTTAAAAATCCAGTACATTTCCCTGCGTCTAATGTACTGAGTGTCTTTATATAGGTGACTTGGAATTTGTTCGATAGGGGTTACCTCAAAACCGGTTGAACTACCCTCATGGTGTTCTGCCGCGTGTCTTGATACACTGTGTTTCCAGTATTTTTTCTTGATATTAGATCTGTGTTTATTTAATCTGTTACGCAGTGTTTGAATCGTGCGCCCCACATACTGCAGGCGGCATGGGCATTCCAAAAGATATATTACGTGGTTAGATTCACAATTCAGATTACTCATGATGGGGAATGACTCCCCACTAGCTCGGCTATAAAAAGTGGATTTTTGGCATATGCTGGAACAGCATAGACATCTTTTATGTCCACATCTAGAACTGCCTTTCGGGACAGTGGTGTCATAATTTTCAGTGTGATATATAACTGGATTGAGTTTACTGGGGGCAAGAATATTTTTGAGGGTGCGGGCTCTCTTATACGTGAGTTTCGGAAGCTCAGGAATAATTTGATTTAAAACGGGATCCCTTTTCAAAATATGCCAGTGTTTTTCCAGAACGGCTTTTATTGACAGATGGTTTTGGTTGTAAGTGGTAATGAAATTACAACTATATCTCTCAATACTATTACCTTTCTTCTGTTTGGGGGCTGGAATCAGACATTCGTCTTGAGTCAATCCCGCGGCCTTAGCTCTTGCTCCAACAATGATATTGGTTGGATAGCCTTTTTGGCTAAACTTGGAGGCCAGGGCATCACATTGTTTGTTGAAATCATCTCCGCGAGTACAATTTCGTCTTAGTCGTTTAAATTGACTGAAGGGGATGTTCATCTTCCATTTTCTATAGTGTGTGCTCTTGAAGTCTAGATAGCTGTTACTATCAACTTTTTTAAAAAAGGTCCGCGTATTTATTCTGCTGTCCTGGATGAAAATTTCTAGATCCAGAAACTCAATCTTTTTATTATCGTATGTGCCAGTGAAGGAGATTCCCCAATCATTGGTATTAAGATGTGAAATAAAACTGTCGATAGATGCTGGGTCCCCATTCCAAATGAAAATCAGGTCGTCAATATATCTACGGAAAAACACGATGTTGTTGTTGGCCCAGAAGCTTGAGTGATATATGAACCTCTCCTCGAACTCCCCCATAAATAGATTCGCAAAACTGGGCGCAAAACGTGTCCCCATTGCGGTCCCACGTATTTGTTTGTATATATCGTTTTGGAATGTGAATACGTTGTGCGTGAGTATAAATTCAATACCCCTCATGATAAACGCTTTTTGTGTAGTCGGCATTTCTAGATCTTTATCTAAAAAACTTGATGTGCACTTCATGCCCAAAGTGTGAGAAATGTTCGAGTATAATGCCGAAACGTCCAGGGTCACCCAGTGGTAGCCATCCAACCACTTGATCTCTTTAAGCAGAGTAATCAGGGAAGCAGAATCTTTCAGATGGGATTTCAGATTGAGAACATGTTTTTGTAAGTAAATGTCGATATAGTGTGACAAATTCCGAGTGAGGGAGGAGACTCCCGATATTATAGGTCTACCCGGCGGGTTCTGGATATCCTTGTGGATCTTAGGGAGGTGGTAAAATATTGCTGGTGCAGACTCTTTCACCATAATATACTCCCTTTCTTTCTTATTTAGGCAGAGATCTGCGGATTTGATTAATATCTCAAATTCTTCTTTGTCTCTTTCAGACGGATCACAATTCAGGGGTATATAGTATTTTTCATTAGATAAGATATTCAGAGCTTCTCTCACATAGTCTTCACGATTCTGGATGACAATGCCCCCCCCTTTATCAGCGTTTCTGATAACTAGATTTGTATCTGATTGTAACTTCTTAAGGGCTATTTTCTCTGATGGTTTCATGTTTTGCTTCATTTCTGATCTACGGTTGATGTCCCTAAAATCATTAGAAACCACAGAATAAAAGGTATCTAGGAAATTCCCTTTGTGATGGATGGGATAGAACGTGGATGGTGGTTTTAGACCAGAGGGTATGGTCAGAACCTGAGTCATGTCGAGTGATGTGGTGTTTGGCTCTGGTGTTGGCCCAGTATTAGAATTTTCTTTAATTTTAAAGTGTCTTTTTAGGGTGAGTTTCTTTATATACTTGTTCAGATCGAGGAAGAGATCAAATTCTTTGATCTTACTGGTGGGACAAAAAGAGAGTCCTTTGGATAACACTGCAACCTCATTTGATGTCAAAACATGACTAGACAGGTTAAAAATACCATGGGAGAGGGGAGATGTGTCTGATTTGGGGGTTAGTATTGACTTCGAGGGGTGGGAATTTTCCTTTTTGCTTTTACCTGCTCTACAGCCTCTCCTTGTTTTTTTCTTTTTACAGATTTGTGGCCTAGTGGGTGAAAAAAATTGGCTATATTGCCTCTTGTTTGCCATACTTACTATACTCCAGGCACATTGTGTCGCCATGGTCTGATCATGGTATGGCTCTGTCAATGCTCGCTTTCTCGAGTCCGGGCTACACTCCATTTTCCTGGAGACTGAATGAGTCTCTCTTAACTCACCTCACTATACATGATCAGCTCCAGGCTGAGCTGCAGACCTTCTTTACTGAGAATGTCACTCCAGAGGTAGACCCCATGTGATATGGCTCACTCATAAGGCTTTCATGCGAGGGAAACTTTTAGGAGTGGCGTCCCGACTTAAGAGGGGATGGAATTCCACTCAGATTGCTTTGGAATCTAAACTGTGTAGACTGGTCCCAGCACATCAAAGGGCTCCATCACTCTACATTCTCAAAGCTGTAAAGGACACTAAGCTGCAGCTGAATATGCTGCTTTCCCATAACACTGAAGAGGCTCTCCGATGGACTGCCTCCTACTATTATAAGTATGCCCATAAAACCAGATAAAATGCTGGCCCGTCAGTTGACAGCTAGGCAGAAGATTAATCAGGTTTTCTGAATATGTACCCGATCAAGACATACTACTTCTAATCCTGATTCTATTTATGATACCTTCAGGAGTTCTATCAGAAGCTATATACTAGGCCTTCGGTGGATCCTGGGACTGTGGAGGGTGACTTTTTAACATCTATCCCACTCCCTCAGGTATCTCCTGACGCGCTAGCTAGTCTTAACGGAGTTGTCACCGCAGAGGAGGTGGAATACACCATCAAAGCCCTGAAGGTGGGTAAGGCCCCTGGACCTGATGGTCTGTCAGCACTTTATTATAAAAAATTTGCCCCCCTATTGATCCTACATATTGTCCATTACTTTTACAAGGAGCTATGCCCAGCCCTTCGGAGTTCCTCTCCACCAATATTACTGTAATACCTAAACCAAATGGAGACCCCTTGGTGCCCTCTAATCACAGACCTATCTCCCTCCTCAATTTAGATAACAAAATCTTCACCTCTACTTTGGCTCGCCGACTTAACTGGTTGTTGCCAGAACTTGTACATAAAGATCAGGATGTTTTTAAACTGGGTAGGGAAGCGCCAGATAACATCCAAAAAAAATCTGGAACTTAATTCAAGAGGCCAATAGGACTCATACCCCACTAGCAGTCCTAGCTCTTGATATTAAAAAAGCCTTCGACACCGTGGCTTGGGATTATCTTTCACAAGTTCTGGGCGCTATGGCCATCAGGGGATCTTTTTTAGGGCAATCTTTATACTCCACTCTTGAAGCATTCTTGAAATTCCCTGCGACTAATTTTTCATCTATTCAGATCCAGAGGGGTACACGTCAGGGTTGCCCATTGTTCCCGGCTTTATTTGCTCTTGCAATGGAACCCCTTACTATTCACATCAGATCTCACCCTGATATTACTGGTCTTTCTGTGGGTAACATTGAGCATAAGTTAAATCTCTTCGCTGATGACCTCCTCCTGTCCATCACTAAACTCGTCCTGTCATTCCTGTCATTGAAGGTGTTGGACTCTTTCTTTGCGGTCTCAGGGCTTTCTATCAATCATTCCAAATCAGAGCTCCTTCTTTGTAACACCCCGCCCCAGATTAGATCTCTGCTATCGCAAAAGTTCCCATTCCAGATCAAACATAACTACTTATTGACAATAAGTCAAGTTGCTATCTGTTGGGATCTCCATTCATAAGGAGAAATCTGGCAGCAAGTGTTCAGGCTCCCTGCAGCGCCACCTCAGGGAGAATGAAGTATTGCATAATGTCCATTCTGTGTAATACAGGTATGTGTGATACATGGTTTGTGTGAAGGTTAACCCAGGTTGTCCAATACCATGGAGGCACACAGACTGTGGAAAAATACAGCATCACACAAATTTGGATAAGGATCGATTCTACCAGAATCAAAAGTGGTTTAAATTCCTGAAAAAGTTTTTCTCTCTCTCTCTTAAAAATTCTCTCAAATTTAATTTCAAGAAATTTTGATTCTAACATATCCTGATTTATATTCTTAAAGGGGTTGTACCATACACTACTTTTCACTCTGAAGACAGTGTATTTTCACAGATTACTCTGGCTCCCTTTCCTTCTTGGATTGTTTTTATTTATTTATTTATTTATTTCAAATTTGCCTCTCTGGTGGCCAGGACCGTGGGAGCTCACATATGGTAGTGCTTTTTCCTATAGTGTGCAAGCAACGACCACCACTGCTGGATTACAGGGTGGTCAGAACCATGGAAACGAGCAGTGTATAATGTGAAGGAAAAATGTATCCAGCCAGCAAAGGAGGCAATATGGACAATCACAAAACATTAGTAAGTGCCTTGTATTAACATTCTCTACATGATAAATGTCATTTGCTGAAGTGAGACAACCCCTTTAGGCTGCGTTCACACGGGCGAGATTTCCGCGCGGGTGCAATGCGGTAGGTGAACGCATTGCACCCGCACTGAATTCCGACCCATTCATTTCAATGGGGCTGTTCAGATGAGCGGTGATTTTCACGCATCACTTGTGCGTTGCGTGAAAATCGCAGCATGCTCTATATTGTGCGTTTTTCACGCAAGTGCGTTTTTCAAGCAAGTGCGGATGCGGTGCGATTTTCACACACGGTTGCTAGGAGACGATCGGGATGGAGACCCGATCATTATTATTTTCCCTTATAACATGGTTATAAGGGAAAATAATAGCATTCTGAATACAGAATGCATAGTAAACTAGCGCTGGAGGGGTTAAAAAAATAAATAAAATAATTTAACTCACCTTAGTCCACTTGCTCGCGTAGCCCGTAGTCTCCTTTGCTGAACAGGACCTGTGGTGAGCATTAATTACAGGTAAAAAACCTTTGGTGACGTCACTCCGGTCATCACATGATCCATCACATGATCTTTTACCATGGTGATGGATCATGTGATGACCGAAGTGACGTCACCAAAGGTCCTTAATGCTCACCACAGGTCCTGTTCAGCAAAGGAGACTACCGGCTACGCGATCAAGTGGACTAAGGTGAGTTAAACAATTTTTTATTTTTTTTTAACCCCTCCAGCGCTAGTTTACTAAGCATTCTGTATTCAGAATGCTATTATTTTCCTTTATAACTATGTTATAAGGGGAAATAATACAATATACAGAACACCGATCCCAAGCCTGAACTTCTGTGAAGAAGTTCGGGTTTGGGTACCAAACATGCGTGATTTTTCTCACGCGAGTGCAAAACGCATTACAATGTTTTGCACTCGTGCTGAAAAATTTGCAGGTGTTCCCGCAACGCACCCGCACATTTTCCCGCAACGCCCGTGTGAACCCAGGCTTAAGCCTGATTTTTACCAGTAAACTTCCAAATCTTTTTCCAGAAATTCTCATTGGCAGGCTCAGTCCCATTCACTCAGCCAGGCTAAAGGACTATTTCTGGATATAAAAGCTGACCTATTTGTTAAATCTTATACAACCTCTTTGAAAGTATAACGCAAAGTCATATTTAGGTAGGTAGACTTTTTTTTTTTATTTCAGGAGGAAAAAGAAAGAGAAAATTCCTAAAAACAAGCAGAACTTTAATAAAATGCTTTCATTAACCCTACTTGTTTTACTTAATCAGATTCCGACCTACCCTACATGGTAAACCGCGATACAAGGAGGATAATTGCCTGGTGCCCTTACGTCACACCAGCAGCATCCTGCAAGATACATATCTCACTGTTTATTTGTACAAGACATTCTTTGGAAGAAACATTTGGGTAAGTCACAGGAAAGACCTTCCTCGCTGTCACCCATGATGGATTGCAGCATTTCCAGTGAGCAAACAGCTACGCTCCGCAGCATTATTGAGGGTTTGGGGAAATAAATACAAAAAATAACAAATACAATGAAAAAAAAAAAAAAGATAAAAGTTTCATAAAATATAACATGGAGCTGAATGCTAAATATCTACATCCAACAATGTATAAGAACTGTTACGACCAGGGTTACCCAAACTGTGCCTATCCTAGTGGACCTGTCACTGACCATAGAGGATCACCAGGTCACAATCTATCTCCACCATTAACCTCTGACTCTTACAATGGAAATAGACGTGTGGTTGACAGAAGAAAGATGGAATCAGAGGAGGTGCAATGGATGGAAATGTCTTCCAGTATGTTTAGTGTCACTATCCTGTATCTGCCGTTGAGAAGATCGAGATTTTGACAAAGCTCAATGGCAAAAATAATTTTATGACCTAGGAGCTGGAAGGCGCCACAGCCCCAACTCGCTGTCCATGGTCCGTCCGGGCATGTGCTGCTGCCGCGTTCCTAGCCCCTTCTGGTCCACATAGGACCAGGAAATGGCTTGGTCTCATGACCCCTGCGGCCAATCACTGCCCTCAGCAGTTACATGTGTCATTCAAGCAGATATTAAATGGCCAAAGAAAAAGGGGAGAAGGCGCTCATAGGTGGTAGTGGACAAGATATGTTGTTATCTGCTCTTAGCCAGGGTGAGTAGTTACTACTCACCTTGGTTTGGTTGCACTTTGTGTAGTGCAATTCTGGTAGAGGTAGAATCGTAGGGGTGATCTGGGTTGGTGCAGCCAAATATCGTCCAAGTTGACCATGGGCGGGAGCCAGGCCGCCTTTTTGGTGCGTATTATGGTATATGGGGGAGGCTCGTCTGCACTTGGTTAGTGCGGTGAGCGGATGGACACAAGGCGCAAATCACAACCCAGTTGAGGATACAAAGTATTTTTTATTATTTTTTGGTTAGCAAAGACGACGCGTTTCGGGGTACGCAGACCCCTTTATCAAGTCTGTATCCTTGTCACCGTAGGCTTAATGGAGGTCACTCTTGTTGGAGATCACTTTTTGGGAGGGTATGAAGGTCCACACTGCTTAATGATGCGGCCGATGGGTGTCCTCCTGTGGTAGCGCTTCTGCACGTGCAGGAGCGCTACCACAGGAGGACACCCATCGGCCGCATCATTAAGCAGTGCGGACCGTCATACCCTCCCAAAAAGGGATCTCCAACAAGAGTGACCTCCATTAAAGAGGACCTTTCACCAGAATAAAACATCTAAACTAACTATACAGACATGTAGAGCGGCGCCCAGGGATCCCCCTGCGCTTACTGTTATCCCCGGGCGCCGCTCAGTTCTCCCGGTATAGCCTCCGGTATCTTCATAGTTAGGCTCCACCCAGGGGAACCTGACAGCGTCTCTTTCTCCCATGCTGTAGCGCTGGCCAATCGCAGCGCTCAGCTCATAGCCTGAGAGTTTTTTTTTTCTCTCAGGCTATGAGCTGAGCGCTGCGATTGGCCAGCGCTACAGCATGGGAGAATGAGAGGCCGGCAGGTTCCCCTGGGTGGAGCCTAACTGAATTACCTAATGAAGATACCGAAGGCTATACCGGGAGAGCGGAGCGGCGCCCAGGTATAACAGTAAGTGCAGGGGGATCCCTGGGCGCCACTCTACATGTCTGTATAGTAAGTTTAGATGTTTTATTCTGGTGAAAGGTCCTCTTTAAGCCTACGGTGACAAGGATACAGACTTGATAAAGGGGTCTGCGTACCCCGAAACGCGTCGTCTTTGCTAACCAAAAAATAATAAAAAATACTTTGTATCCTCAACTGGGTTGTGATTTGCGCCTTGTGTCCATCCGCTCACCGCACGAACCAAGTGCAGACGAGCCCCCCCCATATACCATTCAAGCAGATATGACTGCTGAGGCCTGTGATTAGCTGCAGTGATCATGGGACCAAGCCATTTTCTGGTCCTGCGAGGAACAGAAGCAGAAGCAGACAGGACCCGTGGACAGTGAGTGTGTTTTTTTTTTTTTTTGTGAGATCTTAGGAGGGACAAACCCTTTAATCTAAAATCAGTAGAATCTGAGCCTTTTGGTAATACAGAGTAGAAAAGAATCATGTTGGGGGTTAGGTTGTAGTGCTCTATGTATAGAGTATAATAGAATTTTATTATGGTCATGTCCAGTGGTTGGGTCATGTTGGGGTTTGTAGTGTTCTATGTATAGAGTATAATATATTAGTATTATGGTCACGTCCAGTTATCAGGTCATACTTGGGGTTGTAGTCTTCTATGTATAGAGTATATTATAATAGTATTATGGTCATGTCCAGTGGTTGGGTCATGTTGGGGTTTGTAGTGTTCTATGTATAGAGTATATTATAATAGTATTATGGTCATGTCCAGTGGTTGGGTCATGTTGGGGTTTGTAGTGTTCTATGTATAGAGTATAATATAATAGTATTATGGTCACGTCCAGTGATCAGGTCATGCTTGGGGTTGTAGTCTTCTATGTATAGAGTATATTATAATAGTATTATGGTCATGTCCAGTGGTTGGGTCATGTTGGGGTTTGTAGTGTTCTATGTATAGAGTATAATAGAATTGTATTATGGTCATGTCCAGTGGTTGGGTCATGTTGGGGATTGTAGTGGTCTATGTATAGGGTGTAATGGCATTGTATTATGGTCATGTCCAGTGGTCAAGTCATTCTGGGGGTTGTAGCGTTCTATGTATAGGGTGTAATGGCATTGTATTCTGGTCATGTCCAGTGGTTGGGTAATGTTGGATGTTGTAGTGTTCTATGCATATAATAGAATTGTATTATGGTCAGGTCCAATCGTCAAGTCATGCTGGGTTTTGTAGTGTTATATGTATAGAGTATAATATAATTGTATTATGGTCATGTCCAGTGGTTGGTCATGTTTGAAACCTGTAGCCTTCTATGCATACAATATATTAGAAATGTATTATGGTCATATGTACAGTGGTTGGGTCATGTTGGGGGCTGTAGTGTTTTATGTATAGTGTATAAAAGGATTAAATAATGGTCATGTCTAGTGATCAGGTCATGTTGGGGGTTGTAGTGCTTTATGTATAGAGTGCACAAATTGTACAATCATGCCTGCATAGCCGTGTTTCTATCATATGTATGTTAGAAAAGCCTTATAGCTACGCATTCCAAAGAAAGAGGTTTTGCATCATCCGACAGCTGCACCCGCCAAAAAAAAGAAAAAGAAAAATAAAGATTGCTTAAATTAAATGATTTTTCTGAATTACCTGCCTATTGTCCCTGGCTGGGAAGAAGAATAAACACACTCTTTCAAAACGAGGAAATCTCTTCAAACCAGCAATATTATCTCAGTCCCAAGGGCAGCCTTTACCTTGCCGACCATGACAGCATCATCACTGATCTCAAATTGCATTTTTCTCTGCTGCTGTTACTGCTCTCCTCTAATAGGAATACAGCTTCCTTTAGGTGAAAGCTGGAGAGCCGTCATGGAGAAGTTTACATAACTGACCCTCTGGAGAAAGTTTTCTTTTTTCTTTTCTTTGTTTTCAAAAGCCGAAAATGTTTATGAGTTGAGGAAGCAAAAATGTTCCATGGAGCAGCTGTGCCTACAAATCCTCTGTATACAACAGGCCCAGGAGATTCTTGTGGAGCAACATGGACGGTAGGTAGAAAAAACGGACAACTTTACTCTGAATAAGTGCACTCTCATTCCACAGTGCAGTCTAATGTTTGTTCGTCTCTCCATAGATGAAGAATGCTTTAAGAGTCTATCATCTAGAAATCCATTGATAAACCAGGTGTAGTGTTATGTAGGGGTAGCTTAGCTTCTCTTATTTTGGAGAAAAAGTATTTTAATCCGTGCAATCATGTTCCACCTGCTTCTTCTACCAGCCACTCCCTCTCCTTCTTGATTGACATTGCCAGGTTCCTACATAGTCATTTCATATAGTCCTGTCAATCAAGCAGAGCAAGCAAAGGAAACAAAGGTGCACACATTACCTTTAAGAGCATTTTCTATCTCAACATTGGTGGAGATCTATAATCTTTGTCCCTCACAGATTCCAAAAAGAAGAGAGCATCGGCATTTGAAACTGCATCACATTGATTTATTGGGAACAAGATTGACTATTAATGATAGTGACATGAAGGAGAATCCTAGTTATGAATATCTCTCATCAGCTTGTGGTGAGTTCAGAACCTTCAAAGCAGTACTCTATGTGGTTTCTAACTGTGAGGCTCTTGGACTCTCACCACCAATGGTATCTACTGATATAAACAAAACCAGTTATGAAACCTTATGGGCAGATAAAAATGCTATGTACCCTTATTTGGGAGCTTCTTGTGGCCAAAAATAATATGTTTGTATCTACATTTGTCAATCAAATGACATCACTTCCTGTTTCAGATTCAAAATGGCAGCATGTTATGCCCCTTCTATGACATCACTTTTTGCTCTCTAGCTACTGGATAAAGCCATACCACCCAGACTTCCTTTTCTAACTGACCCCTGTGTACCTGTTGTACATAATAATGTTACAGTGGAGAGCACCACTGGCTCCATTTTAGTTATTTCCCCCTGCAATTGAGCAAAGTCAAGATTAGTACTTGAGATATAGCAGACATCATTGCGCAGTATCATGTGTACTGTGCATGCAAATGAAGGGTAGAATAGAAAGTCTGTGAGATACTGCTTTATCCAATGACTACAGAGAAAAAAGTGATGTCAGAGAAGGGGGTGTGGCTTTGGAACCTAACCCGAGTTTGGTAAAAGGTTTTTTACAGTAGAAATTAATTTCTAAGTTATTACTTAAAGGGAACCTGTCACCGGGATTTTGTTTATAGAGCTGAGAACATGGGTTGCTAGATGGCCGTTAGCACATCCGCAATATCCAGTCCCCACAGCTCTGTGAAAAAAAAAAAAGATTTGATACATATGCAAATTAACCTAAGATGAGTCCTGTCTCTGAGATGAGTCAAGGACAGGACTCATCTCAGGTTAATTTGCATATGTATCAAATCGGGTTTTTTACACAATAAAAGCACACAGAGCTATGGGGACTGGGGATTGTGGATGAGCTAGCGGCCATCTAGCAACCCATGGCCTCAGCTCTATACACAAAATCCCGGTGACAGGTTCCCTTTAAAGTTTCGCGAGACTTCGTGAAGTAATAACTTTGGCTTATCGGAGCCAATACATTCTAATACTGTACAGAGCGCTCACTCCATACAGTATTCAAAAGCAGTTTTATGCGAATCGACTTCGGATGAAACATCACTCATCCCTAGTTAGGAAGACTATGCCATGGTCTCATCACCCATCCTCATAGTCCATTTGAGTCTATGTCAGGAAACTTGTCATTGTGGTGGTTTTGGTGTCAGTTTTAGGTCTGTCTTTGCTTTGTGAGGTTGAATCAAATTTATGAAGTGATACACAGTAATAATATCAACATGGTGTACGTCTATGTCGGTAAAAGTACACCAGGAGGTTGTCTGGAGCGGAGATGCAACTTTTTTAAAAGGTCATACATCATAAATGAGACTTAAAGGGGTTGTGTCATCTCAAACATTGATTGCCATATCGCTAGGATATGCTATCCATGTCTGATATCTGGTGGTCTCACCTCTAGGACCTGAAGCTATCTCTAAAACGGAGCCCACAAGTAAAGGAGAGTGGAACATGCACGCGCGGACACCTTCCATTCATTTCTAGGATATGCTATCCATGTCTGATATCTGGTGGTCTCACCTCTAGGACCTGAAGCTATCTCTAAAACGGAGCCCACAAGTAAAGGAGAGTGGAACATGCACGCGCGGACACCTTCCATTCATTTCTAGGATATGCTATCCATGTCTGATATCTGGTGGTCTCACCTCTAGGACCTGAAGCTATCTCTAAAACGGAGCCCTCGAGTAAAGGAGAGTGGAACATGCACGCGCGGACACCTTCCATTCATTTCTAGGATATGCTATCCATGTCTGATATCTGGTGGTCTCACCTCTAGGACCTGAAGCTATCTCTAAAACGGAGCCCTCGAGTAAAGGAGAGTGGAACATGCACGCGCGGCCACCTTCCATTCATTTCTGTAGGTGTGTCGAAAATAGCCAAGAGCTGTCCTGGCTATTTTCATCAGCCCCAAAGAAGTAAATTGAGTGGTAGCCGCGCTTCTCATTCATTTCTATTGGACTCCCAAAAATAGATGAGCGTGCCAGCCGTGGGACCCACAGTTATTAGACATTGGCGGCATATCCTATCGATATGCCAGCAATATTTTAGATGACACAAGCCCTTTAAAGGTGTTCTATTCTAAAATCCTGACCTACTTTTCACTTTTTAAAAAGCGGCGAGGATCACTGAATGTTGCAAAATGTGACCACATTTCACAAAATATGCAAACAAAACTGGCATAGCAGACTTGATAAATATCCCCCTATGTCTTAACATAGTTTAGGAGAGCAAAGGAATGAGGATCTACTCTACACCCCTCCCGTCTCCTACAAAAGAGAGAGAGAAAACACGTAAAACACTGCAGAAAACCCATCCAAACTAATATTTGGAGATACATACTAATCAATTTCAGGCCAGATTACAGGCCACAAATGTGGCGAAAGTTAATGATACCCTCTCCTCTGAAATCTGATGTAGCTAACAATCAAACAGAGGCCAACGGGTCTTTATTGGAAAATGTAACATTTGGTTGATTCCCAAAAGCTTTTTCAACCTATGCTCATCAAGGCTGAAAAAACTGACCACAAAATCGATAGAGGAGGTGATTACAGGGTGTTGTGTGGCTCCACACTCGCAGTCCAATCAATTGATATCACATTTATATATATGTTATTCTGTTCTTTCTTCTTATCCCTCTAACTTGTCTGGACAATGACAGATGTGACTTACTATACTTTGGAGTAAAGAATAATTGCCTCTTCTTTGTTGCTAATCTTAGAAATATTAATAGCCCCTGCATGTCTCTGCCGTTACATTGTACAAGAAAGCTCTATATTATAAAGCTCGCCACAATAAGGGTGAAAAACAGATGTGCCCCATTAAACAGTCTTCTTATTTGCCCAATACGTTGGAACCAGAATTAGCGACAATTGTGATAAGGGGCAATAAATGATACTTATATTAATGTTCTAATGAGTATTTTATTTCATTTCGTCAGGGTCGTATTTACAGCTCATGCTACTCTAGGCACTGAGGGTGAATACGACCCCATTAAAGGCACATTTACACTTGCCAATTAGCGCCTGATTTGCTGGGTTTCGCACAGGTGTAATAATAAAGTGTTCAGTGTTAATAAAGAAGAAGATTGATGATAAAACTATCATTTATCCTTGAACATCAGCAATAATTTTTGCTGGCGCAATGAATAAATGTAAACGCGGCTTCCGAGCACACAGCCTGGTCCTGGTGATCAGTGGTGGGGTCTGTGTCCCCCCCCCACCCCAGGGCTAGTTTACTCTATTGGGATATACAGGGCACACTATAGTATAATATACTGGAATAGACTGGAATCTATATACTGTATATATTACCCCTACCCCCAAGTAATAATACATTTAGTGACTATATAATACCACCATACTGCATAATAGCTTGATAATGTGATTGGATAATAAACACGGTAATGTTATAGCCCCATGCCATAACATTACCATGTGACTTGCGTTATATGAACTTTCCATTGTGTGTGAATTAACACCAAGACTGCAAAGTTACGTGTTGTTTTGTGCAATTGCCTCCAGTGTGAATAAACACTGACATTTAGAGTTAAGAACTTGTATTTTGCCTCTGTACTTCGCCCGCTTACCCTATACACCAGAGCGAAACCCCACAATTGGTGGAGGATGTGGGCAAGAGCAGTGAGGCTGGCGTGATCGCCAATATTTTTGGTTTCTGCATTCTTCAAGCATGGTTGTACAGTATGTCGTACATTAAACCAGCTGTATTACAACCAGTGGCCAACTACAAAATGGAGGCTGTTATGAAGGCACTGATGGAGGCTAATCTGCAGCAGCGAGAGACAAACCTGCAGCAACGCGAGGCTAATAATCAGCAGCAGGAGACTAACCAGTTGCTGCTACAACATGTGATGGCTTTGCAGACAGCAGGAGCAACCCCGAGCATCCAAGATGCCCGGAAAGAAGTCTGTGCTGTGATTCCTAATATGACCCCCACAGACGACATGGAAACCTACCTGGCGATGTACAAGAAAGTGGCCATCAGGGAAAAGATACCCCGTGGCCAGTGGGCTGAGGTCGTCACTCCATTCCTGGCATCCGATTCCCAGCGGGTGTATTTCGACTTGCCGGACGATCAAGCTGACGACTACCAAAAAGTAAAGGGTGAGATTCTGGCAAGACTGGGGGTGAATGTGTTGGTCCGGGCCCAGTGGGTACATCAGTGGGGGTTTAAGCCAGCTGAGCCTGCAAGGACCCAGTATTATGACTTACTCCACCTCTTCCAAAAATGGCTACAGCCTGATGTGCTGAGTCCCACGGCTATGATGGATAGACTATTGGCTGATATGTTCTGGAGGGCTCTGCGACCCCCTCTCCAGCACTGGATTGTCCAGGTGTCTCCTGGCAACGCACTAGAAATGGTGGACCTGGTGGAGCGCAACGAGGCTACTAAGACTGTTACAGGGGGTTCTTTTGGAAGGGGGCAGTCAACCCCCATAAATCTCCATCCCAGACCCGGCGACTTGTACCAAACAAACCCACCCGGAGTGTACCCTCTACGAACTTGGCTCTGATAGTCTGTTGGCAGTGTCAGGAGCTGGGCCATGTAAGAGCTGACTGTCCCCATCAGGTGGAATCCATGGATACTAACTATGGCTACCGTCAGTCGCTATATGCCAGGAGGCTTTGTACCCCAAAAACTCTAAATCACCTGTGGCAGGTGGAGGTAGGAGACACTCCAGCGGAAGCTCTGCTGGACTCAGAGAGTCTGGTGTCCCTAGTAAGGGCTCCCCTGGTACGGTCAGCAGAGTATACTGGCCGGAAAGTCAGGGTCATGTGCATCCATGGAGACTTAAAAGACTATCCCACCGCCCTGGTGTCTCTAACCACAGGGGCTGGCAGATAAACTCACGAAGTGGCAGTTGCCCCAAATTTACACTACGAACTTATAATAAGGAGAGGCTTCCCGGGCTTCCCGTCACTCTGGCCTGCTATGAGAGTGACTGATACCCATGAGACAGGGGTAACCCTAGCAGAGTGGCCCAGCTCAGGGGGTTGACCAGAACCCTGGTAACCTGAGACCGAAGGGCCAGCGGTAGGGGTGACCGCCACTTTGGTGGAAGAGGGGGGAGACAACCCCGCTAAGTGTGTTGGTGGGAGACGTAGAGGACATGCCGCCGGGTCCTGAATTGGCAGACCTCATTGTCTCCGGAGATAATTTTGGTACTGCCCAACGTCGGGACCCAACCCTATCCCGCTCCTGGGAAAATGTGTTAATAGTAGATGGTGAACCACAACAACCTGGGGCAGAGTCAGTTTTTCCCAGTTTTGTGGTTCATCAGGATATGTTGTTTTGGGTAAACCAACTACGGGGTGAGCCTATTGAACAGTTGGTGGTCCCCAAGGCTTATCACAAGCTTGTGTTAGATCTAGCCCACCAACACGTTCTTGGGGGTCACCTGGGGCTGCAGAAAACTCAGGATCGTATTCTACAGCGGTTTTACTGGCCCAGCATATTCAAAGAAGTGGAAGAATTTTGTAAGTCCTGCCAGATAACTAGCCCCCAGCCACATTTCAGTAGTCCCCTAGTACCTCTCCTAATTATCAAAATATTGACCGAATAGCTATGGACCTCATAGGCCCAGTACCAAAGTCCGTCAGAGGGCATTAACACATCTTAGTCATTCTAGACTACACCACTGGGTACCCGGAGGCGGTCCACTGCGACATACCTCGGCCAAACTCTTAGCTAAGAAGTTAATGGAGATGTTTTCCTGAGTAGGACTACCTAAAGAGGTTCTGACTGACCAAGGGACCCCTTTTATGCCCAAGTTGATGAGGGAACTCTTTAAGTTGCTGCACATAAAACAACTACCATCTGCAGTTTACCATCTGCAAACAACATCCCACTCCACATAAAAATGTCATTGAGTACGTTACCCAGATGCAAGATCGGATAGAGACAGTGTTGCCTCTTGTTAGGGAGAATATGGAGGCAGCTCAGTGAGGCCAGAGTTGGGTCTATAATCGGCAGGCTTGGGTCCGGATCTTTAACCCAGGTGATTGGGTTTTGATTCTGGTGCGACCCTGCACAGTAAGTTCCTGGCTAGGTGGCAGGGGCCCTATGAGGTACTTGAGAAAATTGGAGATGTAAACTACAAGCTACACCGGCCAGGGCAGCGGAAGCCGGAGCAGGTTTACCATGTGAATTTACTCAAACCATGGAAAGATAGGGAAACCTGTACAGAAGACAGCCAGCGGCCGGGTTTTCAAGGAGAGGTACCGGCCCCTCTGTCTGATGCAAGAGAGGCAGCTGTCACAGTAAAAATTGCTGACAGCCTCTCTTCTGAACAGACTCAGGAGGCTAGGGAGTTCGTTAGCTGAAACATGGATGTGTTCTTGGACCTCCCTGGACGCACTTCCATAATCCAGCATGACATTGTCACTGAGCCTCAAGCAAAAGTCCGATTAAAACCATACCGGGTACCCGAGGCTCGGAGACAAGCCATATTGGAGGAGGTGCAGCTAATGTTGCAGCTAGACGTCAAAAAGTTAGTGGGCTAGTCCTATAGTATTGATAACCAAGCCAGACGGGACATTGCAGTTTTGTAACGACTTTCGAAAACTTAACGAGGTTTCCAAATTCGGTGTGTATCCCATGCCCCAGGTGGATGAGCTCATTGAGAGGTTAGGACAAGCCTGGTATTTTTCTGTTTTGGACCTCACAAAAGGGTACTGGCAGGTGCTCTTAACGGAGGCTGCCAAAGAAAAAACTGCCTTTATTACGCCTGAGGGGCTGTATCAATATAAGGTCTTACCCTTTGGTCTGCATGGCGCTCCCACCACTTTTCAGCGACTAATGGACATTGTGCTTCGTCCACATCGTTGGTACGCTTCAGCTTACCTGGACGATATTGTCATCCACAGTACCGACTGGGGAAGTCACCTACCCAAAGTGCAGGCTGTAGTGGACTCCCTTTGGAAAGCTGGCCTAACCGCTAACCTAAAAAAATGTGCTATAGAGTTAGAAGAGACTAAGTACCTGGGGTATGTCATTGGGCGCAGAGTCATCAAACCCCAAGTGAACTAAATAGAGGCAATACGGAATTGGCCCCGACCTGTCACCACTAGGCAAATAAAGTCATTCCTGGGAACAGTGGGCTATTACATGAGGCTTTTTCCCCACTTTGCTACTCTAGCAGGGCCCTTGACAGGGCTCTTGAAGGGACGAAAATCAGTGATGGTTCGCTGGGATGATAGGGCGGAAGAGGCTTTTGACGCTTTGAAGTCGGCCCTGCGTGGGTCACCGATTTTGGTGACGCCCGACTTAAAGTGGGAGTTTGTGGTACAAACGGATGCCTTCGAAGTAGGACTCAGTGATGTACTGTCTCAGAAAGTCAGCAGGGAGGAGCATCCCAATGTCTTCTTAAGCTGCAAGCTCACCCTAGCCGAAACCAGGTACAGTATAGTGGAGAGAGAGTGCTTGGCTATCGAGTGGGCACTCGCGTCTCTCCGCTACTATTTGTTGGGGAAAAAGTTCCACCTGGTGACCGACTACTCCTCTCTCAAGTGGATGAACCAGGCCAAAGACAGGAATACCCAGGTGTAATGACCGGCGTCACACAAAGGGAGGGAAATGGGAAGGCCCTGTCCAAGGGAGAGGGAAAGGTGGTGACCCCTGACTCACATTGCGGCTGGCACCTGACTGCCCTGACGTGCCTAGACGGGTTCCTCACCCGTACGCCGATCACGTGCCTAAACCCTGGCTTTCCCTAAGATGAGCCCTGTGTAGTGAACAGGGCGGTGGGATCACTAGTCCGCACCACTGACACTAAGAGGAAAACACCAAGGAGAGGACAGACAATACAGACAAACATATAATCCCAGGTGGGCGACAACAGCAGACCACCAAGGCCCAACAGGGATCCGGAGGGTAACACTCTGGAACAACAACCAGGAATCTCAGCTACTCAGCTCCAGTGGGTCAGTATAGAAGTCCAGGCAGGAAGCTCAATATCTTGCAACCAGAGAAGTGGGAGATGGGAATATAAAAAGGTTGGGATTGCTGGACAAGAAACAGCTGAGGAGGAGAAGCTACGGATCCCTGAGTGAGCCAAAAAGGATTGCAAGGCAAACCCAGAAAGCTGCCATTACGAAACAGCACTATCTTTGTACATCGAACGCGCAGCCACCCGCTGCGACTTCCTGACCCCGGGTATAACGGAGTCAGACGTGGCTCTTGACACCCTCGTGACACCAGGTCACCAGATGGTTTTTGTCTCTGCAGAACTTTAAGTTCTCGGTAGAACACAAAGCAGGCTGGTTACAGGGAAACGCGAATGCCCTGTCCCGGGTGCATTGTCTGCCGTGTGTCCACCCCCTCAGGGTTGAACAAAGAGGGGGTATGTGACACAGTGAGGGGTTGTGTCTGGCAAGACAGGTATTTTCCTCCCAGCATGTGCGGTTGGGCAGGTTTCCAGCCAGGTGAGGCAAATACCGGACGGAGTTTAAGTGCCAGTCCGGGTTTTGGCAGCACCTGGCTGTCATTAAATTGGCAGCTGGGCTCAGCAGAGATGTCTCTGTTTTGGTATCTGAGACTTGGTGCCATGCTGAAGGGCTGAGAGCCGCATGTTAGGGAGACAGGCCCCCTAAAGCCTGCTGTGGAATACTGGAGGCAGAACTGTCAGCAAGGTGACTTGTGTTATATGAACTTTCCATTGTGTGTGAATTAACACCAAGACTGCAAAGTTACGTGCTGTTTTGTGCAATTGCCTCAAGTGTGAATAAACACTGACATTTTGAGTTAAGAACTTGTATTTTGCCTCTGTACTGCGCCTGCTTACCCTATCTACCAGAGCGAAACCCCACAGTGTTCCTTTGGCTACAGGCATTGATGACCTATTCTCTGGATAGGTCATAAATATGAGATGGGTGGAGGGGTGGTCTGATACCTCTACCCATCAGCTGTTTTGAGTTGCAGAGGCAACAGAAACTAAAAGTATACAGGACGAAAGCAGAAGGTTGGCCATCAATATGTGTAGCCTGGAGAACATTTTAACTACCAGTTTACAAAATGGACCTAAATAATGTTGTTTTGGCCTTTTGGCACCATCATTATGTGGGACAAGACCCTTAAGGTGAACTTGCAGTGAAAAATGCTTAAAGGGCTGGCATCAATTGAAAAAGGAGGCAATTAAGAAGATGCAACCCCTTTAAGGAATAAATAATAATATAGTTTCCTAAAAAAAAAAAATATTGAAGTCTATTATTACATTGTATTTTTTTTTTGTAAAGATAAAAAATGAGAAAAATTAATAATAATATTTTCTGTTGACAGTGGCACTAACTCAGCCTAATTAGCATAATAAAAATCACCAGTTATTCCTGAACACCCATAAAGGGTAATGTAGGGTGAAGAAACCATAAACAGCAGATGCTGAAAGATAATGTTCCACGTAATCACCACATTATATGAAGATAAACACAACACCGATCCTGCCATAAAAATGTCAGCTGGGCAGCATAAGAAAGTATTGATGCTGGTCAATGACTAATGACCACACGGAAATATGACATATCGATTGAAGATTTTTGGCTTTTTTGGGGGGGGGAAGAGGAGTCTGGAATTATTGAACCTGGAAAGCCACATATATGAATACTAGGAGGTTGTCAAGTTTAGACATCTACTTTGGCCAAAACATCTTTGGAGTAGTCCATGAAAGTAGTAGATGTTTAACATAGACATTTTGCCTCAATGTACACTTGCAATAAGCTCAATTAAATATACAATGATTTTAAAACTGGTGTGCCCTCAATGATTATAGAGTCAGATTCTAGACACACACTCCCCTCCCATAATGTATGCATACACAGCAGGATAGGTGCTTTATGACAGTAAGGGTCCATTCACACGTCCGTTTTTTCTTTCCTGATCTGTTCCGTTTTTTCAGGAACAGATCTGGACCAGATCTGGACCCATTCATTTTCAATGGGTCCTGGAAAAAATCTGACATTGAGCTGTCCGTTTTTTTCCAGGACCCATTGAAAATGAATGGGTCCAGATCTGGTCCAGATCTGTTCCTGAAAAAACGGAACAGATCAGGAAAGAAAAAACGGACGTGTGAATAGACCCTTACAATGAATCTATTGGACAAAAATAATCCATAGACTAACATAGTCTACACAAAACCAGGAACCAGCAAGGGAACTGCATACAATTGCTATAGACAGAGTTCTCTAGGCCTCCCACAGGACAATAAAGGTGTTATCTGTTACTAAATCCCCATTCCTCTAAATATAATAGGATGACTAAGCTGACCCTGTCTTCTAATGATAATAGGATGATTGCTGATTCCATCCGCCAATGATAGTGAAATTATTATGATAAGCTTGTCCTATAATGATTATGAGATTACTCTACAGATTTTGGCCTATAATGATTATGAGATGACTCTGCAGAGCCTGCCCTATAATGATTATGAAGTGACTGCAGACTCTGTCCAGTTGTCTCTGCATACCCTGCCCTATAATGATTAAAATATGACTCTGCAGACCTGTCCTATAATAATTTTAAGATGGCTTTGCGTACCCTGCACTATAATGATTATAAGATTACTATGTAGAACCTGTCCTATAATTATTATAAGATGACTCTGCATACACTGCCCTATAATAATTATATGATGAGCCCTGTCCTATAATGATCATGAGATGGCTTCTGCAGACCCTGTCCTGTAATGGGTATGAGATCAATTGGCAGACCCTGTCCTATAATGAACATGAGGTGACTCTGTAGACCCAGTTCTATAATGGACATGAGATGACTCTGCTGACTCTGTCCTACAATGATTATTATGAGATGACTCTGCTGACCTTGTCCCCTAATGACAATGAGATTAATCAGGTGACCATGTTCAATGATAAGAGAACATCTACACACTCCACTCAAATGTAATAATTAGAAGACTACTGTGCGGACCTAGATATCTAATGATAATAGGATGACTATGCTGACCTTTTTCCAATAATATGATGACTCTATTCACCTTGTTCTCTAATACTAAGAAGATGACTCTGATAATTCTGTCCCAGTGTGTACAGCACAGCTGAAAAGTGAGCGGCAGAAAGCAGGAAATGTCAACAAATTGTGTTTCATTGAAAATAGGTTCATAATAATAGAAACAGCTTTTCACCCTTAAAAGGGTATTTTTACAACTTCCCTTTCCCATCTGCAGACAACATTAACAGAACTTTCTTATGGTTGGAAATAGCTTTTTTTGCTGATACAATTTTTCAACATTTTAAGAGCCTTCTGATATATAATTGGGACTTACACTATACAGTAGTTAAAATTCAACATCATTTCTAGGCTCAAACTGAGTTGACTGGCTTTCATGTTTTAAAGTGTTTCATACTTTGTATCACAGACGGTTTTTATGAAGTCCGGCCACAGCTCCTCTATGTCTGGATTCTTGAGCACTCTCACATTAATATTTAAATTTGGAAAATTCTGCCACATTCTAAAGAACGCTCCTGATGTGTTGTCAAAGAGCACTTCATCCTGTTTGTGAACAATTACTGGGAAATTTCTCAAGCTGTTGATTTTTTTTTTCCATTACACAATGAGCATATGGAATGTGCAGTCTTCAGGGATGGTGATGGCTTTGAAGTGGCAAGTAAATTTCTATCTGACAGAATTTATTTGTGTATTTTCACTTTCACTGAGGATGCTTTATACACTGAACAAAAATATAAACGCAACACTTTCAGTGTTGCTCTTATTTTGCATGAGCTAAACTCCAATTGCACGCTCCCTCAAACGTTGCGACATCTGTGGCATTGTGCTGTGTGTTCAAACTGCACATTTCAGAGTGGCCTTTTATTGTGGGCAGTCTAAGGCACACCTGTGCAATATTCATGCTGTCTAATCAGCACCTTGATATGCCACACCTGTGAGGTGGGATGGATTATCTCGGCAAAGGAGAAGCGCTCACTAACACAGATTTAGACAGATTTGTGAACAATATTTGAGAGTAATTGGTCTTTTGTGTATGTAGAAAATGTTTCAGAGGACATCTGTGGCATTGTGCTGTGTGTTCAAACTGCACATTTCAGAGTGGTCTTTTATTGTGGGCAGTCTAAGGCACACCTGTGCAATATTCATGCTGTCTAATCAGCACCTTGATATGCCACACCTGTGAGGTGGGATGGATTATCTCGGCAAAGGAGAAGTGCTCACTAACACAGATTTACACAGATTTGTGATCAATATTTGAGAGTAATGGGTCTTTTGTGTATGTAGAAAATGTTTCAGATCTTTGAGTTCAGCTCATGCAAAATGGGAGCAAAACCGAAAGTGCTGCGTTTATATTTTTGTTCAGTGTATATATAGACAGGAAGACAGACAGACAGAAAGATACAAGAATAAATAAATCAGGGAGCACCGCTGTATAAAAAAAGCAAATGCTGGAGTGCGATCCCTCAAGCCCAAAAATACAAAAATAAAGAAACTCTGCGTCACTTCCGTGAATGTGCGTTTATTTACCCGGTACCATGCGACGTTCCAGTCCTCTCAGTGGGACTATTCTCAAGCAGTGGTTACAAAGCAATGGTGCTCAATACACATATAAATAGTGACCCCCATCATTATGAGGCAAATAAAATAATTAATTAATAACAGTAATAAAAATGTCAAAAGTTGTGTTACATTAAAACAAGTGCTAACCATGAACAATTCATTGACATACACCAATGTTTTTTTACATTCATACAAGTTATTATGTGCGAATAATGTGATAAAATATACAATTCAATATTAATAAGATAATGTATACAACCAGTGCTTTAAATATAGAATCACTTACAGCTGACGGGAAGGAAGGGAGAATACTAACTGCTCAGCGTGTGTAAGGAAACATGGCTGTGATTACCGACGGCGCATGTTAGAAATATACTTAGAACAAAACCAGGGCATGTGACGTCCACCTGACAATCACAAGGTGCTCACATGATCACAAGCAATACCAAAGATTGTCAGGGAACCCACAGGTCCTGGAAGGTACAGCTTTCCAAAGGGACATAATCAAAGATATATACCGCATTGGAATCCACAGAATCCTGGAAGGTACAACTTTTCAAAGACACATGATCAAAGATATATACCGCATTTAGACAAAAAATGAGTGTAGATAACAAACACCCAATATTCTAAACAGGGATAAGTTTAAAAATGTACTGGAATCGAAATAATTGTATGTGTTTTGGGAACCACTGGCTACCGCAGACGACATAGAATCAAGTAATAAAATAAGTAATAAAGTGTCAATATCATCAAAATCGAAAAAATAAAATTGTGAATTCCAACCATTCTAGTGCGTATACCAAATGTATACAAATTAATATTGTTATTATTAAAAAGAACATATACCACCAATGCGATAGGTAACTGTCTATGCCCAGTTCGACACAGGGTCATCCAAAGCAAAGGTAATCATAAGAATGAACACTGATCCAAACAGCCCCAATGTCCGACATAGGATGGATCAACAGCCCATAGTAAAAATTAAATAAGAAAATAAGTACCGATCCAGACAGCACTGATGTCCCCCATGCCCTACATTATGCACAGGGGCACCCAATGCTCAAAATGCAGGTGACACCGTAATCACGGCAAGAAACCTACATTAAGATGGGTCAGTAAACCGAAAAAACAAAAATTGATCATTCCCCAAATAAATATCCCACAAAAATATTTAAATTAATAATGTGTTACGGAATAAATACACATATGCTACCAAATAATGATACATAAAAAACATGGAAGTCTACTTTTTCTTTTTTTAACATACCGTACTTGATCATTCCCCAAGTGTTTATGCTCGTTTTAATAATAACAATATTAATTGTATACATTTGGTATACGCACTAAAATGGTTGGAATTCACCATTTTATTTTCTATTTTGATGATATTGACACTTTATTACTTATTTTATTACTTGATTCTATGTCGTCTGCGGTAGCCAGTGGTTCCAGATAGTGATGGACGAACATCTGCTGGTGCGGTTCGCGAACTGCAAGTTCGCGGCGGGTCCCATTCATTTTAATGGCAAGCGAACCTGAAAAACCTTCAGCTCATATTTGCAGCCAAGAAATAATTACTAGAAGTGCACAAATAGTCCCACAACATGGACAGTGACACCAGATGTATTATTCCAATTTGCGATCTCCATTCATTTTTGTTTTCAATGCGAAATATCAGCAATATAATTTTCGCGTACGCGCATTCGCGAATGCACTATACAGTACCCAAATGCACTATAAGGAAAGTATATTGGTATATAACACCCCGCTTCAATCAGTCTTTTTGGGGGGCGACTGGTATATCACACCAGTAGAAATTATTTGTTCCAATAACGCTTGTCCCTCTATATACCTGCAGTATCGCAGCAGAACCGCACACAACTGCCGCACAATACAAATGCACTATAATATACTGACTAACATAGAAAATATATTATAACATTGTACAAGGAAGGCAATCCATTAGAATATACATAAAGATAAAACGTAACTTTTAATAATTTTACTATGAGGGTCCATTCACACGTCCGTAATTGTTTTGCGGATCCACAAAACACGGACACCAGCAATGTGCATTCTGCAATTTGCGGACCGCACATCGCCAACACTATAATAGAAAATGCCTAATTTTGTCTGCAATTGTGTTTTGTGGAAATGGAAGCACAGATGCGGAAGTGCAGATCCGCGGATGTGGACAGCACATTCCGGCCCCATTGAAAATGAATGGGTCTGCACCCGTTCCGCAAAATTGCGGAACGGATGCGGACCCATTTTGCGGACGTGTGAATGGAAAAGATATCCCTCAAAATGAAAATAAATGAAATTATTAAAGTTAACCAAAAAGCATAGATGTGGTCGGCAATAACAAGTGCTCGGCGGCACTAAATCAGGTGCTCGGCGGCACCAAATCAGAAACCATATGTCCTACCACAATACGGGGGGTTCCAGTGCACATACATGAATCCCGGAGGGAAATCAAAAACCATCTATCCCTGGGCTAGATGATGATGTGGTATTGAAGGACTGGGTGGGCAAAGAACTGTCCCTGATATTGCCCTACTGGCCCTGATAGCCTAACCACAGACCACCCGCCCTGATAAGAGCGACCCCGTCCGGAACCTTACCCTATATAAAAATGGCCCTAGTAAGCCCCTAGCCCCTAGGCCCCTGACTTCCAGGTGATCACTATATAGATCTATGTGTTTTTGACTCATTATAAAAGTATATTATAAGTATATCGCACCCCTCTGTGTATCACACATATCGATAGCGCACCTATACCAGTCCTTAAAAGGACTTTTGTGGCCCTATTAGCTAGCGTTTGGTGTCCGTAACAGTCTGTCCCTGCTCCACACAGAAACCTCTCCCTACACTGGCAAAACACTGAATGTAAAATGGCGGCCAGATCGGGTCTATTTATAAGGTAGGGGGCGTGTCCATGTGCTGAAATGTCTCAATTGGCTGTCCTGTACCACCTGATGGATGTGTCATGGGTCAAAGTTCTTCACAATGTAAAAGAATATGGCGGGAGTGAATTTCTCCATATGTTTGCATGTTCGGCGAATCGCGGACAAGTTCGGCCGCCGGGCGAACCGCAAGGCCATCTCTATAGATAGATAGATAGTAGAGGATAATTAAATACAGTATGACAGACAGATAGATAGATATGAAATAATTATCTGTCTATCTGTCTATGTATCTCTCTATCTCTCTCTTTCTCTTCAGTGCCTTGAAAAAGTTTTCCTAGCCCTTGAACATTTCCACATTTTTTCGTGTTACACCCGCAAACTTTAATGTATTTTGTTTGGATTGGCAACCTCCGGCACTCCGACACCCACAATCCTCCTTTCACTTCTATGAGAGTTACAAGAATGACGTGCCTGCTGAATGTCGCCGTTTCACAGTAGTGGAGTGCTGAAGGTCGCTGATTCCTGTGATAGACCAACACAAAGTAGCAAGTATGTCTGAAGTAAAAAGAAAAGGGTACATGGTTTTCAAAATTTTTATTAAATAAAAATCTCGAAAGTTTGGTGTGTATTTGTATTTTGACACTGTGAATTTCTAAGGGGGTCATTTATTATCAGATATATGTCAGTTTTCTGGCGTATATCTGTCGCAGATTGCGGCGAAGGGGATGGGCAGGCCCATCTCATTTATCATTTTCTACGCCTTTTTTAGACAAAGAAAATGTTTTAAATCTTCGCTCGGAAAAGGAAGTTGTCGAAGATTTAGACTGGCGGTGGATGCACCGAAGATACGTAGATGCCGGTTCCTCTTAAAACGTATAAATTGTAGCATAGATTAACATTTCTGTTTTTTTTTTTTTGCTCGCATTTCTGTAGTGGAAAATATGTAGCATATACTGTACACCCATATGGACTTCTGCTGTATGGATCCGCTATATGGCGTCTATATTCTGCTATTTCTGGTTGCCAATGTGTCATGATACAGACTTATTCTTCCCTAGAATCTAGGAAATGATGGAACCTGTCCAAGAGATTGTGTTTTTGTGTCAGGGATATGAGCTGGTACTATGGAACGCGTTGTCTATGGAGTCACATTATACAGAGGCGTGAATCATTTTATCCTTATTGCTATTCTTTTAAAAAAAATATAGAAATATATTGTGGGTCTGCAGTATATACAGATATATCTATACAATCCATATTTCTCAGAGTTTCATTTAGTTTTTCAGAGTGGAGCTAGATTATAAATGGATAGTTCGACCTAGAATCTATTGCATGATCATCCATTATCCTCCAACACGTAATCCTTAGCAGCTATGAGCTGTCACCCCCTGCTCCCAGATGAATGGATGTTTCTTGTAAATTGTTGTCCAGATTGATCGTTGAGGCTGGTGGGCTACATGAGGGATGGCGGCACATTTCCACTTAAAAGCTATTTCTTTTAAAATGACATCTCCACAAACATTTCATGGAGGAATGGAGGAGCGCTGCACAGGGGGATGTCTGCCTGAAGTCCCCTCATCAGAGAAAGCACCGGCCAGGCCACAGTCAGGAGAAGGCTCCCCCACAGACAGAAAGTACAATGTCATCCTTAGCCAAATGTAAAAACAGGAAAAAACTAAGACAAAAAAACAGGAAAAATAATAAACAGATAGATGGAGGGATGGACATAGCTGTATACTACTACTGAACAAGGAGCAAAATGTTCTACTGCACGTTCACGGCTCCTAATTACTGGTGGATTCTCATACAAGGAAGAGATATGTTCTCCTTAATTAAATAGAAAAGGGGCCCATTCGCTGACATTTGTTATATGCATATAATATATAAGACAGATACATAATAAGATAGAAATAATAATAATTAGATAGATGTTAGATAGGTAGATAGATTAATAGATAGATAATAATATAGACATATAAATTATTATTAATAATAATTATAATAAGATAGATAGATAGATAGATAGATAGGAGATAGATAGATAGATAGATAGATAGATAGATAGATAGATAGATATGAGATAGATAGATAGATAGATAGATAGGAGATAGATAGATAAGATAGAAATAATAATAATAATAATAATAATAATAATAATAAGAAGAAGAAGAAGAAGAAGAAGAAGAAGAAGAAGAAGAAGAAGAAGAAGAAGAAGAAAAAGAATGTGATACATAAATAGAGACAGAAAAAAAAATATATATTACATAGGATAGGTAAAAGACAGACTGATAGATAGATAGATAGATAGATAGATAATAGATAGATAGATAATAGATAGATAATAGATGGATAGATAGATAGATAGATAGATAGATAGATAGATAGATAGATAGATAGATAGATAATAGATAGATAGATAGATGATAAATAGATAGATAGATAGATAGATAGATAGGAGATAGATAGATAGATATGAAATAGATAATAGATAGATAGATAGATAGATAGATAGATAGAAAGATATGAGATAGATAGATAGATAGATATGAGGTAGATAGATAGATAGATAGATAGATAGATAGATAGATAGATAGATAATAGATAGATAGATAGATAGATAGATAGATAGATATGAGATAGATAGACAGATAGATAGACATAAAAGTGGGGCCATCTATTTATCTATCTATGCAAAAGAAAAAACTCCATGGCACTCCCAGGGAGTTCCGTGGAATTTTTTCTGCTATTTATCTGGATGCTGGATCACCTCCACAGCCGCTGGCACACCGATATACTTTATTTTTCTGTGCCGCCCATATTTTTATTCTATCTATCTGTCTATCTATATATCAAATCAAAAAAGCTTTATTGGCAGGTCTAAAATTATACATTAGTATTGCCAAAGCATGTGGAAAATAGGGGGTTGAGAAATGGGGACACACCCGGGGTCGGTGTATAGGAGTCCATGACTTATCATGGCAGGGGGGAGGGGGGGTGCAGACACACCCCGGGTCAGGGTATCGGAGTCCATGGCATATTAGGCTCCTCTCAGTCTGTGCCAGGCACTGATATAATGTGCTGCTATGTCCACAGTGTTCTCTTCCTCTCCCAGCAGGATGGGCAGCTTCTCTTCCTCCTCCATGGAGCTGAAGTCTGGGCAGAGATCAGACAGTCTCCTAAAGTGGACGTTCCTCACTGCTGAGTATTTGGGACAGTATATCAGGAAGTGGGCCTCATCCTTCACCGCCTCCAGGTGGCACTGCTGGCACAGTCTGCTTTCTCTAGGCATGTAGCTCTGTCGATGCTGCCCAGATTCGACGACTAGGCTGTGGGCGCTCAGTCTGGCTCAGGATTTTCCGGTCTCTGGGGTTCCCTAGTTTCTCCAGATAAGGGGCCAGTTTGTATCTATCTATCTATCTATCTATCTATCTATCTATCTATCTATCTATCTATTAACTATCTATGGTACCAATAAAGCAAGATCTAGCACCACCGTGTAATGTAAGTAGTAGGGTTTTCTTAGGCTTATTTTGTTAATTTCATCACAAGAGATTCCAGCAGATCCCTTCTTCAGTCATCTAGACATTTCTGTCCCCGAACTCCTTTCTTATCTGTGCAGCTACCAATTAATCATGATGACAGTGACACTGCTGTGTGTAAGGCAGCCAAAAAACAACTCAGGAATCCATGACTTGTTCTCAGCATCTGGGGACATTTAGAATGACTTCCCCACCACCAAGACTTTATGCACAGGATGTCAAGGTGTGTTCAGGCTTTACAATCCCGGAAGGCTGCAGTCATGATTTATTAGGACAGTGGCTTTACCTAATTCACGAGTGACTTCATTAAGTGATATGTGATATAAACAGAATAATTGGGTTGGATTGAGTGAAGAGCGACAGGGGCTATATGCGAATTCGCAATATATCACAAATATTTTGTAGAATATTCGTCATATATTCGCGAATTTAGAGAATTCGAGATTATTTTACTGAATGCAAAAAATCTGCAATGTAAAAATTGCGTAACACGAAATACAAGCGTGGGTCGCTTTGGCTACATTTTTCAAGCTGGTATAAGTTTCCTGAGACTGGATAAAATGGTTGGCATGGCAGAACATTACAATAGCTTTATATGCAGATAGAGTCAAGTCCTCCAATATATTCGTGATTGCGCTAATCGGCAGTGATTCGAATATTTTTTCGCACTACGTGCAACTTCACATTTTAGCAGGTCTGACTACAGATTACTGAGTATTGCTGTGAACTTGACATTGCTTCCTTCTCATTGGCCCACAAGCAAGAAGCAGAGAGGAATCATGAGTTCAGATGGAAAAAAATGCTGAATATTTGATCTTACGAATATATAGCACGTATATTCTAAAGATTCAAAAAATTCTCAAAGTGCCGATATTCATGATAAAAATTTGCTATTCGAATATTCATGCTCAACACGAGTTGGATTTACAGCTTTGCTTAATAAAAGGACTACTGCAGATTGTATGTCCATTGTGAAAGCAAAAAGAGATTCCAGTAGCCTGTCCTTAGTAAGAGTGGCCCAACTCCATGGCCAAATCCCAAAATTAGGCAACCATTGTGTCATACATACTACAGGATGAATTGTGAATACTTAGACATTTTCAACAGACCCTAATTGTGAGGTTAATAACTACACACCCATTTGTGAGAGTATTTGATAATTTCCACCATACTGTATATGTAAGGATCACTAGATAATGGAAGCAGAAGTACAACGTATCAGTGTAGTGCTACAAAACCATGACAAAATTATATTAATTGTATCAATATAATTTTCTTTGTGGCAAAAAGTCAGTGTCAAAAAATGGCTGCAAGCTAGATCTGTGTAATATATATGGGGATGATCGGGGTGGAGTTAAATTTTTTGGATACTTTTTAAATTTCAAGCCAAATTCACTCATAATACAGTGTTACAAATCCCTAGGAACGTCCAATGGTACAAATCTATATAAATTAGGCTGTGTTCACCAGTGATGGCCAGTTTGCATTGTTCGCCCGCGAACACATGCGGGCTGCCATCTTAACTCACAAGTCCGGCAAGGCACAGGTAAGCCCTTACCTGTGCCTGCGCTGCGAGCCGGTCTGAAACAAATGCGGTCACCGGAAGCAGGCAGTTCGGAGAAGAGCCGCCGGTGGCCTTCATCGAGCTGTTCTCGGAACTGCCTGCTCCCGCTGACCGCATTTGTTTCAGACCGGCTCGCGGCGCAGGCACAGGTAAGGGCTTACCTGTGCCTTGCCGGACTTGTGAGTTAAGATGGCAGCCCGCATGTGTTCGCGGGCGAACAATGCAAACTGGCCATCACTGGTGTTCACATCCCTTTGTAAATTAGTGTACGTTCAACATGTGCAATTAGAGGGCTCTCAGTGCAAATGCTGAATGTATCCATATGGCCCAATTTACTCGGAGTATGTCAAAATGGTGGTAGTCAACTACTTTCATCTGTACCTTGTCCAACAGATAGCAAAGGGTGCAACCATGGGGGTTACAAAGGATGCAATCACCTTTAATGATGCACAGTGGTCCAATTACACATAAAACAATGTTTTAAATAATATGCAAATTAGGCTACTTTCACACTAGCGTTTCTGCTGGATCCGGCAGGGTTCAGTATAAACGCTTCCGTTACTGATAATACAACCGTCTGCATCCATTATGAACGGATCCGGTTGAATTATCTGCAACATAGCCAAGACGGATCCGTCATGAACTCCATTGAAAGTCAATGGAGGAAGGATCCGTTTTCTATTGTGGCAGATTGTGGCAGAGAAAACGGATCCGTCCCCATTGACTTGCATTGTAGGTCATGCCGGATCTGTCTTGCTCCGCATCCGATGATGGAAGCAAACTACAACATGTTGCGGTTTGCTCTCCAGTATGGGAACGCAACTAAACAGAACGGAATGCATTTTGTAGCTCTCCGTTCTGTTCAGTTCAGTTTTGTCCCCATTGACAATGAATGTGTACAAAACTGAAGCATTTTTTTCTGGTATTGAGACCCTATGACCTGCAAAGAAAAATTGGGGGTCAGTCAGCACATCCAGTGCACAGGTGCCCGTTGCCATGGCTGAAAGCACAAAGGCACCAGTTAATGTGGTATTTAGTGTTAGGTTCCCGTCTTACTGAGATCGCCTTGACGTTTGGCAGACGGGCCCAAATAATTTTGTACAAAATGATTTGCCAAGCATCTCAAATTTATTAGCGTAGCATTTGCACCAGAATACTTTCTATTATTTTGGCAATATTGTACTTTATTTGGTTTGCAGAGTGCTATTGTATATTTTTTTGAGACCCTATGACGGATGTCAATACTGGAAAACTAAAACGCTAGTGTGAAAGTAGCCTTAGGCTGAAAGTACCCAGTCCCCAACTCAGAATCTACATTCAAAGCCATGCAACATGGACCCCTCTGTGTTGATTGTTGGCTCTTTTGTCACCCAAATGAAATCTCATGCATGTGAGCAAGGGATGGTGCAGGTGCAGAAGGCACCAGGCTGTTTGCATTCACTTCAATTCTGGAATTAGTGATGGCAGAAGCAGAGGGGGAAACGTATGGCAGGGATTACAGATCCTGAGCAGATTGAATAAAATTACTTTTTTTTTTTAGTAAACCATAGTTAACCAGGTATATTTCATGATGTCTTTCACACCCCTACTGGGCACATGTACAGGTTCTTCAAAAAAAAATAGCATATTGTGATAAAGTTCATTATTTTCTGTAATGTACTGATAAACATTAGACTTTCATATATTTTAGATTCATTACACACAACTGAAGTAGTTCAAGCCTTTTCTTGTTTTAATATTGATGATTTTGGCATACAGCTCATGAAAACCCAAAATTCCTATCTCAAAAAATTAGCATATCATGAAAAGGTTCTCTAAACAAGCTATTAACCTAATCATCTGAATCAACTAATTAACTCTAAACACCTGAAAAAGATTCCTGAGGCTTTTAAAAACTCCCAGCCTGGTTCATTACTCAAAACCGCAATCATGGGTAAGACTGCCGACCTGACTGCTGTCCAGAAGGCCATCATTGACACCCTCAAGCAAGAGGGTAAGACACAAAGAAATTTCTGAACGAATAGGCTGTTCCGAGAGTGCTGTATCAAGGCACCTCAGTGGGAAGTCTGTGGGAAGGAAAAAGTGTGGCAGAAAACGCTGCACAACGAGAAGAGGTGACCGGACCCTGAGGAAGATTGTGGAGAAGGACCGATTCTAGACCTTGGGGGACCTGCAGAAGCAGTGGACTGAGTCTGGAGTAGAAACATCCAGAGCCACCGTGTACAGGCGTGTGCAGGAAATGGGCTACAGGTGCCGCATTCCCCAGGTCAAGCCACTTTTGAACCAGAAACAGCGGCAGAAGCGCCTGACCTGGGCTACAGAGAAACAGCACTGGACTGTTGCTCAGTGGTCCAAAGTACTTTTTTCGGATGAAAGCAAATTTTGCATGTCATTCGGAAATCAAGGTGCCAGAGTCTGGAGGAAGACTGGGAGAGGGAAATGCCAAAATGGTCCAGTGTCAAGTACCCAGGGGTCAGTGATGGTCTGGGGTGCCATGTCAGCTGCTGGTGTTGGTCCACTGTGTTTTATCAAGGGCAGGGTCAATGCAGCTAGCTATCAGGAGATTTTGGAGCACTTCATGCTTCCATCTGCTGAAAAGCTTTATGGAGATGAAGATTTCACTTTTCAGCACGACCTGGCACCTGCTCACAGTGCCAAAACCACTGGTAAATGGTTTACTGACCATGGTATTACTGTGCTCAATTGGCCTGCCAACTCTCCTGACCTGAACCCCATAGAGAATCTGTGGGATATTGGGAAGAGAAAGTTGAGAGACGCAAGACCCAACACTCTGGATGAGCTTAAGGCCGCTATCGAAGCATCCTGGGCCTCCATAACACCTCAGCAGTGCCACAGGCTGATTGCCTCCATGCCACGCCGCATTGAAGCAGTCATTTCTGCAAAAGGATTCCCGACCAAGTATTGAGTGCATAACTGAACTTAATTATTTGAAGGTTGACTTTTTTTGTATTAAAAACACTTTTCTTTTATTGGTCGGATGAAATATGCTATTTTTTTTAGATAGGAATTTTGGGTTTTCATGAGCTGTATGCCAAAATCATCAATATTAAAACAAGAAAAGGCTTGAACTACTTCAGTTGTGTGTAATGAATCTAAAATATATGAAAGTCTAATGTTTATCAGTACATTACAGAAAATAATGAACTTTATCACAATATGCTAATTTTTAGAAAAGAACCTGTATGTATGTTTTGTATAATTCTGACAGACCCCTTTTAATGTTGTCATAGTTCAGCTCCATGTTACAGATTTTCTATTGGGGTCAAAGAGTTTTAAGTTGATCCTCTGCAAGATGCTAAATGATATTAGCCATTTGAACAGCTATTGATATAATTTAGCCACAGTGTCACCCAGGTTTCAAAGCTCTTGATCTGTCCTTCCTTTTCTTTTTGATGTTCCCCTTGTAGCTAAGAGAGATAATAAATAAAAATAGAAAAATAAAACAAATATTGCCTGTAAGAACATCTATAAAATATGTGAACTTCTACAAATGTGGCCATGCTGAACTGCTGACAGCATTAGGAGGAGATAGCAGTAGAAAGTTACTATTTGTGGAGCTTTTCTATTCAGGAGTTGTAAGAATATGAACTTTCATTCTGCTAGGCTCTTTGCCCGCAAGTGCCCAGAGGTTGGAGCTTCACTATGAAGTCCTCTCTGCACTGAGTTGCTGTACACCCCCCTGCCCTGAAAGACAGCTGTAGCATGCAACCAGAACACCACTACAGCTGTCAATCAGAGCAGATGGGGGGGGGGGGTAAAGTGTTTCAATGCAGAGAATACTTCTCACTGAAGCCCTACTTTGCTGACACTTGCAGGAGTATAATCTAGCAGAATAAAACCTCGTAGTCACACTAATCCCGATGAGCTACAAAATGAATATTTGTTCTGCTCCCTCAGCCCTTAAGTAGTGCTGTCAGCAGTTTAGCAGGGTCAAAACTGCAGACAGATTCCCTTTAAACCTTTTTTCAGTGAAAAGAAAAATAGAGACTGGAATTAGTATACTCAAGAGGAAAGAATAGTGTTGGTCGAGTACCGGGGGCTCGGAAGCTCACGTAGAACACTTCTGGATGCTCGGGTGCTCTACATGAAGCTAGGTATCGTGGATGAGTGTGTTTCTTGTGCTCTGGCAGCAGGCACAGTTTCACTGCTCCCAGGGCCACAGCCTCTGCCTGCACCATCAGCAGCACGTCCACTTCCCCGTCCCTTACTGCTCGCCTTGCGCATATTAAATGGTATTTATGCTTGCAAGTATGTCACACGTACAGTAGCGCAGGTTTTGTAAGTGTATGCGCAAATACAGTACACAGGATGTCACAGATATTTTTAGGATGCGCACACGTTAAACAGGAGATGTAGCACAGATAATGTTGCTGTCCGATGCGTCTATGAAAAAAGTTCACTGAATGTCACAGATAATTTTAGGATGCACACACGTAAAACAGGAGGTATAGCGCAAGTAATGTCGCTGTCACCACCGCCTAATAAAAAATTACACTGAATGAATGTCACTGATATTTAGGATGCACAAACGTTATACAGGAGATGTAGCGCAGCGAATGTCTCTGCCACCAGCAGCAAAAAAAATGTCTGAATGTCACTGATATTTCAGATACGCAAACGTTATACAGGAAATAAATCGCAGATAATGTCACTGTCTACAGCGGCCAAACAATTGCAAGCTATTTAGCGCAGGTTGCGCTAAAATATATATTGCTGCCAGATACAACAATAGTCCTTAAAAGGACTTTTGGGTCTCTAACAAGTTTTTTCAATAAAAATATTAGTATTTCACTCCCTACATTATCTGTCCTTTCTACAGTACAGCTCTCCCTGACTAAGGGCTCGTTCACACGAACGTGTGATGCCTGTTTCCGTATTGCGGACCGCATTTCAATCGGTCCGCAAATCCGGAAATGCGGAACAGTGCAGAACGGAAGATCAGAACGGAACACTACAGAAGCACTACGGAGTGCTTTCTGGGGTTCCGTTCTGTGCTTATGCACCGCAAAAAGATAGAACTTGCTCTATCTTTTTGCAGAACGGAAGGATCGCGGACCCATTCAAGTGAATGGGTCTGCGATCCCGATGCGCCTGCCCCATGGACGGTGCCCATTCATTGCGGACCGCAATTTGTGGTCCACAGCACGGGCACGAGCTTCACATGTTCGTATGAATGAGCCCTAAGACTGAGCCGAACACGTGTCAACGGGTGCTATATAGCACCCGTTGACGCGTTCCGACCAGCCAATCACTGTCATGCCAGTAGCCAACATGGCTACGGCATTACAGTGAATGGCAGCACTTACCTGCACATTTATTGGCTGCGTAGCAGCCAACAAATGTGCGGGGAGGAGACTTGAGCATCTCGCTAAAGCACAAGCGGTGTTCGACCGAACACCGCATTGTGCCGAGCATCACGATGCTCGAGTAAAATTAGTGTTCGGCCGAGCATGCTCACCCAACTCTAGGAAAGAAGTGTATAGTTTATTATTATTATTATTATTATTATTATTATTATTATTATTATTATTATTGTTGTTGTTGTTTTGTTATTATCATTGTTATTATCACTATTATTTACAAGTTTAGCTCTAGATTCCTTCACTAAAACATCAGCTCTCCTTTCCAAAATCCTAGAGCCAGTGACAACTTTGTTTTCAACATTTCTTTGGAAGTCTTCATCTGCTTCTTCTTAAAAGTATCCAGATCAGTGACTCATAAAGACTCCAGTAATTAAATGAATGGTTTTTCTTTACTTTCATGTTTGTCGGCTCTTAAACCCACTGTGATCTCCAGAAAACGAGAGCAGTTTCTGTATGTTTACAGCTGGATAGAGCTGAAGTGTAAAGATCTATTAGAGAAGTGACTTCAACGACCACACGCCATTGCCTTTTTTCCACGGAGTCTACGCTTGCAGATACGATTCATCTTCCAGGCGATTGGCCTTTTGTGGCCCTATGAAAGCTATAAAGCCTCTGACAACAAGACTGACTGCATTAAAAGAAAGCTGGCATCATCATGTTAGTGAGGTTTGTAGGGTTAGCATTAGTAAACCTTTAGTTAGCTGGGTTTGTAGGGTTAGTGTGAGTAGATTTTTAGTTAGCTGGGTTTGTAGGGTTAGTATTAGTAGGTTTATGAGCAGTTCCATTGAAAAATTCCAAAATTTGATCAGAATTTTTCAAAAAGTTTTGAGTCTAACGAACCCATATTTTTGTGAATGAAAGTGAGAGAGTGAGATAAAGACAGAAAGAGGCAAACAGAGCACTTTTGATTTGGGTCAAATTTATTTGGACCTGAATCGAAATGAATGGCCTATTCAGCCGAATCAGCCCAGAACCGAATTTTAAGAAATTTGCTTATCTCTTGTAGTTGATAGGGTTAGGGACACCAAGGGTAGGCTCCATGGACATGTATTTTCTATGTTCCTGAAGTCTTAGCATCATGGGATATTAAGCACTTGCCACTAGTTTTGCTAAGGTATGCCTACAACCTGAACATCAGAGGAGGATTGTTTTTTAATTATTTTTTATAGCTTCTGTTAATAGTAACACTATGCTCAATAATAGCTGTGCCCTGCAATTAGCATTTTCTTTAGTCTATATTATTGGTGATAAATTTTTTAAAACTGCATGACAGATCCACTTTAATAAACACATCTCATCACAGTGAAGACTTCTATTGTCACGGAAACAGCATGGCCTTAAGCAAAATTTAGTTTCATTCGTGCTCTGGGGAATAGAAAGGAAATACAATACCTTAAAGGGACACTGTCACCTGGATTTCATTTACTGAGATATTAACATCACCACATCAGTCTCCACGATTTGTATTAAAATATACCAGCATTACTGCCCTGTGTCTTGTAATTTTTCTATAAAATCGCTTTTATTAATATGCTAATTACCTCAATAAGGAGCCCAATGGGCTGTCCTTCCGGCCGTTGGAGCCCAGCCGCGCCCATTATCTTGGAGGCCAGCACTGCCCCACTGTTAATTTATTCACTGCTCATCGCCGACGCAATGTGTTTGTTGCAACCAAAATCTTGTGCATTTCCGGGTTGAGCGAAGCTGGAGCATACGCACTTCGTTCTGTGAGGCCGATGCCAGGACACCGCGTGGGCGCTGACATGAGTATCTACGGCGCATGAGCGAGATTTTGGGTGCAACAAACACATTACGTCGGCAATAAGCAGTGAATAAATTAGCAGTGAGACGGTGCTGGGCTCCAAGATAATGGGCGGGGTTTGGGATCCAACGGCCGGAGGGACAGCCCCTTGGGCTCCTTTTTGATGTAATTAGCATATTAATAAAAGCGATTTTATAGACAAATTACAAGACACAGGGCAGTAATACTAGTATATTTACTATTTTAATGTAAATCGTGGAGACTGATGCGGTGATGTTAATAGCTCAGTAAGTGAAATCCAGGTGACAGCGTCCCTTTAATCCTTGTTAATGTGAGATGAATAATTGAAAGCTAACTAAAATAAATAAAAAAGCCCTAAAAACTCTTTAAAAGAATAGAGATTCGGTGGATATGAATTAATTTGGGAAATCTGTAAATTGTTAAAACTTTTTTCCTTTGTTTTTACTTATTACTTGTTAATTATATTTAAAGGGATTACTTACATAACACAAAGGTTTACATACTTTGATGCAATTAAATAAATCGGGGAAGTACATTTATGCATTTTTAATACTTGCTATTATACTGTGGAAAATTTCATTTGCAGAGCTTTTCAATTATTATTTTTTTGTTGTGCTTTTTTTTTTTTCCTTTGTGTGATTTTTGAGGATTAAAATAAAAGGAATTAAATTGTGTATGTTACTGGTTAAATATGATTTTCTTTTTTAGATAATTTTTAATTAATAACTGAGTAATGATTTAAAGAAAACTGTGATTTCTAATTATACTAATGCATGTAATTACTGTAAAAATATGTTTTTACAAATGAAAAGGATGGAAAAAACCCTTTTCCACATACCCAATAGGAGCATAAGGACATCACAGAGACAAGCTCCTGATTCGGACTCCTTTGTGAGCCACAGTAAACATCTACTGTAATAAGAAAAGAGACTCATACAATGAAGGACCCAGTCCTTCCATAATTGGCTATTTCATTTAAAGTGGCCCTCCAGCTCAAGAAAAAAATCATATGAACTGGGGAGTGAACAGAACACTTACCTGGTGACCTCCTTTTTAATTTTTTTAGATGTAAATCTGCCAATTTCTTGACTCCTCTGCTGTCGTCCAAGAGAGCTGCGCCACTTCTTAGTCTACTTGTTGCATTCTGTACATCCAAGCCACTTTCTGCTTCTCCAGCCCCTCTCTTGGATTGGTCAACACTGCTCACATGCACAATGCGGGCCAATCAGAGGGCAGGAGGAAGTGTTTTGGACTACCAAATACATAGTATGCACCAAGTATACAGAGAAGCCATGCGGCCATCTTCGATGACAGAAGAGAAGCCTGAGAATTAGTAAGTGTACAGTTTGTTCACCAATTCAAGTGAATTTTTGTGAAAAATTTAACTGGAGGGTTGCTTTAACAGGGTTGTTTGGTCTCTCCTATATTAATGACCTCTCCTTTAGAAATGTCGAACAAGAAGAGAGACTGGAGACGGCACGTGGTTAATTGGCGGGGGTGCCGGGTCTTGGACCCCGCCGATCTGATATTCATGACCTATCATGAAGATAGGTCATCAATATAATAGAGCCTGGAAAACCCCTTTAATGGTCTCCATGCAATACTAGATCTCTCCTGTAGTGGCCAATACAGGTTAAAGGGGTTATCCCATGAGTAAAAATCAGAAATCATATAGTACAGGGATGCTCAACCTGCGGCCCTCCAGCTGTTGTAAAACTACAACTCCCATCATGCCCCGCTGTAGGCTGATAGCTGTAGACTGTCAAGGCATGCTGGGAGTTGTAGTTTTGCACCAGCTGGAGGGCCGCAGGTTAGGCATCTCTGATATAGTACATAATAATCTCTAAAAAAGCTAGAACCAGCCCTGTACCTGACTACTTAAGGGCTCATGCACACGATCGTATTTTATTTCCCTGTCCATTCCATTTTTTTTTCATTTCATTTCAATGGGTCCACAAAAAAAATAAAAATTGGAAGCTACTCCGTGTGCGTTCCTAAAAAAAAAATAGAACATGTCCTATTAGTGGTCTCATTATGGACAAGGATAGGACTGTACTATTAGGGGCCAGCTGTTCTGTTCCACAAAATACGAAATGCACACAGACGTCATCCGTATTTTTTCTGTATCCGTTTTTTGCGGACTGCCAAATATATACAGTTGTGTGCATGAGCCCTAACATGAATCCAGAGATCTCCTTATTTATTAATCCAATTGCCCTGCTAGATTTATTTCAAGCTGGAAGCTCAGAGATTGTGTCCTTTCTCAGTGGGTATGTACTTTCTCAGGTGTGTGTGTGTTCTTTTTACTGTAACTCTCACTAATCCGCACCAGATCTCTCCTACTGCTCATTTGCATCATCAGATGATGACTATTCTAGAAGCCACAACCAGGAGATTACTCTGTAACCAAATTCAACCTTCTTCTCCTGGAGCTAGGTGAAGACCACAGACTTCGCACCTCAGCCTAGCAGGATCTTTCGCTTCCAATACTAGTAGTGAGCATCAAGACAGGTACATTCATGTCTCCACTCTCTGCTTCTCTCTGCTTTTTTATTTGAATCACTGTATATACCCAATAAAGAATGACATGTTCACATTTATGGGTCATGACCTGAATGTCTTACCGTATATCTGAAATTGGGTGAACTTCCCAAATTCTTTCCACAGCTCACAGCAGTATTTTAGGCACGATGGTTGCCCTCATAATTGCGCTAAGAAAATAGATTCTAAATCACTTAAAATCAAAAATAAAATAAAAACAGATATGAAAATAGAAAAATGGGAAAAATAGTATGCTTTAGTGTACCGTTATCAATAGCTAAAACAGAAACATATATGTCATCCCCTTTAAGTGTCCCTTTAAGCATACAGTTTTAGTCATATCAATAGGAGTATTACACTGAAAATAGCAGATGACGGGCTTATAAATTGTCTATGTGAAGGTTTACTCCACAGGCAAGGACTTCACTGTGTGCAGTTCAAAGACGTCTGACAGATTTTAGATTTTTTGTTTATGTTTTTACTATGCAAATATGATTCTAAAATGGATTTTCATCATGTTGTTCAGAAAAGTAACTTGTCGACTAAAAAAAAATGATTTGGAAAGTAAATGAACAGGATATTAATATCTCCATGGGATCCGCTTTTGAGTCTCTGGTTCCTTTTGTGCCTATCATAAAAAAAAAGAAAGAAATTCCTTTGGAACTGTGAAGATGATAATCAAGGATAGATATCCAGAGAAGGATTTTAGGCCTTTTATATTATATTTATTTTCAATTTTTCATCATTTTTCATCAAGCAGATTTGCACCTATGACACTGGCTGACCTGTTACATGTGCGCTCGGCAGCTGAAGACATCTGTGTTGGTCCCATGTTCATATGTGTCCACATTGCTGAGAAAATGTATGTTTTTATATATGCAAATGAGCCTCTAGGAGCAATGTGGGTGTTGCCGTTACACCTAGAGGCTCAGCTTTCTCTGCAACTGCTGTGCCCTCTGCACATTGATTGCCAGGGCCAGGCTGGCATGATGACATTTTCACTGTCTGGTCCTGCAAACCAAAGTGCAGAGGGCGCACGAAGAGGGCAGTGGCTCTAGGTGTAACGGCAACGCCCTTAATGCTTCTAGAGGCTTATTTGCATATATTTCAACTTAATTTTTCTTAGTAATGCGAGCACATATGAACATGGGACCAACACAGATGCCAGGGATGGCAGAATGGGCTGTTGTGAAGGTGAGAGGATAATGGAAAAGTAGGAATCTAGTCACAGCTTGAAACACTAGAAATGCCAGGAAAGACTTCCTTGGCCAATCATTGGCAGGTCATGCCTGCTGCCGGTAATTGGTTGATCAGGCATCTCCTCCCATTTCATGTGTATAGAGCCAGGACATGGAAGTGGAAGCTTTGGGGACTGGAGCAGTGTTGGCAGCAGCAGGGATCAGTGAGGTGAGTAATAATCATTTTGTATTTTGGAACCAACACCCCTTTAATTTCATAGCTCTCAAAATAAAATAAATTAAATAAATAAACATATGAGTAGGATAAACAAATGAATAGATAAAAAATAAAAAAGGTAATAAAATAAATGAAAAAATAAAAAGAAAATCTTCATAATCTGCACAAGCTATAAAATTAAAAAGGAAAAGAAAATATATCACATATAAAGAAATTTTAATAGTTACATTGTTATTTTAACCCCTTAAGGACTGACCAGTGTCACTTTAAGGCCCCTTTCACACAAGCGAGTTTTCCGCGCGGATGCGATGCGTGAGTTGAACGCATTGCACCCGCACTGAATACCGACCAATTCATTTCTATGGGGCCGTTCACATGAGCGGTGATTTTCACGCATCACTTGTGCGTTGCGTGAAAATCGCAGCCTGCTCTATATTCTGCGTTTTTCACACAACGCAGGCCCCATAGAAGTGAATGGAGTTGCGTGAAAATCGCAAGCATCCGCAAGCAAGTGCGGATGCGGTGCGATATTCACGCACGGTTGCTAGGAGACGATCGGGATGGAGACCCGATCATTATTATTTTCCCTTATAACATGGTTATAAGGGAAAATAATAGCATTCTGAATACAGAATGCATAGTAAAATAGCGCTGGAGGGGTTAAAAAAAATAAAAAATAATTTAACTCACCTTAATCCACTTGCTCGCGCAGCCCGCATCTCCTTCTGTCTCCTTCTTTGCTGAACAGGACCTGTGGTGAGCATTCATTGCAGGAACAGGACCTGTGGTGACGTCACTCCGGTCATCACATGATCCATCACATGATCTTTTACCATGGTGATGGATCATGTGATGGATCATGTGATGACCGGAGTGATGTCACCACAGGTCCTGTTCCTGCAATGAATGCTCACCACAGGTCCTGTTCAGCAAAGGAGACAGAAGGAGATGCCAGGCTGCGCGATCAAGTGGATTAAGGTGAGTTAAATTATTATTATTATTTTTTTAACCCCTCCAGTGCTATTTTACTATGCATTCTGTATTCAGAATGCTATTATTTTCTCTTATAACCATGTTATAAGGGAAAATAATACAATCTACACAACCCCGATCCCAAGCCGGAACTTCTGTGATTTAAGCAGGCACCGGGATCCGATCACCGCCTGCCGGGCGGCGGTGATCGGAAATACACATGACGTACCGGTATCGGTACGTCATGGGTCCTTAAGGGGTTAATAAAATAGTTCAGTCATTGCTTTAACATTTTTCATGTGAAATTAAGAAAAATTATGAATCATATACAGTGTTGAATGAAGCAAAGCATTCGGAACAGGATTCGGTCTAAAGTTTTGTAACAAAATTCCGAATTTCCTCATGCTTCGTGGTAACAAATCAATTCTTTCTAAAATGGCAGATGTACTTGTTACAAAGTGAAAGTAAAAGGCCTGGGAATTCAAGATCCCCCATAATGCTGTGCAGCTAACCAATTAGCAGATAGCCATCCCCTGTGATGTCACTGCCCTATAAAGGCCTCATCCCACTATTGTCCTGTGAGCTGAGCATAGGGAGAGACGTGGCCAGCGCTCATCTGCTAGGGACAACGTATTCCACAATACAGGGTACAAGTACAAACAGAGTCTTAAATAACCAAACAACAAACAGGTCAACAATTGAAACAAGAGGAATGAGAGTCCTGCTCACAAATGCTTATGATCTATGAGGAACTAGGGGTAAGACAAAAGGTAATAATTGCTTGATTTGTGCAATGGTCCGGCCATCTTGACACAATAGAGGAGTAGATATAAAGCTGCATGAGCCATCACCAGCTGAGCGCTTCTGAGTGCATGGGGTGTGGTGGATACAGGCTCTGAAGAATAATAATGAGGGGGGTAGATGAGAAAAATTAATGTAGGGATGTGATAGTCCACCCAAAAAAGATGTTTTTTTGGGGGGCACCTAAAACTGTGGATGTTATAAATTAACACCTAATTTCTTGGAGGTAGGACATTCCAGAGAACTGGTGCAGCTCTTGGAGGAGTGAGAGGTTGGGATTATGGTGGATGTTAGTCATAAGTCATTGAATGGAGGCCACGGGTAGAGTGGTAGACAGAGATGAGGGTAAAAAAGTAGGGGGTGCAGCACTGTGGAGGGCTTTGTGGGTGAGAATGAGGACTTTAAATTGAATCATGTACTATATGGGCAACCAGTGCAATGACTGGCACAGGGTGGAGACATCGGAGTAGTGACTGGCACGGGGCGGAGACATCGGAGTAGTGACTGGCACAGGGCAGAGACATCAGAGTAGTGACTGGCACAGGGCGGCTAGACAGATGAGCCTATCTGCTGCGTTCAGGATAGAGGGGAGAGTCTTCTGAGTGGGAGGCCAATTAGAAATGAGTTACAGTAATCAAGACGAGAAGGGATCAGGGCAACAATTTGAGATTTTGTAGTTTTCACAGTAAGAAAGGAGCAGATTTTATGGATGTTTTTGAGGTGGAGGAAGCATGAGCGGGCGAGAGACTAAATATAGGGGGTGAAGGAGAGAAATACGTCACACCGAGAGAGTAGGCGTGCTGCCTACTGTAGGTGTGATGATAGTGCCACATACTGAAATGAAAATATCAGGTTTAGATAGGTTAGTAGATGGAGAGAAAACTCCATAAATGTATACTACTACTACTACTACTAATAATAATAATAATAATAATAAATAATTTGTATTTCAATGTCATTTATTATTATTATTATTATTATTATTATCATCGTATTAGTAACATTAATATTTATTTTTGTTTTACTTACTGCTAGTATTAGCAGTAGCATTAAAAGTATTATTATTAGCAAAATTATTAGTATAGTATAGTTTTGTATAGTTTTTGTAAAAAAGATAAATAAATATAGCTCACAATGTTTCAATTATTTTCACACCTGTTTAATACTGACTCTAATATTTGTTATTTTAATTTATGACCGTATTTCACCTTCAGAATCACATTTTCACATGTGAGTAATGAACAGACTATAGCCTGGGGAACAAACTACATCTGTTAATCTGTAGCTTTCTATCTTCGAGCTGTGTTACGCAGGACAAGTCATGCATCAGTTCCATGCGATGCAATATATGTACATATTGTAGCCTAGACAGATGACGGGAAAAATGCATTTATTTGGAAGAGACAGATGTGCTCGCTGCCTAACAAGATGTGCAAGTAGTCGGGCAATACATGAATCTAATGAACTTCCTAATTAAAAAGAAGGACGTGAATGTATGAGCAGTGATGGAAGAGCACAAGGAACATCCCATCATATCATCCCTATTTCTCCCATGTTCCAATCAAGCACATTTCCAGGAAAGAAGGTTGTCATCAATGCCATCAATTTTTATGGCAACTGTGTCAATTATTTGGAAGAAGTTTTAAAAAATATCAAAATGGTAAATTTCTGTTAGGTGCCTCTTAATAAATTAGTAGCATCTCTGGCAGTCTACGCGCTAGAAACTGAAGTGTACGCCAACTGGAGGTTGACGTAGACTTCAGCTATAACTTGAGCCAATTTCAAAAAGTAATACAAAGCCCCAACCCTTTTCTCACCACCTTAGGAAAATGGCAAGAACCTCAGAAAGTCCCAAATTATACCGCAAATACGTCTCGCTCCATAATTTGAAATTTTTTTTACATCACAATTGCGGCATAAACACGTTAGAAAATACTTCCCTGTCTAGATGTCTACCTTGTAAATCTGGGCCAGTGTATCCCTTTTTTATTTTTTTTTCTAAAATGTTCCTTTAAGCCTTCTCTACCTGCCAGCCATCTAGCCCGTATCTGCATGCGCACAGGGAAGTTTGCAGAATGATTCTATATCGAGTGTATTCCAGCTCTCTTTAACATCATTCTTCCTTCTATGCTCTGTCACCCTGCTGGCAGAGTTGACGGCAAAGTGAGCTGACACAGTTGGAGGTATTCCTGAGACTGCTGCCTGCCAAGGCTGTGTATTAATCAGCAGCGAGCCCAGTACCCCTGGGTGAGGGACTGCAGGCACCGCATTAACATCAATCCTTTTCAATTCTCTCATCTTAACACTGAGCAATGCTCGTCAGAGCAAGACCGAGTGATTTTGCTGACAAAATTATGGACAACAATATTTGTCTTCCTCCCCGACCACCTTTCCCTTTCCTTTTTAATTACCGCCTCTCATTTGTGCAGGATTTAATAGTGCAAGGAAGGATCATTTGTCGCTGATGACATTAGTGCCCCTTTGTAAACCGAGGAAACCTTTGTATTTGTTGCACACACGGTTCTGTTCCTGGCCGCTGCTCCATAACTCTCAGGATGGATGGGATCACCCAACACAAGAGATACTGGACAGACGGGTTCATCACAATCTACTAAGCATTACAAATTATAGGCCCTTCCTTACCTTACCTTTTGGCTTGACTCATCCCTAGATGAGTGGCACAAGATGATTGACCAGCTTTGAAACAAAGAAACAAACAAAAAAAAATGTAGGGGATTCAGTCAGCACAACCCTATATGCAGGTGCACATCGCTATGGCGAAATACATATACAAAGAAAAAGACACAAATGCAATAGCACTCTGCAACCAGCACTCCGCCCTGCCTCCATGCTGGATGTTGAATGAGGCATTGGTGTACATTTTGGCCAAAGCGTAATAAGCCACTCACCACGTCAAGGTCGCCTCTATGAGTGGTCCCTAACACTAGTTCCTACCTGTTTATGGGCCATGACAGCCACACAAAGTCCAGGGAGCGCAGGTGCAGCATGAACGCCAGGCGCACTCTGCTTTTAACCCCGTCCGGTGCCGTTACAGCTTTCATCGGATCCAGGGATGCAAGTACCAACATGCATGCTGAGCCCACTATATACTTCTCCTGGAGCCAAATGGCTACTGGTAGGCCCTGTAAAAGTAGACTCAGTTTTATACTGACTTTAAAACCAGCCTCCAGGGCAGATTAACTGGTCAGGTGTGCATGACTGCATGGAGATCGCCACGCCTCCAATATATACTACAAAGAAAAAATGTTGGGGATTCAGTCAGCACAACCCTATATGCAGGTGCACATCGCTATGGCGAAATACATATACAAAGAAAAAGACACAAATGCAATAGCACTCTGCAACCAGCACTCTGCCCTGCCTCCATGCTGGATGTTGAATGAGGCATTGGTGTACATTTTGGCCAAAGCGTAATAAGCCACTCACCACGTCAAGGTCGCCTCTATGGAGTGGTCCCTAACACTAGTTCATACCTGTTATGGGCCATGACCGCTACACAAAGTCCAGGGAGCGCAGATACAGCATAAACGCCAAGAAAGAAAGAAACAAACAATAAAATTAATAAAAAAACATGTAAAACTTTGCCACCCAATGGTTATGAATGATGTGAATGATGTGATTTCAGTTTGTATTGAATGGGTGTGGTGAGAATTGGAGTCTTTAATGAAATTTGTGGAGATGTGAGGGTAGACAGCTACTTATATCTCTTGCTTTGTGCTCCTTTCTCTTGGTGACATCCTTAAATGGGCTTTCCAGTTTTAGGAAATACCCACAAAAAATATGCATACATTATTGTATAATTATGTCATATATTTTCCATATCAGTTCCTCATAGCTTTGAAGATCTCTGCTTGCTGTCTATCAGTGAGCTTGTTACAGCTATCAGAACTGTAATGGGCCCTGCTTGTGTGTGTCCATCACATGGAAGTAAACAATAACAATTATTATTAAAGGAAAGCAAACAGAGATTTTAGAGATAAAAAGCGGAAAAAGCGATACAGACGAATGGGAAATTGTATAACTAATTGTGATAACTTTTGGAATAATTTTTCATTGCACAAAGAATGATCTTTATTTGCCATAACTAGAAAACCAGTTAAAGGGATTCTGTAAGCAGTTTTGACCCCTCAAAACTGCTGACAGCACTATACAGATGACATGGGAGCAGTGTAAGTATATTTGGGATGAAGAACATAGAGATTGCTTGACTGAGAAATCCATTGCCAGCTCTGTGACACAAGTGTCAAGGAGGAGGTCCTTTCTTGTTCCTCAGCTCCTCCTCTCTGCTTTGACTGATGGCTCTAGCAGTCTTCTGATTGGACGCTTCAGCTATCAGCAGAGAGGAGGAGCTAGGAGCCCTGAACACAAAACGATCTCCTCCATTGGGATTTGATCGTGGAGCTGGGGGATTCAAACTTTCCAGTCAAGCAACATGCTACATGACTTTCACCCCCAGGTCTGCCTACAAGGCTCACCTTTTCACCTATGTAGTGCGGCCAGCAGTTTTGAGGGGACAAACCTTCTGACAGATTCCCGTAAGGTAACTGGGACCTAATGCTTGTTGGGTCCATCTTGTTTCAGTGATCTTTGGTTTGTTGGTAAACCTTGTAATGTTTGAGGAGATGGAAAGCAGAAGTTCTGAAAAACAGTTTTATGTCTTGTGAAGGGGGCGGCATGACCCAATTATTTAAAGAGGTTTTCGAGACTTTTATGCTCATGACCTACTGTATTCTCTAGATAGGTCATCAGTATCTGATCTGTGGGGGTCCGATACCCAGGGCCGACCGCCAATTTGCTTTTTGAGAAGGTACTGGCGCTGCAGCTTTCTCTCTGCTCACCAAGTACAGCGCTATCCATTTGGTACAACATTCTCAGTCCCATTCACTTCAATGGGGCTGAACTGCGCCTAGACAATGTGAAGTCACGTTCGTTGGTCACATAGCCTAGGCACAGCTCAGCCCCTTTGAAGCGAATAGGGCTGGGCAGGGATAGCAAGAACTGCCGCTATCAAGTGGATGGCGCATTTCTTGGAAATCAGGGAGAAGGCCGAGATGCTACTGTGAGCACTGGTGCCTTCTCAAACACCTGATCAGCGAGGGTCCTGGGTGTTGGACCTCCACAATTAGATACTAATGACCTATCCAAAGGAGTGGTCATTAGTATAAAAGTCTTGTAAAACCCTTTTAAAGAATATGAAGGATCCCTGTGCCATTGTCATCAGGCTTTACACTAGACTTAACACTCGGTATAAATTTCGGAGTGAATGTTTCTTTAAATTGTTGTTGACAATTGTGATGATAAGGGAAGAGGAGAAAGTCTCCAAGTTAATGCCTTCAGTGACATATCAATGAGTTGCAATAAAATCTCACCACATGTAATCTACAGCCGCCATTAACGAGAGGCACTTTTTAGCTAATTAACATCATTGAACTGATGGCTCGTTAATAAGGCAATAATTCATTCATGCCTCTGACTTGTAATTATTCAGCCTGTTACAACTGGGTCTCTAACAAAAACTAAATGTCAGGATAACGACTACCGTCACATACAAACAGCCCTGAACTACCCAGACCCACTATCCCTACCTACTTGCACAATCACCCTAGGCAGTGACCCACAACTGGACGATGGTCCCTATTCTGAAAAATGTGAAGGGCGACAAACAAACAGGGACAAAAAGACAAACAAAAACAATGAGAGTAGTCGTACGAAAAAAGGGTCAAAAGTCAGGTGTTCAGTACCGTACACATTACATCAGAGGCAAACGAGAAACCCAAATCATGCCAAAGAGTCATAACCAGGAGATCACATATGATGCCAGAACGTCAGAAGCCAAAAGTTCAATCTAGTGCACATTCTCATTGGCCTAGGGCTCCGACATCGGTGAGGGCCGGGACGCATTTCAGGTTCCCCCAGGAAGACACGTACAGAGGCAGCAGCCGCCAGGGGAACCATGACACTAAAACAATATTCTCCACAATGGCATACACTCCTTAAAGTGTCCACCTTATACCTTTTTTAATCCATGTATATCTGAGATCATGTGCCGATTGATTCCTTAGCAAACCTATATATTGATCACAGCTCTGTTTTTCTGATACACAGCTCCAAGTCCCCTGCAAAAACAACAAGATAAATGCTAAAATTCTGGTAGCCACCACTAGAACGAGCCTAAGAACTGACTGCATACTGTTCATACATCGAACTCAATAATAACTCAGTATGTATCAAGCTCCAAAGCTCCATCTAGTGATGGCTGCAAGGATTTAGAATTTTATTTGGAGCTCAGTGTTGGCTCTGTAACAGCTATATGAATATATTAAGAAATTAATTAGCACAATAATTTGGATCTAAAATTGCCATTGTTTTAAAAGATATGCATAAGTAGAACCATTTGTATACAATATGGTGGTCCATACAGAATTTTTGAAGTAAGACTTTATCATATTTCCATATATCCACTATCAAAGTGCTATAAAACTGATACAGTTTGCTAAATTATTCTTTTATATTGTCAGTGCATTGTAATGGTCAGAGCTCTGTTTGTCTAATAAAGGTCTTTAAATCTTCTGTAGAAACTAGAAAAATGCTAAAATTCTAGCAGCTACCACTAGAGGAAGCCCAAGAGCTGACGGCATACTGTTGATATGTTGAACTCAATAATAACACAGTATGCGTCAAGCTCCAAAGCTCCATCTAGTGGTGGTTTCAGGTATTTAGAATTTGGTTAGCTACCTCTAGGTTTATGAAGGGAATTTGGAGCTCTATATCAGCTGTGGAAATTAATTAGCAAAAAAATGTGGACCTAAATATGTCATTGTATTAAAAGAGTAGTGCCCTTTGTATACAGTACTGGGGTGTGTAGATGATATCTTTACTGTGAGACTTTATCATAATTCCTTAATAAATATCCACTATCAATATAAAGCTTTGCTAAATTCTTGTGAACATTTATATTCTGTCAGCGTGATTTAAAGATCCACAATATGAAGGTGAAGATGGTATCGCTTGACAAGTCATAAACACAATATAAATAATACAATGTCTCTACATGCCGGGTATTGTTTGTACTAACATCCCACGCTAAAATGATGATTAGATTGTATCAGGAGCGCAATATTAAAAGACCTGCCATATATATATTTTCTCTAGGCTGTGGTTACAGGTATTTATCAGTAATATTTCAGTATTTTTTCTCCACAGACTAGTTTTATTATGTGTCACAAGATTTGATTTCACATATTTCATCCTATTAAACCTGTAATATAAATTATTTTTGTTTATGATCCTTTTTTCACAGGTTTTTTTATATAATATTTTCCTTTCGACTGTAATTCTGCTTTATAATTACTTTAAATATACAGTACAAATATGTCTATCTTTATCTTTCCTATGGCTCGACATATCCCAAGATATCTGGCTCAAGATCTCCAGCATTGAAAACAGGATTTTGTGGTATTCTGTCAGGGGATGTTTAGGCTATAGGTGTCTTTGTGTGGCCACCCAGTGGTTGTGATGTGAATTGCAGCCTTTAAGGATTTTGCTAGCTTGTTTCAATAATGTATTACATTTTTATCATGGAAAATTGGAGTCCTTAAAGGAGTTTTTCATCTTCAAGGACCTTTCAGGCAAACTCCCCCTTCCCTGTGGACAGATCTGCAGAGTTAAAGAGGTTGGTCAAGTTATATTTATTGATGACCTATCCTCAGGATAGGTCATCAATATCAGATCGGCTGGGGTCCGTTACCCGGCACCCCCACCGATCAGCTGTTTGAAGAGAAGGCGCACGCCGTGACAGCGCTTCTTCCCCTTCACTGTTTACCTTCTAGCTGTTGCATCTGCAGCGGTGAGCAGGTGTAATTACACCCAGGCCGTCCCATTCATTTTAATGGGTCGGATCGCTCCTATACACTTGTGATAGGCAGGTTAATTCCCATTAATTCCCTGCTATTAGTTGTCCCCCTTCCGTCGCCAGATGTTTTCATCCACACGACAGGGAGATGCAGCAGTGGCCGCGCTGGAATCAGAAGCAAAGCGGGTGCCGGGGAGCAAGGTAAGTGCAACCTCTGTGAGGGGCCCGAGCATATAGGGGGCATTATAAATCTTGGATAACCCCTTTAAGACATTTGACATTGTTTAGGATGGAGGAATTTATATATCCAATTGTAGATGTTACAGTGAAAGAGTAGTATTACATGATCACCATTAAGATAAGTTGTCAGCAGCTTTCTACTCTGGTTCATAGAGAGAAGCCCTAAGGGTCTCCTTCTGTGACATCTATTTGCTCCATTATGGCATATGGAGATGGGCTGTCCTATAGATATGTCATCTCTACTCACCTGGTGCTTGTTTTTCCAATTTTGTCTGTTTTATTGCTTTTAAGCTCAGTGCTATGAAAGCATATCTGGAATCCATGACTTGGGGTTAGCTACATTATTTTATGGAACTCCTAAATATGTAAAACATACAATCACATGGCCACCATACATCTTCTAGAAGAAAGTCCATAATAAGATTGTTCCTTGTTAAATCATAATATTCATAAATCCTGACTCTAAAGAAGCATAATTTGTTAGATACATAGCCTATCTTTATACTTTTTGTGTGTGCTACAGATGGATCAAATGTTAACTTCACACATTAAATACACAGTGTATATAATGGGGTGGTCTCAAGTTCCAAAGCTATCTCCTATCTATACCTGGCAGTGGTCCAATCCCTGAGATCCCCATTGGATCCTGTTCCCTAGCATGAATGAATCAAACAACCACTGCCTCCTCATATCTTCTCTATGGGTGTACGGTATATAGCCAGGTACGATGGTCAGCTGTCTCTGGCACTTCCATAGAGATTGAATGGAACAGCAGCCTTATGCATGATCTACTGCTCCAGTCAAGCAGTGGAACTGGTAGGGTAGGGGTCCCAGAAATCGGACTCCACTGATTAGATGGTCTTCTTCCTTGGATACGTTAGAACTGGGCACAACCCATTTAATGATTAAGGTGACAAGTTGAGGTTTGTTACATCTGTAGTTGTCCAGGAGGGCAGCACATAGTACAGTTTATTATCACTCATGGTATTTTTCCTTATGTGGATGTCAATTGGAATAGGTGGAGCATCCCTGTTTGTCATACTATTGGCCAGTTTGCCCATGTTATTTTTTTAGATTTTTTGGGGTCTGCAACAGTTTTTACAGGTACAGTAAAGGAGTAAAGATAAAATGGTGACCATCATTTTATCAATCAAGCTCTCTAACATTACATGCAAACTTGTGAAATGTCCTCTCTGATTAGTTGTATGGGGTCTTGAGTCCTTACAGAAAAGCCAAATACCCCAAATACAGGGCTGCCTAGAATGTCAATTGTCCTCTATAGTGAACTTTTAATAAAAGGTCTCAAAATCTCAGAAGGCAACTAGACTATTTTTGCCCTATAAAGCAGTGCTCTTAATAAAAATCTATAGTTTTCGTCTTTTGCTTTCTTCTGAAACAGATTCTTCCATTGACTAGCTCTTATAAAAGCTGCTGTAAGCCCATGCACATCACAGTTGACAAGAGAAGCTGGTTGATTATGTTGGGAGCTTCACGAGGGCTATTAACTCCTGTCTGGTGTATTTACTGTTCTCACAAACTCCAGAAACCACATTTGGAGAAAGTTGTGAAATTATCCTTTGAAAAAAAAAATATATATAAATAAATAAAACTCCCACCATATTCTTGCTTGGCGTCCATCGCCACATACATTTCTTGTCACACGCCGGAGTGTAAATGTATTTCATTTTTGCCCAGGGCTAGTTAAGTTTGCTTGTTTAGCTCGGTGAACACTCCCATTCTCCAAGCTCCAAACTGTACTTTTAATCAAAAGCAAGGTGTTGCATTGAAATGTTATGGTGCCTGAGGCAAAGTAAGGCCCCCTCAAAGAAATGATTTATCCCTCTAGCCTATTTTAATTAAACCCTTGTCACATTCATCATGTAATCCTGATCCAGCTTTCATATAAAATGGATTTGCAATCAATACATCACTTTATTGATTGGGCAATGCTTTTATGAGTATCCTATAGTAGCAAGGGAAATGGCAAATTTCATTTATTGTGCTTTGCTTTGATGCTGAAGGAGAGGGCTGGGGAGCCAAAAAGCAAATATAGATTTTTAATCTCTCCTGTACCTTCTTATATACATGTAGCAGTGCTGAATTTGTTATTAAATCAATGCCTCATTAAAGTACCCTTTGTCAATTCTATAGGTTTACGCACAATCCAGTGGATAATACTTCATTATATCCCCATTTTACGAAGGTTTCCTCTAATGATAATCTTACCATTCATGCTCATAGGTGTAATTTAAAAGAGAAAATCAGTCACGTGATATCCTTTTCTGTAACAACTGTTCCATTGTGTATATTTCCCCTATCTCCGACTGCATGTTGAGAGACCTGCTCTGTCACCCAAAAAATCTATGTAGGATAGAACTGAGAATGGAAGACAGAGAATAGAGGGAGGAAGGACATGCAGCTGCATCATCTTTCCCATAAGGTGTCTGTGAGACTGCACGTTATGAGAGTGGAAGAGGAGCAATACATGTAGCACCCCAGAGGGGACACTACAATTCTTACACCTAGCTACTGTCTCTAATGGTGAGCAAAGAATGTCATCAGTTTGTTTAATTCCAAGTCCTCTGATACTGTGCCTTATTAATATTCCTATGTAACTGTTATGTAATATATTTCATGCAGTGTGCCTGGTTGTCCAGAATGTGGCAGTGTATCTGGCAGAGAGTACCTTTATATGTAATGGAACTTACCATTCCATTTTCCCCCTTTTGAGCAGAAGTGGGCTAGTCCTGCATCCTACCAAGGGAAGGGTTTCAGGAAGCAGTAGTTGAGTTGAGAGTTGGAAGGAGACCAGACAACATGATGCAGTGAGGGAACCATCTTCCCTCCTGCTGTAGGAGTCTTCCGGGGGAAGCAGTTTGTAGAGCACACCGATTCCTTGCACTTCATAGACTGAGTATTGTGAGGGGGTCAACAGCCAAAGACACCCCACTTAACGGTACCAGACCTTCTAAAAAGTCTAGTAACCAGACTGTAGACAGAGATTAGCACAGCAGCAGAGAGAGAAAGCAAAGTATTCAAGTATACCTGCCAGTTTACCCTTAGCCTCCTGGAGTCAACAGAAAGATCAAGTATTGTTTGGATGACACAAGTTTGTTCAAGTAAAACTTTAAACTTCACCAAGTCTAGACTCTACTTATTCCACCAATTACAACTCCTTTGTTGCTACAGAGCCTAGCTCCAGGGAGCTACAATATCCAGGTAGGAGCACAAAACTATCAGGCCATATCACCACTCCTAACCACTGGGACCCGATTGGCCCCTGGTGAGCGCCCGCCGCTCAAACAGAACAGCCCTTATGTCACACCAGGATGGGCGCAGCCACAATTATAGAGACCGTCAGAGGGATGGAGAATGAGCTAAAATATCCATGGCGCACTCAACATTTCATTCTAAAACGTATTGGTAAATTAAGATCACAGACCAATTTAATCTCACATGGATCACACAATATCATGGAGACGGCTTATGGTAGAGAAATGAACATTCATTGCACGGGCAACAGCTCTGGTAGACATTCCTGCAGTCAGCATGCCAATTGCACGCTCCCTTAAAATGTTGCAACATCTGTGGCATTGTGCTGTGTGATCAAACTGCACATTTCAGAGTGTCCTTTTATTGTGGGCAGTCTAAGGCACACCTGTGCAATATTCATGCTGTCTAATCAGCACCTTGATATGCCACACCTGTGAGGTGAGATGGATTATCTCGGCAAAGGAGAAGTGCTCACTAACACAGATTTAGACAGATTTGTGAACAATATTAAAAAAATAATGGGTCTTTTGTGTATGTAGAAAATGTTTCAGATCTTTGAGTTCCGCTCAAGCAAAATGGGAGCAAAACTGAAAGTGTTGCATTTATATTATATTTTTGGTCAGTGTATATATATATATATATATATATATATATACTGGTGAAACTCGGAATATTAGAATATCGTGCAAAAGTTCATTTATTTCATAATGCAACTTAAAATTAGAATATTGTGAAAAGGTTCAATATTCTAGGCTCAAAGTGTCACACTCTAGTCAATCCATACCCCCTAATTAATCTATACCCCCTGAGCTCAGGGACCTCAAAATTGAGACTTTGGGGTTTTCATAAGCTGTAAGCCATAATCATCCAAATTATAACAAATTAAGGCTTGCAATATCTTGCTTTGCATGTATATTAGTTTCACCTTTTAAGTTGCATTACTGAAATAAATGAACTTTGCACGATATTCTAATTTTTCGAGTTTCACATATATATTTAGGGGAAAATTTATTAGGACCAGCGTTTTCTCTGTGCTGCCGATGCAGACCTCTACATAAAGTTTGGTGCTTCCACCAGCAGGCCAATTAACATACTTATATCTATGCCAGCACCCTTGCTCACGTAGATTTAAGCAATTTTCCATGCCAAAAAACGATGTGGAAAATGATAAATGAGCAGGGCCTGCTGGCCAATCCACTGCTGTGAGCAGGTAAAAGTCGCAGATTTTGCTGCACAAATAGGATGCAATAAAATTTGTGACTTTATTACACCACTATTGTGTATATTAGTTAATAAATGCTCTCCTCAGTCCTTTCTTTTTGGAAGGAAACCTATTTACATACCTTAGATTTCTGTGAAAGGTATTAAGATTAGCTTTCCTTCCAAAAATAAAAAGAAGCTTTTCTGAGGCCAGCAGATGTAATCTACTTAAAATTGATATATATGTTTCCCATAAAGGCAGAGTTACATTGGCTGGACCACAATAATCCTCATGTATACTTGTTGGTCTCAAGGCCACTCAGCTAACCAGGGAAATTTTATCTTGAGACACACAGTACTCTTGTTCTTTTGGAAGGAGAACTGGCTCGCATGTCTCATTTTGATTTCCAATGAAGTATTACATGTGGGTCTTTCTATACATTTTGTACAAAATTCTTTGGGCCCGTCTGCCAAACGTCAAGGCGATCTCTGTAAGACAGGATCCTAACACTAAATCCTACCTGTTATATGCCATAATGGCCACCATAAAATTCAGGGAGTGCAGGTTCCATATGCATGCTGTCTCCACTCTGTTTTTACCATTTTTGGTGCCGTCTGCACCCCCTGAATTTTATCTTGGCCATTATGGCACATAACATTTAGGATCTAGTGTTAGGTTCCAGTCTTACAGAGATCGCCTTGACGTTTGGCAGACGGGCCCAAAGAATTTTGTACAAAATGTATTTGCCAAGAATCTCAAATTTGCAAAACAAGTGTAGCATTAGCACCAGAATATTTTTTAGAACTATGGATAGTATGGCATTATTGTACTTTAGTTGTGTTTGCAGAGTGCTGTTGCATTTTGTTTTTTTACTACTGGCACAAGTGCAAGATTGTCAGGGCCAGCCAAGATGTCCAGCCTTGTCAATCAAGCAGGTGCATCTTCAGTATTGGGGACACCCCGTTGCAGCTGCAGAGCCCTGCTTGATTAGACAATTCATACAAAATGATTTGTTCGTCTCTAGTTTTGATCTCTTATTTGATTTATCCAAGTTGGTATTTGCCTTTGCAGCTGCTGCTTGACATTGAATACTGCTGCTTAGCTTACCTGCAGCCAAGTCCTTCACTACTTGTTCTGCTTTATCTCACATATCTAAATTTTTGGGAACCTCCTTAGATGTTTGTCAACAGTGTTGTTTTGCTGGGCTATTATTCATTAACGCACTCATTCCTTTATTAATACATTCCATTATTCAATCGCTATTCATTAACTCATTTGTTCTTTCATTAATTGTTTTATTTGCCAATTTCATGCAACAATGTTGTTTTGATGGCCTTTCGTGTATTAATCCACACATTCTTTCAATCATTCACTTGATCATTTTTTTATTTGTTTATTCTTTCATTCATTCTATTTGTCAATTTTGTCCAGTCATATCATTTTGCTGGCTCATTATTCATTTGTTAATTCATTAATTCAAACAATCATCCAATCAATCAATCATGTATTCATGAATTCATTTATCTGCTTTTTCATTCTTTCTTTGGTCCATTCATTCAAGTAATCCTTTTGTTCATTCACTCACTAATTTGCTTTCTTCTTCTCCTGTTCTTGTAGGTAATGTGTTCAATGATGGAATGAAGAAATAGCTGCAAGTTCCTATGATTATTGTTCTGATGTTAAATGCTTTGTATGTGATATTGGTTAGTAATGTTGCCAACATCTTCGCCTTCAGCCAAAATAATACAATTGGATGTTCTCTAAATTTTTGGGAACCTCCTTAGATGTTTCCAATCATTCTTTGGAATTATAGGAGCATCTCTTCATACGGTACTTAATAATACAGTCCACAACGTGCCCTTCATTTTCAATTCAGCCAACATTGTCCTTTCCATTTCCTTAGGACCAGTCATGGATGTCACTGCATAAGTGTATAAATGTTCTTCTTAAGCTCCACTTATCTTCCAACACTTAATATCTTGTGCATTGCTGTGTCTGACAGGTGAAAGACAGAATAAGAAGAATGAATGCCTCAATCCAAAGGCACATGCTCCCCAGGAAATAAGGCACTGATAGCCTAAAGTAACTGTAGGGGGCCCACTCACCCTACAGCACCAGAAATCTTGTTGACTTGATTACATGTTTTTAGCTGCATTAATGGACTCAGCTGACAAGACTTTTCCGCCAACCTGTTAGTGTCACATTCATGCATGGTTGGTTGTCAAATCTATAGCTCCAGCAATCTTCTTTATGTAAGTGCTCCTTCCATTACCATTTGGCTTATGAAAGATGTTTTAAGCCGATCAAATGGAAGTCTATCACTTCGTTGGAATCATTGGCAAAGAGGTTCATGTTTATTGGCATTATTCCATGAATACTGAATAACGTAATATACAGGGACAGCTTTTGAGAAAATGGAGAACCATTCAAGTGAACAGAGCTTAGCCGCGCCCACGCTAGTTGATACTAGTCGTGACGTCAGTGGGCCGGCGGCCCAGCGGTAAACAGTGAGAATGCCGCAGCGCTACTGGAGCGCCGCTGCCTTCTCAAACAGCTGATCGGCGGGGGTCCCGGGTGTCGGACCCCCGCCGATCAGAAGCTGATGATCTATCCAGAGGATAGATCATCAGTTAAATGAAAGTGCAGAACCCCGTTAAGTTTTATTTTATTATAGTTGCCCCTCTTCTGTTGCTAGTGGGAAATTCTAAAAGGGAGCAAAGTACGAGTATGCCACCATTTACTCGTACATTGTCACACACTTTAAGATTGGTTTAGACTTGTCAATTTTGCCCAACAATATTTTTTGCTGGCCTATTATTCATTAATTTGCTCATTCTTTATTTAATGCATTATTTAATTCACTCATTTTTTCATTAATTAATTCAATAATTTAAAGGGGTTTTCTGGACTTTTAATATTGATGACCTATCCCCAGAAAAGGTCATCAATATCAGCTCAGCTGTTTGAGGAGACAGCACGCGTAGTGTGCACGTGCCGTCTCCCGTCTCTCTTCTTGTTCACTGCTGCTGTCTATGGCAAAGCAGCAGCAAACAGGAAGAGAGACAGGAAATGGGACATGCACACTACATGTGCCGTCTCCTCTTGCAGCTGATCGGCGGGGGTTTCGTGTGTCGGACCCCCGCCGATCTGATATTATGACCTATCCTGAGGATAGGTCATCAATATGAAAAGTCAGGATAACCCCTTTAATTAACTTGTGTGTTCTTTCATCCATTTTTCTATTTGCCAATTTGTACGAGAATATTGTTTTGAGGGCCTGTCATTCATTAATCCACTCATTCTTTCAATTAATCATGCATTTTTGGTTTTTTATTTGTCAACAGTGTTGTTTTGCTGGGCTATTATTCATTAATGCACTCATTCCTTTATTAATACATTCCATTATTCAATCGCTATTCATTAACTCATTTGTTCTTTCATTAATTGTTTTATTTGCCAATTTCATGCAACAATGTTGTTTTGATGGCCTTTCGTGTATTAATCCACACATTCTTTCAATCATTCACTTGATCATTTTTTTATTTGTTTATTCTTTCATTCATTCTATTTGTCAATTTTGTCCAGTCATATCATTTTGCTGGCTCATTATTCATTTGTTAATTCATTAATTCAAACAATCATCCAATCAATCAATCATGTATTCATGAATTCATTTATCTGCTTTTTCATTCTTTCTTTGGTCCATTCATTCAAGTAATCCTTTTGTTCATTCACTCACTAATTTGCTTTCTTCTTCTCCTGTTCTTGTAGGTAATGTGTTCAATGATGGAATGAAGAAATAGCTGCAAGTTCCTATGATTATTGTTCTGATGTTAAATGCTTTGTATGTGATATTGGTTAGTAATGTTGCCAACATCTTCGCCTTCAGCCAAAATAATACAATTGGATGTTCTCTAAAGAGTTGTTTTGTAGCGTTTATCCAGCGCCTGCCAAAGCTGAGCAAATATTGGCCGTTGCCTTGACAAACTAGACAAATACATGCATCGCAGTGGATATTACAGGGTGCGTTCAAGGCAGTCTAAATTGAATACCTGCAATTTTATTGCCAACTTATTCAATTTTTTTCTCAGGTTAAATACATACACAAGTGAAACTTAATTTTATATCACAGCATAAAAATGCACCTGTACCACCTGCAACATTACTAGCAGGATGAATAAAAAAGTTTGGAGCTCATGAAATGACATATTATTAGTGTTAGTGTTTAAAAAAAATCATTTTCATAGTGCAGACCTCCTCTGATATTCTAGTCATAGGTCTCTGTAAGGGAACCGTCAATCTTTACTTTCCCTGCAGAAACATTTTCAATGTAATGCTGGTTCCCATAATATGAACACTAGCTACAGACCAAATTAAGATAAAGTTATGGAGGCCATAATCTATATCTACTGTACATACACAGTTGAGTCCCTTTATTATGATGACTTCCTAATTTTGATGTTGGTCAAGTGACCATTGAGACATGGGGTCAAGAGACAAAGGTGCGGAACACCAAAGGATTAGGCAAAGCCATAGTCAGTGACAAGCTGAAGTCAGGAAGGCAGAATACGTGAAATCTGATAAACAGACCAAGGTCATGGAGGGCAGCTATGGGTCAGTACAAAGATCAAGCTGAAGTCACATCAGGCAATAGAGGGTCAAAATCAAGGAAAGTGGCAAAAGTCTGTACAGGCTATAAAACAGCACACTCTTGAATGAGCCTAGAGAACTGGATACTTAATAATGACTTTAGTTCCCCTTGGAAGCCATCCTAGGCTCAGAAATATTTGGGCACTGCCATCAGGCTGTGGTCTGCAAAAATGAACTGCAAGACTATTCCAGCTCGTGTGCCACTGCTGCTCCACTCTCCCTGGCAGGCACAGGTGCCCTTCTGCTCTGCCACTGTCATAACAAACATCCTATAGCAACCTACAAAGTACAGAGAAACATCTCAACCTGAAAATCCTATGACTGGCATATCTCAACCATAAATACCCCATCACTCCTGCTTCTCAACCACTCAATTGCCATGAACTTTGTTTCCCGAACTCTAAGTCCCAAAAATACAATAAACGTAGAAATTCCATGAATAGCAACCAACAACACCCACAAATCTTGTTTGTCAAATACTGAAACCAACAAATTTCTAACCTCTGAAATCCCATAAACATTTGAATTTAGCCTTCAACAAACTATATGAACAATATTTGTCAACCTTCAGATACCACAGACATCATTTTCCAGCTCTGAAAGAATAAACATTTGCTATTCTCACTAAACTAATTGCAGTAAAACAGTTTTTTTTATAGCTTGAACCACTTTTCTCTGCATATATCAGCCCAAGAAGAAATGCAATGAGGCACATATTACACAAGTAAAAAAAATCTTATGAACCTTTTTTATCAACCTCCAATATACATAAATGTATTATATCGACTTCCAAAATCTGTTAACTGATTCATCCTTTTACATTTTTCTTGGCTTCAGATATCCTAATATGTCTTTAAAAATTTTAACTTTTGTGTTACTCTATAACGCAAACCTTTTAGTTTTGTCTGTTTTTCAAAACTGGTCACCTCGAGCCACTCATTTTGGGATATATTAAGCCAAGAAGAAATGTAAGGAAGAACACTTGTATCTAAGCCTTCAAAATCTCATGACAGTTATATCACAACCTTTGAAATTCCACAAATGCTGTCTTCCCAACTTTAAAACACTAATAATATCACATATCATCCTAAATAATGATCTAAAGTATTGTATTTCAGCCTTGATCCATCAATGCATCATACTGCTGTAAAGGGCAATTCTGCTGCCCCAAGGTCTTCACCTACTCATATTTCATTTAAGGAAATGTAACACATATGTAAAAGCTAATTTTCCAAATCGAAGTTCTACTACAAACGTTGTAGATTTGACTTTGTGTATTATATGTGAAAGCTGTTGTGCGGGAGTCCATGGGAAAAGCCTGAAAGACATTACTGTAGAGCTTTCTAAGAATATGTTCCAGGCCTGGCTCGGCAGATGGTGTTCTCATTCACCTCCTGTCCCCCAGGAACAGCCTGTCTTTATCTCTTAGTGTTTATTGCCATTTGCTTCCCATTCATCTCCTTTGGGTAATAGCTTGTTTTAAAATTGAAATCTATAATATTTTATTTACTGCTTTCTATCAATTTTCCTTTTATGTATTTTGCTTAGTCCAAATGTGTTCTGTTAGAAACCAGAGTAGAGTTATATGTTGGATGCACATAGGTGATATGATGCTAGACAGTAAGGGGTGCTAAACTGAATTGAGCCAATCAGTTTTCTCTGATTATGGTAATTGACTATTTTTGAGACAATATTTATATGGCTCCAATATAATCCTAAGCAAACATCTATTTTTCCAGTTGCAGATACTCATAGGACGCCCATTAAATGGATCGTGGGAGTAAAGCCTAAAATAGAGTTCAGCAAGCATGAGAAGAACATGCAACCCTTATGCCGATGTGGACCTGATCTGGTCCAATTTTAGGACTCAAGTGTTGACCAGCAACTGAGCCATAGATATGTCTTTTGTAACATCAGTTGCAAGTTGCCTTAATTTGTAAAGGGAAGCTGTCAGTAGACTGATGCCGCCCTAAACAATGGGAATGAGTCCATGTTTTACTGGGAAACACTACGGAGATTCCTAAAATTTGTTTCAGTCCAATTCATCCAGATCACAAAGAATTTTGATTCATGTACAAATCAATTCTACCAGAATCGAAAGCACTTGTAAAATCTTTCACTAATTCTTTTCTTTTTCTAGAATAATTCTACCCAAACATATTTAAAGTAATTCTTAACATACTAATCACAACTTATTTCAAACATTAGGGAGAAATTTAAATTCTCGATACTACCTCTAATTCAGAGTTTTAATATGAGTTGGCTGGCTTCAGCAGTATCATGTCTCCAAATATCATGCCATTGCTGGGTCACGTGCCACTTGAGGACATGTCACTGCTGAGGCCAATCATTTTTAGAAATGAGGGAATATCTAAAAAATTCTATACGGCCTGTTTGGCGAATTTTTCAAAAAAATTTGGTTTGATCTGAATTTATTTGTGGCGAATTGCGTTAAAAAAACTGCTATTTCCTGGCTGCAGAGAGCCTTTGTAGTGGTGTAGAACACTATGCCTTGCAGTAACATGCATAGGGAGTCTGATGTGGTAGTGAAATAATACTGTCAGTCAGTATGACATGCAGATGACAGGCGTAGCTCTTAGAATCACTGCACACTTCACTTATTTGGGCAGTCACGGGGCCAAAACTGACCAAATAACTGAAGTGTGAACTCAGCCTTACAGGTCAATGTTAGCGTCAAGAAGAAGTGCAGTCCTTTTACACCATCAACAGCTGATTCCACATAGATATCTACAGAACCTGTTCTATTAAACGCTTATACAAGTAGAGCCTCCCCCCCAACAGAGTGGAAAGGGTGTCAGCAGTTAGTTTGTGTTGACGTCACAGATTATTTTGCCCTTCCTCTGATCCATCAAAACAATAACCCCCAAAAAATGGATCCTGTCTGTGGAGCACCTGGCTTCACTCGGTCAGCATTTGGTCAGTAATCCATCAGTATTGCTAAAGCCCAAAAAAACAGGAGTGGATCCAAAACAGAGATGACAAATAAATAAAATATTTGCATGTCTTCTATGTTTTGTACCCACTGCTTTTGGCTACCAAATCATAAGCCAATTCTGATGCAAAATAGCGACAATGTCATGCAGGCCTTACAGTTGTTACATAGACAGGATCCGTTGTGCGTCTTATTTTTCCTTCCTTCTGACAGATCAGAAGAAGGGTCAAATAAATGATGATGCCAGCCACGCCGAAAGGCAAAATTGTGGCCCAGTCATGATGTGGGGAGGGTGGGAACAGCATGAGAAGTCAACAGAGTGGCCCTATGACATAGTGGTGAGGTGGCAGCAGCATGAGGAGACTACAGTGGCCCAATGAAAAAGTCTGGAGGTGGCAGCAGCATCAGGAGGAGGCCACTAAGTGGCACAATGACTGTGTGGAGGAGGCAGCAACATCAGAAGGCCACAGAGTCGTACAATGACAGAATGCAGAGGTGCCGGCAGCAGCAGCAGCATCAGGAGGAGGCCACATAGTGGCACAATGACAATGTGGAGGTGGCAGCATAAGGAGGAGGACACAGAGGGGCACAATGACAATGTGGAGGTGGCGGCAGCATCAGGAGGAGGCCACTGAGTGGCACAATGACAGTGTTGGTGAGGCAGTAGCATCAGAAGGCCACAGATTCGCACAATGACAGAATGCGGAGGTGCCGGCAGCAGCAGCAGCATCAGGAGGAGGCCGCAGAGTGGCACAATGACAATGTGGAGGTGGCAGCAGTAGCATCATGAGGAGGCCACAGAGTGGCACAATGACAATGTGGAGGTGGCGGCAGCAGCAGCATTAAGAAAAGGCCACAGGGTAGCACAATGACAGTGTGGAGGTGGCAGCAGCAGCATGAGGAGACCACAGAGGGGCAAGGTGACATAGTGTGGAGGTGGCAGCAGCATCAGGAGACCATAGACTGGCAAGGTGACATAGTGTGGAGGTGGCAGCAGCATCAGGAGACCACAGAGTGACCTGGTGACAGAGTTGGGAGGTGGGTGGCAATACCAGTACCAGCTGAAGATGGTGGGTAAAAGAACGAGCATTTGGCATCAGATGTGTGGCTTCAGGCGGGTGGCAGCATCAGAATAGTACCTTAGGCAGGTAGCCAAAAGAAACCGGTCTGTTTTGTCAAAGTGTTGGTGTGGCACAATGGATGATTCCATTGTGCCACACCAATTCATCAGGCATTGGTGGGTGGAAATCCTGGCTGATCCACGCCTGATTTATCTTGACAACGGTCAGTCTCTACAAATTCTGGGTGGACAGGCGAGTTATTTTTGGGATAACTATGGCCCCTGCTGCACTAAACACCTGCTCTGATGTCACACTACTGGCCGGGCAGGACAGCTTAGCCAGGGCAAACTTTGCCAGTTGCGGCAACAAATCCAGTTTGGCTGCCCAGTAGTTCAGCGGATCTTCAATGTGGGGTGGCAGGGTGGTGTCCAAGTATGCCCCCACCTGCTGATTCAGGTCCTGCTCCAGGTCTAGCTGCTGCTGCTGCTGGTGAGTAGTTTCTTCACTATGCGGGTGAAGAAAGCTGCTGATAAGCGACTCTAGACTCAAGTTGCTGTTGATGGAGCTGGAACTGCTCCTACAACCCCACCCTGCCACAGCATCCATGGCAGAGGAACATAAGCCCAGAGGGCCCCCCGGTCAGACTTGCGAGAGAATGGACAATGGTGCAGATAGGCAGCGGCCAACTAACTACATAGGATGTCTCTATAGTAGTTCAGTTTGTCCTCCCTCTCAGTGGGTGTAAAAAAGGCCCACATTTTGGACTGGTAGCGAGGGTACACAAGGTGGAGAGCTAGAAGTCATCCCTCTGCTGAATGGTGACAATTTGGTTGTCAATACGTAAGCAAATGAGGATGTATCGGGCCATTTGTGCGAGTGACTCGGAGGGACTCCCATCCTCCATCTCCACTGCATACTGCTACAGTGTGTCTTGGTCCTCTGCCTCATCTTTCTCATCACCCTGTAGCTCCTTTGGCTGCTCCTGCTCCTCTTCTCTTGTCACCTATGTAGAAAAACCACCCATTTCGCTACACATTGCTTGTGCTATAATGTCGTCCTCCTCCTCCAGTTCAGCCCCAACTGGGCTCATGTGGCCATAAGATCTAGGTGCCAGGTCTCCAGTCCCCTGACCAGCCAGATGTACCAGCATCTGTTCCAGGACATGAAGCAGTGGAATGACGTTGTTCATCCCGTAGTCCTGGCGACTGACAAATAACATGGCCTCCTAAAAGGGCCTGAGCAAATAGCAGGTGTCATGAATGAGCTGCCACTGGCTGACATTGAAGTTACACAGGTGAGTACTGCTGTCCGCTTGGATCATCAAGCAATCGTTTATGGCCGTTCCCTGTTCGTATAGTCGTTCAACATGTGGAGGTTGGAATTGTAACAGGTGGAAATGTCGCATATCAGCCTATGTTGGGGGATGCCATTCTGTCGCTGCAGCTCAAGGAGGGTGTGCTTTGTGGTGTACGAGTGGCTGAAGTGCATTCAAAGTTTCCTGGCCATTTTTAGGTCTTGCCGATGAGTGTAAGACTTCAGGAACCGCTTGACAACCAGATTGAACACGTGTGCCATGCAGGGTGCATGGCTCAGTACTTTTTGACGCAGCGCCGACACTATGTTCTTCACGTTGTCGGTCACAATGGTTCCGATTTTGGAGGCTGAAGATGCGGTGAAAGATGAGGAGGCAGAGGCGGACATTGTCCCAGGACCAACGGAATGAGAACGTGGAGGCGAAAGCGGCGTCACCTGTCTAAGTTGCTGGTGTGGCTGTGCAGGAACCACATTCACAAAACAAAGCAAAACAAGACAAAAGTCAAACAACAGTCTGGGCCGTATCTTCTCGTCACCATTAAAATACATATGCATCAATCAATAGAGACACTCAAGGTTATACATGTACAATCCAATCCGACCCCTACCCCCATCCCCCACACCTCCCTGAGGCAACCATTTATCCCTACCCCACACTTTCCGGAACTGCTGGACACAGACCTCCCCAGGACTCCCATAACAAAACATGCCGGGCTACTTGTAAAGTTTGGTGAGCTAACATATATTCATATGATTTTGTGGTGTTTACCGCTCTGATAACTTCTTGTAGATCAGGGATATTGGTACTTTTCCAATTCCTCGTGATTGCTAACTTGGTGGCAAGTAGTAAGTGCAAAATGATAGTCCTAGACTTAAGTGGAATTTTATCCAGGTCTATCAATAACAGGGCAAGGGCTGGGTCCGGAGAAATCTGATATCCAGCAATCCCAGATATTTTAGTGAATACTTAAGACCAAAGAGAGTAGATCCCCAGACAGGCCAAAGTATGTGCAGCAGTGTCCCTTTACAACCGCAACCTCTTCAACATTCTACATTTGTGTTCGGGAAGAAGGCATGTAACCTGACCGGGGTATAATACCATCTGAGTGTTGTTTTAAAGTAAGACTCTAAATGTGAGGAGCATTTGAGAGTGGAAATAGCGAGCTTGTTTGCAGCTGACCATTGCACAGGGGTAAATGTTTGTTTTAAATCTGCCTCCCACGCTAAGAGTGGAGCCGTTTTGAGAAACCGGTCTTTATCCCCCAAATACATGTATAAAGGTTTGAGCCCTGTTTGAGCGGAGCCCGTCATGGACCACCGGATTAATAACTGAATGTGATTTTTAAGGATGAAAGAGGGGTTGCTCAGCAGCGTGTGTCTTATCTTAAGATAAGAGAACGCTTCCTTTTAAGGAATATTAAAAGCTCCCTTAACAGTGTCAAAGGATTTTAAAACCGAGCCCGACAATAGGTCGGTCACTGTAGTAATTCCACTGTTTCTCCATAACTTCACGTTCAGATCCGGGATCAAATATTGGAGACATTCGATTGGGGTTAGATGCGCCACTGATATAGGGGCAGCTCGTCCTTTTTCATGGTACGTTTTCCACAAAGCTATTGATGTGGAGACATAATATGCGGGTTGAAGGCCTGAATAGCAATCATTCAACGCGGCCATAAGTAGGGGCGCGTACAGTTCGACCTGGAATTTGTGATTGTTCAAACCACTCCTTTAGCTGATTGATACTGGAAGCTAGGTAGAAATCATACAGGTTGGGCATGCCTAAGCCCTCGCATCTTTTATGTCTACACATAATGCTTCTGGCAATTCTCGGTCTGGCCTTGTTCCAAATGAAGGAACTTAACATTCTATTAGCTAGGTAAAAAAAGGACACCTGGACTGGAATGGGGATAGTACGGAATAGATATAACAATTTTGGGAGTATATGCTGTTGGAAAGCTGCAATGCGTCCCAACCAAGATAGTTCGGATTTGGCCATGCTGTTGAGCTCTGGTTGGAGCGAATGTAGGGGGGGGGGGGGGTAATTGGCTTTGTATAGTCCCTGAGGGGTGACTGTCACCTTAAAACCCAGGTACTGGACCATAGAGTCTTGCCAATCTAAGGAGAATTCCTTTTTCATCTGGTACAAAATTGTTTTGGGGATCCCCAGTGGGAGGGCTTGGCATTTGCTTTCATTGATCTTGTAGTATGAGAGGGCCCCGTAAGAGCTAATGATGTCCATCACTACTTTCAAGGACACCCGAGGGTTTGTTAAGGACAAAATAATGTCGTCTGCATACATCGATATGCAATGTTGTCTGTCTCCAATTTGTACTCCCGTCACATCAGTCGCCTGATTGCCTGCACCAGTGGTTCTAAGGATAAGATAAATTTTAAAGGTGATAGGGGGCATCCCTGCCTCGTGCCATTAGACAACAAAAATGGGTCAGACAATACTCCCTTTACTAACACACGGGCCGAAGGGTCAGAATAAAGAGCCCGTATAGCTTGTAATGTAGACTCTGGAAAGCCCATTCTGTGGAGTACAGAGAAGACAAACGACCAGTTGACTCGGTCGAAAGCCTTTTCGGCATCCAGGGTGACCAGAACCGTCGGTACTCGGGCCCGATTAACAAAGTCGATCAAGTTCAGTACCCTCCTTGAATTATCCGTGATCTGACACCCCTGCACAAACCCTACTTGATCTGGGGCCACTAAGGTGGGGATGATGTTCGCTAATCGGGTTGCTAAAATCTTTGCGTAGATCTTAAGATCTGTATTAAGTAAGGAAATGGGGCGGAAGTTTTGTGGAGTTGAAGGGTCCTTCCCGGTTTTGGGCAGAGTCACGATAACCACCTCTAGCATTTCTTTTGGCATTTTCCCCATTGCCATGGCATGAGACAGAGCTACATGGAGATGCGGGAGCAGGCAATCGAAGAAGGTTTTGTAGTAGGAGTTTGGAAGCCCATCTAGACCGGGACTTTTATGATGTGGCAAACCATTTATTATTTTAGAGATTTCGGCCTGAGAGATGGGAGCACAAAGGGATTCGCTTTGACATTTATCCAGAGAGGGTATCGTTAAAGATCTCAGAAAATTGTCTATGTCTCCAGGAGAGGCAGGGACAAAACCTGATTCATCCTTTAAGTTGTACAGTTGGGAATAGTAAGACATTAATCTGTTGGCTATAGCCTTCGGATCGTACAATTTGTAGGTTTTGGAGGGGTCCCAAAGGAAAGCTATCCTTGATTTCAAGGCCCTTGCTTTTACCCGGCTTGCTAGCAACCTCCCTGCTCTATTGGCTTGTGAATAGTATATAGCTTTAGTCTTTTTAAGACAGAGCTCGTATGTATGCAGGAAACTTTCTCTAAGCTGAGATCTAAGAACTCTTAGCTTTTCAGAGAGCTCCAGTGATGGGGAGATCTTATTTTGTGCTTCTGCATTTTGTATTTGCAATATAAGGTCATTTTGGTGTTTTTCCCTAAATTTTTTGTGCCTATGGCTCAACTTCAGTAGAATGCCCCTAATAAACGCCTTATGAGCTGTCCATACTATAGTGGGATCCGACACAGAGGCAGCGTTGAATTTAATATATTCTTGTAAGGCAGCAGACACCTCTGATTGGTACTTTGTATTAGCCAGTATGAATTTATTAGCCCTCCATATCGGATTTGGTGGGGTGGTAAATTCTTCTGTCAATTCTAAGGACACTGGGGCGTGGTCCGACCAGGTAATTGTCCCAATAGAGGACCGTACGGAGGCAGCCAGGGAGGCCCTATCTACTAGAATCAAATCTATATGGGAGTAAGTTTGATGTGCAGGTGAGTAATATGAGAAATCCCTCTCGGATGCATGGTAAATGTGCCATACATCAAACAGGGAGTTAGCTAGCAATGACGGTGCAAGAGAGGTTGAGCAGGTTCTTGAGATGGAGGAAGAGTCCTGAGATGGGTCAGGGACTAGATTAAAATCTCCGCAGATGATAACTCTGCCTTCCCTCAAAGACTGTATTTTTTAAAAAAAGCTTGTTTAGAAACTGCAAAGGCTGGATGTTCGGTGCATACACACATACTAAAGTGTAGATGACATTATTTATAGAACACACATGTATAACATAGCGTCCCCCTGATTCTACTACTGTAGTCTTCTCTGTGTGTGCCACTGAGTTCCGAATCGCTAAAAGCACTCCCCTCTTTTTACCTATACTCTGGGAGTGAATCAAGGTCGGGAAAGTTGGATGCTTTAACCTCCCTACATCTGCCTCCACTATGTGTGTCTCTTGTGCACAAAAAATATCACACTTAATCGAGAGAGCCTCTCTCCACATCATCCGCCTCTTGAATAGACTAATTAAGCCCCTTACATTTAAGAATCCTATTGTCAACACCATCTTGTTAAGTATATAACTGTAAATGAGAAATCGCTCAGATGATGTAGAGGGAGGCACACATCAGCACATTGCATTACAATCAAGTGTATGGTGAAATAGGGACACGGCTCAAAGAAAAAGTACAGGTAAATAATTATGAACATTAACAATGTAAACCAAAACTGACTGCCCAAGTATTGGAGCAGTGATGGAATAGCGCAAGGGTTGGAACGCAAAACCCCTTGTGGTCTTCGTAGGGTGGAAACAGTCATGCCTACCACCAGGAGGATCCAAGAAGGTAGAACGAATCCCTGCTCCTGCTAGATGCAGGATAAGTAAAAGAACCCTTCAGCAGTGTTTCTTCTGACGGCGTCTTTCCACCCGGTGCCACTCTGCATCTTCTGGTAGATGTTGGTATTGTTTCGCAGGAGGGACCTCATCCGCTGTGATGTTCCAGGTGGCTAGTACAGCTTTGCTCTCTTCTACTGAACGTATAACCACTACAGCTCCATTCCTCTGGACTAGCAACTTTACAGGATAACCCCAACGGTATGGAATATAATGTGATCTCAGCACTAGGGTAATGGGAGCTAGCGTGCGTCGTAATTGCAAGGTAGCTATGGAGAGGTCTGCGAAGAGCTTTACTGGTTGGTACTGATCTGGGAAGGTATCCATTTTCCTTGCCGCAGTCAGGGTGTCTTCTTTGGCTTGGAAGAAGGGCAAACGGGCCAGAACATCCCATGGTGTATCATCAGGTAGATGCTTTGGTTTAGCAATCCTGTGAGCCCGATCGATGATGATATCTTGTTCGGTGCAATCAGGCAAGAGGAGTTTAATCAGCTTTTTAATGTAGGCCTGGAGAGCCGTAGCCAGGACCATCTCCGGCACTCCACACAGTTTCAAGTTATTTCTGCGGGACCGGTCCTCTAGATCCGCCACTTTCGCTCGGAGGTATGTGATTTCCTCCGCCTGGGCATCGTGGGAGTCTATTAGGCTATTGTGGGACTCAGCGAATTCGCCCATTTTTTGTTCAACATGCTGAACTCTATTGAGCATGTCCTTTAGTAAAATGCTGGACGCAGGTTTATCATCCGTGGGGAAGTTGCGAAGCACCTCTGTCAAGGTGCCGGTGTCTTTCAGGCCTTGGCTTCCACAGGCTTCCTGGGCTTCTGCAGCGGGATCTTGTAGCCTAGGTCTCTGCTTCGCTGGGCTTGTAGTAGGAGACTGTTGTGCCGCAGGGTTGCCCGGAGATGCATTATTGCGCCCCGTCTTGTCCCCTTTAATGGTATTCATGCTCTCACCCGTCCGGGCATGTTGCGGGGAACCTCGGGGGCTCTGTTGCTACGAGCTTCCATCATCTGAGGCTCGGGGAGAGCACACGCTTGCAGAGGATGTCGGCTGGAGGTAGGCTCTGCTTGCAGGTCTTGTGTGCCGGCGCCATCTTTGTCCCGATCTTGCCCGAAGAAAAACTCCAGCTTCCCCTGCTTCTTTATGCTCCGTTTTCCCCTGGTCATCATCAGGGAGGGTTCCGATACCGGCCGGCACCAAAAGGCAAGGTTAGAAAGCGAATATAGGGTTCTGCTAGACTGGAACGCTGGAGCAGGAGCACTAAAATCAAGCAGCCATACTCCTCGGCTTCGCGGCCATGCCCCCTATAATATAATGTAATTTTAGACATATATTACATCAACCAGAATTATTCTGCATTAGCGACTACTTGTGGCCCACTGGGTGTGAGCTGAACACATCTGAGCCTCTCCTGGATCTACAGTATAGGGGGTCGTATGTTAACCTGCATGGCATTTTCCCTCTACAATAGGAACAATCCTATGCAGTTATATGTTCTAAAGCATTTTTTGGCTTTTATTAGTGGTAATAAAAAGGCTTATTAGCCATTGTGTGGTGTAGTGCGAAAATGACAGCCCTTTTTGTCGTGTATTAGTGGCAAAAGTAAAGTATATTTACCGTTCAGCGTTGCTGTTATCTGTTTTAAAACCCTTTTTTGCATGTATAAGGCCTCATGCACATGACCGTTCCGTTTTTTGTGGTCTGCAAACCGCGGATCCCCAAAAAACGGAAGCCGCCCGTGTGCCTTCCGCAATTTGCGGAACGGAACGGGCGGCCCATTGTAGAAATGCCTATTCTGGTCCGCAAAATGGACAAGAATAGGACATGTTATATTTTTTTTGTAGGGTTAAAGAACGGAGCAACGGATGCAGACAGCACACGGAGTGCTGCCTGCATCTTTTTTGGCCCCATTGAAGTGAATGGGTCCGCATCCGAGCCGCAAAAACTGCGGCTCAGATGCTGGACCAAAACAACGGTCATGTGCATAAGGCCTAAGTGGAAAAAGGAAAAATATATTTGCCGCTCAGAGGTGCAGTGAGATATCAGCCCACTTTGCCGTGTATTACTGGCGAAATACAACTATATTCGCCATTCATAGTTGTACTTATCTGTTGAAAAGCCATTTGTGTAAAAATTGAAAAAAAACTTAGCCCTAATTGACATTCAGTGTTGTAGTGAGATATTTTACAGCCCGGTTTGCCGTGTATTACTGGCAAAATGCAAATATATTCGCCATTCATAGTTGTACTTATCTGTTGAAAAGCCTTTTGTGTAAAACTAGAAAAAAACTCGGGCCTAATTGACGTTCAGCGGTGCAGTGAGATATTTTACAGCCCAGTTTGACCTGTATTACTGGTGAAATAACAAATATATTTGCAGTTTAAGGTTGTACTTATCTGTTGAAAAGCCTTATCTGTAAAAATTGAAATAAATTAGGACCTAATTGCTGTTCAGCGGTGCAGTGAGATATTCTAAAGACCTGTTTTCTGTGTATTAGTTGCAAAATAAAAAAATATTTGATCTAACATAGAGATCAAGTGCCAGGCCCTGCACAGTGGAGTAGCAGAAGCCTAAATGTTTCTGGCGCAGGCAGGGTTCGCAGCAGAGTAAGGGGCCGTGGCAGCAGGGGTCGCAGCGGAGGCCTGAGCTCCCAGTGTCATCTAGCGGTTGTGTCGTAACCAGCAACCCAGCGGTTCTTGAATTGTTGACTCGATCTTCGACTTCGTCGCAACTTACATCAGTCTCCCCCAGCCAATAGTCAGTGGGTTAGTCAGACAAAACCTTTAGTTGGCATGGTCCGGGAGCAGGCCCTGTGCCCTCACCTGTCCTCAACCTGCCTCTGTCCTTTTCTGTTCCCTCAGCCAGAGAAGTATTATATGCTGTATGCTCTGCTCCACTTTTCAGTGAGGAAGAGCTACTAGAGGACAGTCAGCAGCTACTGCACAGCTAAAATGCGGAGGAGACATCCGCCGCTTCCTCCGCTAGGCGGGCAAGTAGTGATGAGGAGAGTGGCGTAGAAGCTGGTGTTGAGAGCGGTCAGGCTCCTGACCCAGAGACAGTTGAGGAGGACGTCAGTGATGTGCAGACACTACTCGATGATGATGATGTAGCTGATTGCACTTGGGAGCTGGGTGAAAAGGGGGCTTTGTCATCATCAGGAGAAGGGAGTGGCAGCTTGCCCATCAGGCAGCGGCTGAGCCAGCAAGTCGCTAGCATGGCCCGGAATCAGCAGGATGGCAGCAGTGGGAGGACGGGAGCCAAACACGCCCGGGGTAAACCACCTACTTCGCGAGAGCCTACCTGCCCGGGAAGTAGCGGTACAGGGGCTCAAGGAGGCAGCGCCAGTAGCAGTCAGTCAGTGCGTAGTGTTGGGAGTAAAATCACCTACTCTGCAGTGTGGCAGTTTTTTCTTAAGCCGCCGGTGGAGGTGAACATGGCAGTATGTAGAATCTTTGGGCAGAGGGTGAAGCGTGGCCAGGGTGCCAATGTTGGCATTACGGCCATGCGTCAACATATGCAGCATCGCCATAAAGTGGCCTGGGACAACCGTGGCTCCGATGTGGTGGTCCAGCCTGCCTGGCCAGATTGCCAAGGGACAACAGTATGTGTGCAGCCCCTCCCTTTCCAATTGGTGGACTCTGCACTTTTCAGAGAACTGATGGCTTGTGCCGAGCCGAGGTCGAGAGTCCCAAGTCATCATTTTTTTTATCAAAAAGTCAGCACCAGCCCTGCACACATGTAGAACAGAAGGTGGGCCAGTCCTTAGGTCTGTCAGTGTCTGCCAAAGTGCACGGCAGCGCTGACGTGTGGAGCTGTAACTACAGTCAGGGACAATACATGTCCTTTGGGTGAATGTGGTTCCTGCACAGCCACACCAGCAACTTGGCCAGGTGACGCCGCTTCCGCCTCCACGTTTTCACGCCGTTGGTCCAGCGACAATGTCCGTCTGCCTCCTCATCCTTCACCCTGTCCTCAGCCTCCACTGCAGGGACAATGCACAGTGCCCCTCCAGCTTACCACATGTGCAGGGCACGGCGGTGTCACGTTGTTCTGCACCTCATTTGCCTGGGCGAACGGAGTCACACAAGGGAGGAACTGCTCCATGTCCTTCAGCAAGAAATCGAATACTGGTGACCGACAACGGGAAGAACATTGTGTCAGCGCTGCATCAAGGAGGGCTGAGCCATGCGCCCTGCATGGCGCACGTGTTCAATCTGGTTGTCAAGCGGTTCCTGAAATCTTCCACCCATCTGCAAGACATCCTAAAAATGGCCAGGAAACTTTGTACGCACTTCAGCCACTCGTACACTGTAAAGCATACCCTCCTTGAGCTGCAGTGGCAGAACGGCATCCCCCAACATAGGCTGATATGCAACGTTTCCACCAGTTGGAATTTCACCCTCCATATGTTGGACCGACTGTACGAACAGAGAAAGTCCATCAACGATTTCCTGAAGATTCAAGCGGACAGGAGTACTCCCCTGTGTAACTTCGATGTCCTCCAGTGGCAGCTCATGTATGACACCTGCCATTTGCCCAGGCCTTTTGAGGATGCCATGTTATTTGTCAATCACCAGGACTACGGGATGCACAACGTCATTCCACTGCTTCATGTCCTGGAACAGATGCTTGTAAATCTAGCTGGTCAGGGGACTGGAGACCTGGTGCCTAGATCTCACGGCCACATGATCCCTGTGGGGGCTGAACTGGAGGAGGAGGACATTGGAGCACAAGCAATGTCTAGGAAAATGGGTGGTTTTGCTATACAGGTGACAGGAGAGGTGTCACAGTCCCTCAGGTCACTGGTGTCAGAGGTTCAGAGAGACTGCCTGAGCGTGGAGGAATCTAACTGCCTCCTTGATAAGATGTGACAGCGGAGGGGAGGATACACCCCACCTCTACCAATTAGATTAGATGTTCCCCTACGAAATGTATCTCCATTGGATACAGAGGTAATAAGCCTCCTTGGTTATACGTCAGCAGAGATGATAAATTGCCCAAAAAAAACCGCACACACTGCCCTAACCCCTGAAGACGGTATTCGGCGAAACATGTTGGGGGGCAGCGTTGCTTATATGTTTTAATACAGCTCCGACTCAGTTAAGCTCTAATAATATTATCTGGACAAGCAAGTGAAAGATACATTGCCCCCCTACGCGAACTGGCAGCGCACAGCCAGTAGGGGAACAATGTATTAATCCTAGCTATGAAGGAATAGGAGTAATTTTGGAGAATATACAAAACAGTGATAAGCTGAGCCGTCTGCTGGAAATTTTAAAATTACCTACCTTTTAGTAACATAGTATATTAATTAGATAACAATGAAAGTTAAGTCTTAGGTAGTACAAATGTGTAGGATCAAAAGGTTTGATTATAGTCCAAAGGAAAACAGTGGTATTGGTCTCTGGTCCTAAACTTATTCCAGGGCCTTATAGGGAAATCTGGGCCTAGGTATACGGCATATGAATATTACTACCTTAAAGGTCTATTCATATTGATAGGTAGTCAGGGCCCAGATTAGGGTTGTCTAGAAGGTGACCTGTTTCTTCCCTAGTTTCCAGGACCAATTACTGTTCCCCTTCCCTCCTGTGTTCACTGTGGAGTCCCCCCCCCCACACTGATCGTGACAAGAGGAGCAGGAGCAGCCAGAGGAGCTACAGGGCAATGAGTAAGTTGAGGCAGAAGACCCAGACACACACCGTAGCAGTATGAAGCGGAGATAGAGGCAGGGAGTCCCTCCAAGTCACTTGTGCAAATGGCCCACTGCACGCTCACTTGCTTGGATAGTGACAGACGAATTGTCACCATTCGGCAGAGGGATGACTTCTGGCTCTCCACCTTGTTGGACCCTCGCTACCGGTCCAAAATGGCAGCCTTTTTTACTCCAGCTGAGAGGGAGGACAAACTGAACTACTATAGAGACATCCTATGTAGTCAGTTGGCCGATGCCTATGTGCCCATCACCCATCCTCTCGCAGGTCTGACCGGGCGGGCCCTCTGCGCTCATGTTCCACTGCCATAGCTGCCGGGGAGAGGTGGGGTGGCAGGAGCAGTACCAGCTCCATCATCAGCAGCCTGAGCCTACAGTCGCTGATGAGCAGCTTTCTTCACTCGCATAGTGAAGAAACTACTCACCAGCAGCTAGACGTAGAGCAGAACCTGAACCAGCAGGAGGTGGCATACTTGGAATGCACCCTGCCAGCCGACCTTGAAGATCCGCTGGACTACTGGGCAGCCAAACTGGATTTGTAACCACAACTGGCAGAGTTTGCCCTGGAAAATTTGTCCTGCCTGGCCAGTAGCGTGGCATCAGAGCGGGTGTTTAGTGTGGGCATATTAGTTACCACAAGGAGAAACCGCCTGTCCACCAAAAATGTGGAGAGACTGACCTTTGTCAAGATGAATCAGGTGTGGATCAGCCATGATTTACAACCACCAATTCCTGATATATCAGACTAGATCATCCATGGTGTCACACCAACACTTTGACAAAAGAGACTGGTTTCTTCTGGCTACCTGCCTCAGCTACTATTCTGATACTGCCACCCTCCTGATGCCACACATCTGATGCCAAGTGCTCCTTCTTTCACCCAGCATCTTCAGTGGGTACTGGTTTTGCCACTCACCTTCACACCTTGCCACTCTGTGGTCTCCAGATGCTGCTCCTACCTCCACACTATTTCACCTTGCCACTCTGTGGTCTCCTGATGCTGCCGCCAACTCCACACTGTCACCTTGCCACTCTATGGCCTCCTCATGCTGATGTTACCTCCACACTGTCATTGTGCCACTCTGTGGCCTCCTGATGCTGCCGCCACCTACAGGCTCTGTCATTGGGCCACTCTGTGGTCTCTTCATGCTGCTTTCACCTCACCACAATGTCATAGGGCCACTCTGTTGACTTCTCATGCTGTTCCCACCCTCCCTACTTCATGACTTGGCCACTATTTAGCCTTTTTGGCTTGGCTGACATCATCATTTATTTGACCCTTCCTCTGATCTGTCAGAAGGAAGGTAAAATGAGACGCACAACGGATCCTGTCTGTGTAGCAGCTGTAAGGCCTGTATGGTCCCATCAGAATTGGCTTGTGATTTGGTAGCCAAAAGCAGGAGTGGGTACAAAACACAGAATCCCTGTTTTTGATCCACTCCTGTTTTTTTGGCCTTAGCAATACTGTTGGATTACTGACCAAATGCTGACCGACTGAAGGCGGATGCTCCACAGACAGGATCCGTTTTTTGTGGGTTATTGTTCTGACAGATCAGAGGAAGGGCCAAATAATCAGTGATGTCAACACACACTTACTGCAGACACTCTCTCCACTCTGTCGGGGGGGGGGGGGGGGGGGGCTCTACTTGTATAAGCGTTTAATAGAATAGGTTTTGTTGACATCTATGTGGAATCAGCTGACTACGGTGTAAAAGGAGTGCGCTTCTTCTTGGCGCTAACATCGACCTATAAGACTGAGTTCATACTTGAGTTATGTGGTCAGTTTTGGCTCTTTGACTGCCCAAATAAGTGAAGTGTGCAGTTATTCTAAGTACGACGCCTGTCATCTGCATGTCATAAGGACTCACAGCATTATTTCACTACCAAAGAAGACGCCCCTATGCGTGTTACTACAAGGCACAGTGTTCTACACCGCTATAAAGGCTCTTTGCAGCCAGGAAATAGCCGTTTTTTTACGTAATTCGCCACACATTTATTCAGATCGAACCTAATTTTTCCCCAAAAATTTGATGAACTGGTGAATCGAATTTTTTTAAAATTCGCTCATCTCTAATCTCTAAATTAAGTTTCTATAGAATTGAATGCAAAGCAACAAATGAAAAATGAATGCAGGAGGCCAAAGCTTTTTTGATTCCAGTCCTGGGCGATGCATTCATCACAAATTTTGTCATTGAACCGAAAGGGCATTAGAGGTAGGCATAGAATATTTTCATATAAAACCAATCTGTCCAACCTAAATTAGTAAAAATCTGACTAGTGGATAAATGCTGGCCAGGTAAAATCAATAAAAATAATAGCCCTAGGTCTGCAGGGAAGGTAGGCTTTTTAGGGCAAGACCTAAGGGTGTGGAGCATGACCCAGAGATTCAGTTAAGCGCATTGTATTTATTTTGTATCAATTGTTCCTTTACATAAAAAAAACCCTATAATAATGAAAATGAGTGAATGTTAGCAACACTGGAGTAACCACCAATGTCCGCTACACAATGAATGGAGCTGTGTGATTCCAACTACTGCATAACGGTGGTGGTGGCTGGAGTCAGTCACGTGCCTATCTGATGTTGAAGACCAATCCAAAGGATAGACCATTCATATAAGAATATGAAAGAACCCCTTTATCAACCCACATGTCATTGATACTGTAGCTTTCCTTACCACCCAACTATCATCAAAGTTGATCATGCATCATTGCACAATGAGTAATTTTTGGTTTGGAAGAGCTGGGTGAAAACCAATGGGTAAGATTAGTGTTTAGCGAAGCATTCAAAGCAGTATTCAGTCTAAAGTTTAGGAAAACTTTGATTTGCAACAAATCTAAATTTCCTCCTGAATCGTGGTAACGAATCATTTTTTACTAAAATTGCGGCTGCACGTGTTACAAAATAGTAAGTAAAAATCCTGGGAACACAAGATCACTCATAATGCTGTGCAGCTATTCTGATCCCCTGTGATATCACAGCCCTATATCCTCATCCTGCGCGGTCTGCGCCATTTCACTGTGAGCTAAGTATAGGATGAGACGTGACAAGCACTCATGCGCTAGGGACAGTGTTGCTGAAAATTAATAATAGAATATTAATATTAATAAAAGAATGTTGGAGTGGGAGAGAGCAGGGAGAGAGCAGCCAGACTGCAGGGAGAGTGCAGGGAGACTTATGATGCGCCAGTTTTATGTATGTATTCCGACATTTACTTATTACTACATCAGCTATTAATGTAATTCAGTACCAATAAGATGGAAGCCTTTTTTATTCCAGTGCCAGTGTGTTAACCAATACCATCCAGTCTTCACCCCTTATCCTCATCTTTTGCTGGCTTTACTTTTTCCAAATCATCCTTCAAGGTCTCCAGGTCCTAGAAAAATCAGCAATATGCAGAAAGAGGACAAGCTGGATGTTCCTGATGATATATTCTCATCAATATAAGTTGATGTGCAAAAGGAGGAGAAGCAGATGACAGAAGAAGGGCTCCCACCTGTAGGGCAGGAGAGCGCTGAGGTTGGAGAAGTGGGTATGCCAGAGCTGATCAATATTCTGTGTTTACTGTCAAATAACCTGCAGGAAATTGCAGACCAGTACGACAATAATTTGCATATTGTCCACCCACCTAACTAGCCAGACCCCATACCAGCAACAGCCCTTGTTTAAAGGTGCATTATAGATGCCATGTGGTCATTAACAACGAAAACCCTCTATACAGTGCGGTCTTCATTACTACACCGTGGAGTCACTGTGGGTAGAAATACATGGAGCTAAAAACAATAATAAATTACTAATAGGAGTTTACTATAAACCACCTAATATACCAGAGTCCACAGAAAATCTACTACTAAACGAGATAGACGAGGTGGCAAATCATAATAAGTTGCCGAATCAAATTTTTCAAAACTTCGCTCCTCCGCCAAATCAAATTTTTCAAAACTCTGTTCCTCTCTAGGTGGGATTATTAACAACTTGACCAAATGGTACTCCTAAAAGTTTATAGCTGAACTATGTGACATTTAGAGTGAAGACCAGCGTGACTGAACTTTTTGAAGGTAACTTGTCACCATCTATCCCAGACTTCTGAAAAGGGAATATTCTTTTTTATATATTAAGAAGTGATTTAGAGAGACATCGTGGCCTGCTTGTAGCTCAGGATTTCAGGTGACAACCCCTGTCATGGCGGTCATTTATGTAGTCAATCATATTTCCTGAATCAGAGACAAATAAAAAATAACTTCCAAAACTGTCCTTCATGAAAGAAACAGTTAAAAATAATTTGAGAGAATTTTCGTCACTTCTGGGGAATGGTAATGCTTTGTTAGTTAAGGCTACTTTCACACCAGCGTTTTTGCTGGATCCGTAAAACCGCTTCCGTTCTGATAATACAACCGCCTGCATCCGTTATGAACGAATCTGGTTGTATTATCTTTAACATTGCCAAGATGGATCCGTCATGAACTCCATTGAAAGTCAATGGGGGACGGATCAGTTTTTTTTTGTGTCCAAGCAGTGGCGTAGCGTGGGGGGGCTGTGGGGGCCGTTGCTCCGGGCACAAAATTGCAGGGGGCGCCAGGCAGCAAGAACTTCAATGAGGGCTACTCCGTCACCTCCGTTCTTCCTTATAGGCTTCAGGCTGGTGGCCTAAAGCTTATGAGGCAGTAGAGCGACGGTAGTGGCTGGAATGGCTCCTGGCAGGTATGATGTCAGGGGAAAAGGCGGAGTCTTGTCATCCAGGGGGAGGGGCCTCAAGATTTTCAGGAGATTCTACAGAGCATGTTGTTGCAGAGAGGAGCAGAGGCTGCAGGTCGGTGTGTGGAGGAGAATATTGACTGTTATTTTTAATTGGGGGGGGCTTTTTGCGGAGGCACTTTATGCTGGAGGGGCTGAAGGTAGGGGAGTGATGTATTTTACATGAGACTGTATGCTGGAGGGGCTGAAGGGGGCCATAATTATTACTATAATACAGAGGGGGGCCATAATTATTACTATAATACAGAGGGGCCATAATTATTACTATAATACAGAGGGGGACATAATTATTACTATAATACAGAGGAGGGCCATAATTATTACTATAATATAGAGGAGGGCCATAATTATTACTATAATACAGAGGGGGGCCATAATTATTACAATAATACAGAGGGGGGCCATAATTATTACAATAATACTACAGAAGGGGCCAAAATAATAATAATAATAATAATAATAATAATACAGAATGGCCATTATATATTATAATTGTACAGAGGGCATTATACTTATGGGCACCTAGGGGGCTGGGGAGGTCTATTATCTGAGGATAATAGTAAAGTGAGGAATCAAAAAAAAATTCTGTGAAACTCTACAGAGACGAGACGCGGCTGAAATAAGGTATCATGGCGGTCTAATCTCCGAATGAAGACGTTGAGGAAAGAGTCTACATCACAGGAGAGGTCACTGGGTGTAACAGGTATGGTGCGGTATTCTCCTGTATATTACATAGCAATGTATGTTATGTCCATCCAAATATCTGTTTTGGGAGGGTGGATATAGAATTTGGCCCACACTGCCGATGCCAGGTCACACTGTGCGTGTTCTGAATTCCGGGGCCTCACACCCTCATACTACATGATCTGTACTCAGCGAGTTATCGCGGTATTATCTGTGGTGTTACATAGGACTGCAGGTGACATCTACTGCATTATCTGTAAAAAAGGGACGTGGCCACAGGTTGGGGGGGGGGGCGCAATAATTGGCTTGCCCCGGGTGCTGGCAACACATGCTACGCCACTGTGCCCGAGAAAATGGATCTGTCCCCATTGACTTACATTGTGTGTCAGAATCCGTCCTGCTCTGCACCACATCACGGACAGAAAAACGCTGCTTGCAGTGGGGACGCAACCAAATGGAACGGAATGCATTCCGGTGGATTCTGCTTCGCTCAGTTCAGTTTTGTCCCCACTGACAATGAATGGGGACAAAACAGCGGATCTCAAAAGCGGAAGGGGAAAGTGCAAGTGTGAAAGTAGCCTTAGATGTATTTACACTGCAGTGGTGTAACTATGATTCACAGGGCCCCATAGCAAAATAAGGTAGGGCCCTCACCACCCAGTGTAAGGAAATTAAAACAGCAGCATAAATGGCAATAATTAAAGGTATGCATAACAATACCACAGATCAGAACACCTAGGTTTACGCAAAAAGCTGCCATATTGTAATTCTCCACAAACCGTACAATGTTCTTGCACGTGACTGCCCTGCCCCCTCTGGGCGCCATAGCAAGTAGTTACACCCATGGCAGGATGTACGTTGTGGCTCGTGCCTGACCTTCTTCTGATAAGACCTCTGTCACCTCAGTCCTTCATTGCTCTTTTGCCGCATTAGATGAATTAACGAGGCACGAGTGCTCATTATTTTCTTCATCTTTCTCCTCCCAGTGTCGATTTATCATCTCCTCCGCTAGAAAGGGTTCGCCGGTTATTGAGTTAAATTGGTCTGACTGATCATCAACAACAAACTCATCAACTTCTCAATAGGAAATCCAGGTAATAGTTTATACTGGCAATCATCTTTATGATCAGCAGCTCCTCTTCCCTCCACCATCCATCATCTTTAATGCAGTGGCGAATTAGGCGCAATCCTTGTTCCGCTGCATCCATTGTGCGAGGAATCTGCATATATATGAATAATAGCCAACAGATCCTCCTGAAATGTTTTATCATATACATAAAGTAGAGGTGGGAACACGCATACAGCAACCAAGTGCCTGCAGTCAACCTAGACTATTCTATATTTATTTATTTATTTAATAATTTTTTATTTATACTTATTTTAATGTGCATGGTAGTTGTATTCAGTGTTAAATGGGTTCCACCCTCCGAGGTCAGTTCAAAAGAAAAAAACGAAGGCTACTTTCACACTCGCGTTTTGTGCGGCTCCGTCTTGTATCTGCACAGACGGATCCGCACCGATAAAGCAAACTCTTGTATTCGTTCAAAACTGATCCGTTTGCATTATTCATTCAAAAAAAAAATCTAAGTCAAAACGGATCCGTCTTGACTTACATTTAAAGTCAATGGGGGACGGATCCGTTTTCAATTGCACCATATTGTGTCAGTGAAAAACGGATCCGTCCCCATTGACTTACATTGTAAGTCAGGACGGATCCGTTTGGCTCCGCATCGTCAGACGGTCACCAAAACGCTGCAAGCTGCGTTTTAGTGACCGTCTAAAAAACGCAACAGAGACCAAACGCAGCCAAATTGATGCATTCTGAACGGATCCTTATCCATTCAGAATGCACTGGGGCTGAACTGATCCGTTTTGGGCCTTAGGGTACTTTCACACTAGCGTTGCTTGAATCCGGCAATCTGTATGCAAACGGAAACCATTTGTAGACGAATCCGGATGCAGATCCGTCTCACAAATGCATTGCAATACAAGACCCGTCTCTCCGGTGTCATCCGGAAAAACGGATCCAGTATTTTTTTTTACGGATCCGGATCCGTCAATGCGGTAATTTTAATGCCGGATCTGGAACTAATACATTCCAATGGAAAAAAATTCCGGCAAGTGTTCCGTATTTTTGGCCGGAGAGAAAAATGCAGCATGCTGCGTTTTTTTCTCCGTCCAAATACCGTAAAAGGACTGAACTGAAGCCATCCTGATGCATCCTGAATGGATTGCTTTCCATTCAGAATGCATTAGGATAAAACTGATCAGTTCTTTTCCGGTATTGAGCCCCTAGGACGGAACTCAATACCGGAAAACTTTGACGCAAGTGTGAAAGTACCCTAATACTCTTATTATTGCATTCATGGCAGATATAAAAACCTGCTCAATCGGCTCCGCCTAGTGGTCATTGCAGGCAAACAGCAAGCAAACATTTAGAAATCAAAGAGGACCTGATGACCTACGATGTTTGTTGTAGTACATACTGTACTTGTATTCCCCATGAAATGACAGTTCTGCATTATCTATGTTTAAAACGCTACATTGTGCCATTGCTCAGTTATTCCTCATAGAAATGATAACTGGGCTTTACAATTCACTGTGTCCAAGGGGTGTATTCCATACAGTATGAAACTCACAGTACTAAATAAATAGTATTACATTGGATAAGGACATACCCTCAAATGGTGGCACCAAGTTTTTCAAATTTCCAGGATGGGTGACAGAGATGTGGCACACTAGAGAGTTCCATCCCAGAATGTTATATCATGGAGAATACATAGACACACATGTAGAGAGAAGATCAGTGTCGCTGACTTGTTGTGAACTACAGAATTATATGAGCATGTGTCAGACCCCTCCTGCCAGCTCTCTGACCGCTACTGATTCCTCCATGCATAGTGCTGCGGAAGTTATAATTTCTTCTGAAGATATTATTTTAACCAAAGATACTCATAGATATATCCATAAAATCCTTAGCAGCAGAAGTATAAAAGTCCCCTGACTCACACTAATTGTCTACACATTATCTGTGTAGATATAAAGCTTCAAACTGTGTTTCCTGCCTCCTGCCTAAAAGAGTTGACAGAAAGAAACCTATCACAAGCAGGAGACGGGGAAGACAGGCTGAAGCTGCACCACATCGAAATGCAATGGAACTCTGCAGTTTGTTTGGGGGACAGGATTTATTTGTCACTGTTCTATCCCTTAATTCTGTTAGACAGGACTCAGAGCAAAGCAAGACTTCACCCCCCCCTTTGCTTCTGTAGGCTACATGTAGGCTGCATTTCCGTAACTAGATCAGAGGTGAAGAAGGAACTGAGATGCCAGATAAATGGAACATCAAGTAAACAGGTATTAACAACGCACATGCGAGAGCCTCTATATTATTCCCATGCTGCAATAAATACAGGCTTTTTTCTTTGGAGTGCTCCTTTAAGTCCATTCTATGAAGTTATAAATCCCTGACCGTTTATTAAATATACAGTAGCACAAATCCGACGCTGATATATTGATTGAAGCTGATTACATTTGTAACGTAAAATACTGAACTTTCAATTAAATATTCATCTGGCGTTTGATTAATTGAAAAACAAATCTTTTGTACACAGCGGAAAAATAATCCATATTAATTAACATCTTAATAAAGAGGCACATTAGAAAAATTCTATGATTTCAAATCAAAAACTGTAAATCCCCAGACAGAAGAAATAATTAGAAAAATTACTGTCTTTTCATCTGATTAAAAATAAATAGCCAGAGACATTTACTGGGGACATTAGTGGTTTTGTGGTGATGAGGAGTAAACTGCCAGATGCATCATTATAGCGGAGAATAGGACAACACATTTCATAGCTCTTTTTGTCCTGATTTGTCCTGATTTGTTGCTGTAGAGTGGAACTTTAGAAATTCTAAAAATCTAAAACGCAAAAACAAACACAATGTAGCAGCGCTCTGCACACAAATTATAAAGTGAATACAATAGTGCCATAATTACTGTAGAAAATGTGCTAATGCTAATGCTCTGTTATAAATGTGAGATTATTGGCAAATAAATTTAGTACAAAATTATTTTTGCCTGTCCCCCAACGACAAGGCGATCTCTCTAGGACAAGAACCTCCACTAAATACTATCTCCGCTGGTGCCATACCGGCCTCCATTAAATTCAGGAAATGCAGGTTCCACATGCATGCTGAGCCCACATTGTATTATGCCTCTCCTGGTGCCAAATGACTTCCATTAAATTTAGGGAATGCAGGCTTCTCAGCTATCTATCTATCTATCTATCTATCTATCTATCTATCTATTATCTGTTCAGAGAGGTGTACTGTTTTCCCTCCTTGTAAATCTCACATTTGATGATGGACCACAGGTTCTCAATGGGGTTAAGATCAGGTGATCTTTTATACCCTTCTTTTATACCCTTTCTTGCCAGCCACGCTGTGGAGTACTTGGACGCGTGTGATGGAGCATTGTCCTGCATGAAAATCATGTTTTTCTTGAAGGATGCAGACTTCTTCCTGTACCACTGCTTGAAGAAGGTGTCTTCCAGAAACTGGCAGTAGGACTGGGAGTTGAGCTTGACTCCATCCTCAACCCGAAAAGGCCCCACAAGCTCATCTTTGATGATACCAGCCCAAACCAGTACTCCACCTCCACCTTGCTGGCGTCTGAGTCGGACTGGAGCTCTCTGCCCTTTACCAATCCAGCCATGGGCCCATCCATCTGGCCCATCAAGACTCACTCTCATTTCATCAGTCCATAAAACCTTAGAAAAATCAGTCTTGAGATATTTCTTGGCCCAGTCTTGACGTTTCAGCTTGTGTGTCTTGTTCAGTGGTGGTCGTCTTTCAGCCTTTCTTACCTTGGCCATGTCTCTGAGTATTGCACACCTTGTGCTTTTGGGCACTCCAGTGATATTGCAGCTCTGAAATATGGCCAAACTGGTGGCAAGTGGCATCTTGGCAGCTGCACGCTTGACTTTTCTCAGTTCATGGGCAGTTATTTTGCGCCTTGGTTTTTCCACACGCTTCTTGCGACCCTGTTGACTATTTTGAATGAAACGCTTGATTGTTCGATGATCACGCTTCAGAAGCTTTGCAATTTTAAGAGTGCTGCATCCCTCTGCAAGATATCTCACTATTTTTGACTTTTCTGAGCCTGTCAAGTCCTTCTTTTGACCCATTTTGCCAAAGGAAAGGAAGTTGCCTAATAATTATGCACACCTAATATAGGGTGTTGATGTCATTAGACCACACCCCTTCTCATTACAGAGATGCACATCACCTAATATGCTTAATTGGTAGTAGACTTTCGAGCCTATACAGCTTGGAGTCAGACAACATGCATAAAGAGGATGATGTGGTCAAAATACTCATTTGCCTAATATTTCTGCACGCAGTGTATATCTGTCTATCTATAAATCTATATCTATCTACTATCTATCTATCTATCTATTATCTATCTATCTATCTATATCTGTCTATCTATAAATCTATATCTATCTACTATCTATCTATCTATCTATCTATCTATCTATCTATCTATCTATCTATCTATTTATCATTCTATATCTATCTATCTATCTATCTATCTATCTATCTATCTATCTATCTATCTATCTATCATCTATCTATCTATTATCTATCTATCTCTCTATCTATCTATTATCTATCTATCTATCTATCTATTATCTATCTATCTATTATCTATCTATCTATCTATCCATCTAACTCTCTATGTGCAATCGACTTCTTCTTCCAAAACCTCAAGAGTGTCCAAATATTCCACTGCTCTGAATGTGATGTTCAGTTCTGTTCCTGCTTTTCTTAATGCAAAAATGGGATTGGTTTTTAAATAATTTGATCCAAAAGAAATATTTGACATTATTCAAACCAGCGCCTGGATCTGAATACTTTTATAATTGCATGTAATTACAATAAAAAGTATAGCCACTGTTATTAAATAAAATGTATCTGTATAGCGCCTACTGCTGTTAGCTCTTTCCCTTATGTCTCTATCCACCGCAGTAACATTGTTGAGGTGGTCGCACATGCTCACTTCCATCCTTCAACTGGCATTAGCCAGCTGTTGCAGAAAGGTCGCACCTCCTGAGCTACGATCCTGAAATAAATTTTGCAGAGCATTTGGAGCAGTGAGTGGGATAATCTCTGGTTTCATGTGAGGTGCAGGGCTGGTTCTAATTTTGCACTATACGATGTCTGTTTTTTTTTTTTTTGGGATGATTTCATTGGAGACAACCCCCTTCAAAGTCGTGGTCTGCCAAGAAGCGACCCCTGCAGGGAAAATGTGGTATTACAGGGTGACCATTCAGGCAGATGGGCATCTGTGTAAATATTAGGAATGCTTATTGAACAGGAGCAGAGTGGAGTTCAGTTCTGGTTCATAGATGTGGATCAGGAGGAACTACCTGGAGGAACTACCCTCAGCCACATATTATGGTTATAGTCACGTGACAAACTATTTAGGGGGTCAAATGAACAGAAAATTCCCACTGACAAATGGTAGTAGAAAGTAGGAATCATCCTTACCATGATTGCTCATTTCCGTCCATCTGCCACCCTTCCCCATTTTTCTTTTTCCTTTCAATCACTTTAAGACTGCGTCTACCAAATCAATAGGTGCTCATTGACTGGGATACAATCCAGTACAGTCATCTATTTAGCAGAGGAAAGTGGATCTATAAAGTGTGAGCGGTGTCGTAGATTGCAGCCTCAGAGCCCGTGCGAGCAGCATGCGTTTATCCATACCTGTGCAAGGTCAGCACAGAATAATGAACGCGTGCTGTGATCCACGAGGGCTTACCGCTCCTTTCTGGAGAGATATTAGGAGAATTCTTCCTCTAATTATCTACCCAAATGAGATTGGAGAGTGCTGATGACATGATGAGAGCGCATCAACACATGCTATTTGTTACGGTCATGTGACCTTTCGGGAAGTTTTTCCCGGCGAGGTAATATTGATGTGAAGTGACAGAGAGATGTGTTCTTGGCTCAGAGTGCAGGAGGATAGCATTACTCATTATCTCCCCTCCCCGCTCTGCCGTCATAAATTCTTCTGCTTCAATAGCCGAGATCTCCAGGTTATACCAGTTTATTTATTTATTATACTCACTTATAAAGCACTGACATATTCCACAGCTCTTTATAGACATTAGCAGCAAGCTGTCCCCAATAGGGCTTTCCTATCAGTATGTCTTTGGAGTGTGGGAGGAAACTGGAGAGCCCGGAGGAAACCCAGGCAAACATGGGGAGAACATACAAACTCCATGCAGATGTTGTCCTTGGTCAGATTCAAACCTAGAACTTCAGCGCCGCAAGGAACCAGTGCTAACCACTGAGCCACCATGCTGCCCACAGTTCTTAAGAGTATTGGAATAATGTGCTGCAGAAAGGACTTACCGTAGGAAAAAATTCTTAAAATCTGGTAATAGCCGGACCAATATCATCAAATATTCCATTTACTAGACCATTGTAGAGAAGTCATTGTGATCAGCCATAATATTACAACCAACTGCCTGATATTGTTTGTCCTCAATCTTTCACTAATATACCGTAGGTCTGATCCTTCGAGCCACAGACTCCACAAGATCTCTACCTCATATCTATCTGTCCTATCTATCTATTTATCTATCTATCTATCTATCTATCTATGCCATATCTATCTATTTATCTATCTATCTAATCTATTTTTCTAGCAGAGATGAGCAATCTGTGATGGTCTCAGGTGAGGGTTGTGAAGCATTAGGACATGAGACTGCAGAGCAGTCTCCAGTGGTTTTCTCTGTAGAAGTAGGGGGTTCTCTGGTGGTTTTCCTTTTAGAGGTAGGGGGGTCTCTGGTGGTTGTCTCTAAATGTAGGGGGTCTGGTGGTTGTCTCTGTAGAGGTAGGGGGGCCTCTGGTAGTTGTCTCTGTAAAGGTAGGGGGGTCTCTGGTGGTTGCCTCTGTAGAGGTAAGGGGGTCTCTGGTGGTTTTCTCTGTAAAGGTAGGGTGGTCTCTGGTGGTTGCCTCTGTAGAGGTAAGGGGGTCTCTGGTGGTTGTCTCTGTAAAGGAAAGGGGGTCTTTAGTTTTCTCTGTAGAGGTAGGGGTGGTCCCTGGTGGTTGTCTCTGTAGAGGTAGGTGTGGTCTCTGGTGGTTGTCTCTGTAGGTTGAGGTCCAACGCTGCTTCTAGTGTTGAGCGTGAATATTCAAAAAGCAAATTTTTAGCGCGAATATCGGCACTTTGAGAATTTGTGAATATTTAGAATATAGTGCTAAATATTCGTAATGACGATTATTCAGGTTTTTTTTGTTTGCTTTTTACACAGTACACATCAATCATACCTCCCTTCTTCTAGCTTGTGGGCCAATGAGAAGGCATTGTCACAGCTTAGCAACATCCCTAGCAACCAATAGAAAAGTTGCCTGCCCCTTACTATTCAAGTTGCATGTATTGCGAAAAAATATATGCATCATTAATTGTCAAAAATTCGCAAACGCAAATATATTGGAGCACTCTATCTGCATATAAAGCTATTCTAATGTTCTGCCGTGCCGACTATTTTCTCCAGTCTCAGGAAACTTATACCAGCTTGAAAAATGTAGCATAAGTGACCTACGCCAGTATTTTGCGCACATTACGCAAATAATACATTGCCGATTTTCGTAATCAAGAATATAATCTCGAATTCTCGAATTCACGAATATATGACGAATATTCTACAAAATATTTGCTAAATATCGCAAATTTGAATAATGCCCCTGCCGCTCATAACTACTCACTGCCCTGTATGACTGTGGTGCCGTTATTATACAGACTGATTGTGAGCTTGAAGTCATCATCATTTTGTGGGTCTTTTACTCTGATTTGTCGGCCCTTGCTGATGCCACACTTTGAGATATTCTTATAATGCCTGCACACGGCGGTGTGTCAGGCGGAGGGCTGCTCGGGGTAGAAAAACATTTGTTTTTCTCTTACCTTCCTGTTAAAAAGTAAAATGAGTGAAAGTTGTTTCTGGTATTTGTCTAATTGTTTTCAGATTTTTTTTTTCCCCCTTGAATGCTTCTCTGTAGTGATGGCTAGTTCGCAGTGTACACCAACGAACACATGCGGGCTGCCATCTTAACTCACAAGTCCGGCGATGCACAGGTAAGCCCTTACCTGTGCCTGTGCCGCGAGCCGGTCTGAAATCAAAGGCGGTCACCGGGAGCAGGCAGTTCCGAGAACAGCCGCCGGGGGCCTTCATCGGGCTGTTCTCGAAACTGCCTGCTTCCGGTGACCGCATTTGTTTCAGACCGGCCCCCGACACAGCCACAGGTAAGGGCTTACCTGTGCATCGCCGAACTTGTGAGTTAAGATGGCAGCCCGCATGTGTACATTGGCGAACACTGCAAACTGGCCATCACTGCTTCCCTGGCCTTCATGGTATGTGATTTCCTGGGTGTCTGACCCCCTGCTGTCTGAGGCTACAGTCCCCAGCTCTACCCTATGATCAGTTTCTTTCTTTCTTATCTATCTACTGTAATATCTACCATCTATTTATGAAATCTAGAAAATGGCATTTGCTTGATTATAGAGAAAAAAAGCACAGTCTGTCTAATTTTTTTTGCACTTTCCCTGCCATAAAACCCATCTGACGAGCCCAGTGATTGATTTCACAGTACACTGATCAAAATCACTTCATTTTAATAAATAAAGAGAAATATCCAATTAACTGTAGTTTTTTTCAGTATTTTTATTTAAACAAATGGCTTTTCAAATAGAAAAAGCTGTTCAGTGGAATGTTCTCCCAGTGGAAACCAGAGGCCTGAAGAGGTGAAAGCTCCATTCTCCACCAGATTTGCAATATGTCAATTTCTCTGACAGATTTTTTTGGTTAATGGAAATGAAAAGTTTAGATTAGATTTTGTTTAACGTGAGATATTTTGGATTGGATTATTTTTTTAAGCTGGGTTGCACCTAAGGTAATGTCAAGGATGCAGCTTCTAGGGTAGCAAGAAGAGCTGTTATGGGGCCCTTCAGCCAAGTGACCCCTTGTCACTCAGAGCTAAGATGAGATTAGGTGTTAGGAAAGTGGTAATATGGAGACATAACTGAACTAGCGGGGGGCGCGGGGAAGGAGGACGGCCAAGGGAATTGAGGGAATGAGTGTAGTCCAGGACCAAGGTTATCAAATTTCGGGTTCTTCAGTTTCGAAATTAGACCTCTTCGGAGATATATACCATAATTACAATGTACACATACTCAAATGGACAGTACCAAGATTGTTCTACTGATCTTTAATCATAGCAATTGGAAATTTTCTATGTCTAGGGGAAAAGGTTTCACTATCATTATAGACAGGATTCTTCACTGTAAGAGCAGTGAGTCTATGGCACACTCTGTGAGACGAGGTGGTGATGGTCGCTTTGTTGTACAAGTTCAGGTTGAGTCTTCCTTGACAAATATAATATTACAAGGCATAAGTGCTAGATTTCTAGATATGGGGATTTGATCCAAGGATTTTTTCTGCCATAATTTCAAGTCGGAAATTATTTTTTCCTAATAATATTGGGCAACTGACATCAATCTCATAGCGGGTTTTGCCTTCTGCTGGATCAACACTGGTGGATTATAAGTACAAAAAGATGGACCTGTGTCTCTTTTGAACCTTAATGACTTCGTAACTTTATATTTATATAGACCGTATATTTATCTGGGCACGGTATGGCACAATTATTTGCATGGGACAGCGCTAACTTTATATTTCATAATATTTAAAGGGCTTTTCCATTAGTAGAATACTAATGAGGATAGATCACTAGTATCTGATATGTTGGGCGTCTGACTCCAGACTTCCCTCCTGATCAGCTGTTTGAAGAGGCTGCGGTGATCTTTCTAGACCACTGACATCACATTCATTGGTCATATGGCCTTTGAGTGAGAACAATTCCTTCTTGACTTGAATTGCAACTGAACAGGAAGAGAAGGGAACGGCAACACATCCAGTTAGGACCTGAGTGAAGAGCCCTCAATCTGTGCGAATGCAGCAGAAAGGGCAGCATATGTAGAGTGACGGACAGGTAAGTACTAGGGATGAGCAAACTCGTGGAAGTTTGGGTTCGCCGGGTTCAGCCGTACTTCAGGTCAAAGTTCGGTTTCGGATAGGACAGGACTCCTGCATAACGGAAACCAAGACGGAACTGTAATGCTACCCATAGACAGAATGCAAAACGGAATGCCTCTAAAGGTGTCCCTTTTGCATTTCGTCTTAGGAATTGTGTTATTTCCCAATATAACCATGTTATAATAGAAAATAATAGTCACTCATAAATCGCCCGAACCCAGACTTCAGTGAAACAGTCTGAATTCGGGTCCTGGTACCTGAATTCACAAAGTTTGGTACGAACCCGAACCTTGCAGTTCAGGTTTGCTCATCCCTAGGAAGCAGTAAACAAACTATCTCATCCACAGGGCAAACTTCGGAGAACCCCATTTAAATTGAAATTTTTTAGACCCACATTCCAAAAAATATATTTGATGTGTTTAATTGTAAAAAAAATTTATATAACCAACCTTCTTGCCACCTGGGCAGCATGGTGACTCAGTGGTTAGCACTTATACCTTGCAACGCTGGGGTCCTGGGTTTGAATCTGACCAAGGACCAAATCTGCATGGAGTTTGTATGTTCTCCCAGTGTTTGCGTGGGTTTCCCCCGGGTTCTCCTGTTCCTCCCACACTCCAAAGACATACTGATAGGAACCTAGATTGTGAACCCTTTTGGGGACAGTCTGGTGCAAGTCTGTAAAGTGCTGTGGAAAATAGTAGCGCTAAATAAGAGCATAAAATGAAAAAAATACCCGCACTCACAAACTTTTATTCTGTCGATTTTCGAAGGTGAACATTCACATTATAACAAAATAATAGCAAAGACAGGTGCACTCTGCGGTCTTACTAAACCCTCAAACTAATTTTAAAATTGAGACATTAGCCATTTTTAGGACATGTCTGAGCCCGAGCACCACGCCAAGGTTTCTCAAGTAGCTCGGGACCTAACACTCACCCACCTGGGCCATGTGGGCAATACCAGGAGCCAGTGGGCAAATTACAGGAGCATGAGGCCGACTCACAAACAACTCACCAGTTACCTCCAGCATGTAGCCATGTTTGCAATGGGAGGAGGGAGGAGTCTGCGAGTCCCACTCAAGACTGGCTGGTATGGCCCAGGCCTCACAGGTGCACCTAAATGTAGCCTGTAGATGGAAAGCAGGCACATTTAAATTGGAGTTTATACACCTCCAGGTATCTCTATATATACAAACTGAAAGGGATGGCGTGGTATTAAACAAGCAGGAGGTGCTCAAACCCACATGCTGTTGTGCATATATATAGGGGAGCAAATCCTGCACTTGTGGCCCGTTGCTAATGACGATCCCCAGCAAAAATGCATACAGTGGAGGATGCCCGCAGCGAACCACAAGTACCACAATAGACATCCTACACAAGATAGCAATTATGTGGATGTGATAATCAATATAACAATATAACAAAATAATAGCAAAGACATGTGGGTTTGAGCATTTCCTGCTTGGTTAATGCCACGCCATTCTTTTCAGTTTATATTTATATAGATTCCTGGAGGTGTATAAACTCCAATTTAAATGTGCCTGCTTTCCATCTACAGGCTACATTTAGGTGCACCTGTGAGGCCTGGGCCATACCAGCCAGTCTTGAGTGGGACTCGCAGACTTCTCCCTCCTCCCATTGCTAGCATGGCTACATGCTGGAGGTAACTGGTGAGTTGTTTGTGAGTCGGCCTCATGCTCCTGTAAGTTGCCCACTGGCTCCTGGTAGTGCCCATACGGCGCAGGTGGTTGATTGTTAGGTCCCGAGCTACTTGAGAAACCTTGGCGTGGTGCTCGGGCTCAGACATGTCCTACACCGTAGAACATGTTGGCTAATCTCTCAATTTTAAAATCAGTTTGAGGGTTTAGTAAGACCGCAGAGTGCACCTGTCTTTGCTATTATTTTGTTATATTGTTATATTGATTATCACATCCACATAATTGCTACCTTGTGTAGGATGTCTATTGTGGTACTTGTGGTTCGCTGCGGGCATCCTCCACTGTATGCATTTTTGCTAGGGATCACCATTTTCAACGAGCCTCAAGTGCAGGATTTGCTCCCCTGAACATTCCCATCCAATGTACTGGATGTCCTTCTTTACATTTCTCATCATCCTTTAAAATATTGTCAGCAGGTTGCTTTTTACTGCACTGGATAGATCTGAGGAGAGCTGTCATAATGTTCCTGCCTTCTGATCTGCTATTGTGAAAACTTCCGGAACAATATTTTAATTCTGATATTAAGCCGTCTCCATCACAATTAGCTACTAGGCGTTTATTTTACAACATTTATGCGCACGGCGGTGTCGGCTTTTCACACAGACTAGTGGAATCATTGACTTTAATGAAATATTTGAACTTGTATTAATGTTCGGAGGTATTATGAAAGTCATTGTTTCGTTGTATCCATGAATTTTGGATGAATAAAAATGCTACAAAAATGAATAGACTACAACAGCAAAAGGAAACATACAAGAAAGAAAGATCTGTGTTCAAGTGGTTCAGAATGAGAACATAGATATTATGACATAAAATGATGTATAAAAATATATCAAGGAATGTTCTGGAATTAGGGAATTTTATTAAGGTTAAAAAGGAAGTGGAATTACACCGTATAAGGCAAAACTGATTCATTTTTATTGTGGGAAATTGAGCCATGCTCCCACTCACACACACACACAGACACACCAGGTCCTGTTCTAGGAAAAGCACAGGTTATACATTTTGCCTGGACTGTTACTTTCAAGGCTATGTACGCCTTCGGAGGCATTTTTAAAAATAAAAATTGCATGTTACTTATTTTTGGCTAAAAATATTTTTTTTCAATTGGCCCTTATTAAAAACATCGAGCTGTTCTCTCACAAAGCATTACCCGTTTTTCTAGCTGTGTGACTGGTACTTTCACTTTCACTGAGGAAGGGGCCAGGTATAGACCACGAAAGGCGTCTGGTTTGAAGGATACCCGCTCAATATTTGATGGACTCATACCCTCCTATTTAAATCTCCTTCTATGGATTATTTTCCATTTATGGATACTCCGTAATCCCACATGCAGAGCCCGTAACATCGGACACAATCCCTGCACTCCACCTGATATACACGTGGGACGCTGCGATCTCAACCTCTTACCCTAAAGAGGGACCGGGGATGCCACACAAGCGGCTGAAAAACATCCAGATAGACACAATGCTGTAGTGAAGTGGGCAAAGTCGCGGAGACAAGTAATGGCAGTCACAGCGCTGAAGCGGCTGAATACTCCAGGACAGGTACTTACGAGCATAACGCTGCAGCCACGTGGGGCGCCACTGTGAGCGCAGCACAAACACCGTAGTACAACTATTGTATTGCCTCAATATAGGAGGCTATATAAACAATGATATTTGCCTACAATGTTATTTGCCTATATTTGAGCTCTCTACAATTGCTGGACAGCATATGACAGTACATCTTCATTGTGTTCTATATACATAAAGCTTTATACTCACCGCTACTCAACGGCTGCTTTCTACTCTTGTAAGAGCATATGTCCGGGCCGGCATATGTGAGGAGTGACTTATAGATATGATCTTGATGTATGAACTACAAATTGTTTGGATCATATAGTGTCTGGACTATTTTGAACGGCATCTGCTCATGCAATCCGTTCTGGTTCTACATATGTCCTGTTGAACAAACCAGTGGATGAATTAACCAGTGAATGGTCTCATTTAAATAGTTTTTATCACATATACATTGTCAAGTATTTTTATCTATTTGTTTGGATTTTATTATTAAATGACTTAGTAGCCATTCTATTCTGGAGTTTTTGGCCTCCAAATCTTTTATTTGGATTATTATTTTATATCCAAATCTTCTGACAGGGTGAGTCATTTGGACTTTGTAGCACCCGCTCCTTGATTAGTGGAGGTTGAGCCACTCTACCTTTAAATATCCTCTTCACTTTCGCTTTGTGCCTGTCATCTAATAAGCCTTATCTCTAAATACACGTTCAGAGAGTACACTGGCTGCAGGGCAGGCCAACACCTCCAAGGCATACAGGGCAAGCTCTGGCCATGTGGACAATTTGGAGACCCAAAAGTTGAATGGGGCAGAACCATCAGTCAGTACGTGTAGGCGTGTGCACAGGTACTGTTCCACCATGTTGTTCAAATGCTGCCTCCTGCCAACACGCTCCATATCAGCAGTATGGGCCGGTTGTTGCAGCGATGTGACAAAGCTTTTCCACATGTCGGCCATGCTGGACCCTGCCTTCTGAGGTGCTGGCGCTGACACAGCTGCATTGGCGACCTCTTCCTCCTCCCCTGCCTTCACCTTGTGCTTCCACTTGTCCCCCGTCATCAGTCGGGAATGCTCTCAGGAACGCATCTACCACCGATCACACTCCAGTGAGGGAATAAAGGATGGCACATTGTCTTTGTAACGGGGATCCAGCAGGGTGGCCACCCAGTAGTCAGCACACGTTAAAATGTGGGCAACTCTGCAGTCGTTGCGCAGGCACTGCAGCATGTAGTCGCTCATGTGTGCCAGGCTGTCCAGAGGTAAGGACAAGCTGTCCTCTGTGGGAGGCGTATCGTCTGCGTCCTCCGTATCCCCCCAGCCATGCACCAGTGATGGGCCCGAGCTGCGTTGGATACCACCCCGCTGTGAACATGCTTCATCCCCATCCTCCTCATCCTCCTCCTCCTACTCCTCCTCCAGTTGTGGGCCCTGGCTGGCCAAGTTTGTACCTGTCCTCTGCTGTTGCAAAAATCCTCTTTCTGAGCCACTTCTAAAAGACTGGCCTGAAAGTGTTAGAGATGACCCCTCTTCCTCCTCCTCATCCTGGGCCACATCCTCTTCCATTATCGCCCTAAGTGTTTTCTCAAGGAGACATAGAAGTGGTATTGTAAGGCTGATAACGGCGTCTTCGCCACTGGCCATGTTGTTGGAGTACTCGAAACAGCGTAACAGGGCACACAGGTCTCGCATGGAGGCCCAGTCATTGGTGGTGAAGTGGTGCTGTTCCGCAGTGCGACTCACCCGTGCGTGCTGCAGCTGAAACTCCACTATGGCCTGCTGCTGCTCGCACAGTCTCTCCAGCATGTGCAAGGTGGAGTTCCACCTGGTGGGCACGTTGCATATGAGGCGGTGAGTGGGAAGGCCGAAGTTACACTGTAGAGCAGACAGCCGAGCGGCGGCAGGATGAGAACGCCGGAAGCGCGCACAGACGGCCCGCACTTTATGCAGCAGCTCTGACATGTCGGGGTAGTTGTGAAGGAATTTCTACACCACCAAATTCAGCACATGCGCCAGGCAAGGGATGTGCATCAAACCGGCAATTCCCAGAGCTGCAACGAGATTTTGCCTATTATCGCACACCACCAGGCCCTGTTGAGGCCCACTGGCAGCAACCAATCGTCGGTCTGTTGTTCTATACCCCGCCACAACTCCTGCGCGGTGTGGGACCTGTCCCCCAAACACATCAGTTTCAGATTGGCCTGCTGACGTTTACCCCTGGCTGTGCTGAAGTTGGTGGCAAAGGTCTGTCGCTGACCGAATGAGGAGGTGGTAGAAGAGGAGGAGGAAGCCGAGTAGGGAGAGGAGGCAACAGGAGGTAAATAATCAAGAATGATGCCCTGCGATCCTTGGCGGCGGAAGGACGTGCGCCAAACAGCTCTCCGCCTGGGGCCCAGCCGCCACTATATTTACCCAGTGTGCAGTTAGGGAGATATAGAGTCCCTGGCCGTGCTTACTGGTCCACATATCTGTGGTTAGATGGACCTTGCCACAGATGGCGTTGCGCAGTGCACACTTGATTTAATCCGATACTTGGTTGCGCAGGGAGGGCACGGCTCTCCTGGAGAAGTAGTGGCGGCTGGGAACGACGTACTGTGGGACAGCAAGCGACATGAGCTGTTTGAAGCTGTCCGTCTCCACCAACCTGAATGACAGCATTTCAAAGGCCAGCAGTTTAGAAATGCTGGCATTCAGGGCAAGGGATCGATGGTGGCTAGGTGGGAATTTACGCTTTCTCTCAAAGGTTTGTGAGATGGAGAGCTGAACACTTCCGTGTGACATGGTTGAGATGCTTGGTGACGGAGGTGGTGTAGTTGGTGGCACATCCTCTGTTTGCTGGGCGGCAGGTGCCAATATTCCTCCAGAGGCGGAGGAAGAGGCAGCAGCAGAAGAGGGAGCAGGAGGGGCCTGAGCCCTTCCTTGGTTTTGAAGGTGCTTACTCCACTGCAGCCCGTGTCTCGCATGTAGATGCCTGGTCATGCAGATTGTGCTAAGGTTCAGAATGTTAATGCCTCGCTTCAGGCTCTGATGGCACAGCATGCAAACCACTCGGGTCTTGTCGTCAGCACATTGTGTGAAGAAGTGCCATGCCAGGGTACTCCTTGAAGCTGCCTTTGGTGTGCTCGGTCCCTGTTGATGGTGGCCAGTAGCAGGCGAACTGTTTTGGCAATGGCTGCTCTGCTTTTGCACCCTGCTCCCGCTTTTGCTACGCTGTTGGCTCTCACCACTGCCTCTTCCTCCGAACTCTGAAAGTCGGTGGCACGACCTTCATTCTATGTGGGGTCTAGGACCTCATCATCATCAGAGACGTGCTGAGGTGGTATTCCCATGTCCTCATCAGGAAACATTAGTGGTTGTGCGTCAGTGCATTCTATGTCTTCCACCCCTGGGGAAGGGCTAGGTGGATGCCCTTGGGAAACCCTGCCAGCAGAGTTTTCAAACAGCATAAGAGACTGCTGCATGACTTGAGGCTCAGACAGGTTCCCCGATATGCACGGGGGTGATGTGACAGACTTATGGGCATGGGTTTCAGGCGCCACCTGTGCGCTTTCTGCAGAAGACTGGGTGGGAGATAATGTGAACGTGCTGGATCCATTGTAGGCCACCCAATTGACTAGCGCCTGAACTTGCTCAGTCCATACCATCCTTAGAACGCCATTAGGCCCGACCAAATATCGCTGTAGATTCTGGCGGCTACTGGGACCTGAGGTAGTAGGTTCAGTAGGACGTGTAGCTGTGGCAGAACGGCCACGTCCTCTCCCTGCACCAGAGGCACCACCAACACCATCACCACGACCATGACCGCATCCCTTATTAGAAGTTTGCCTCATAGTTAGCGTTCACAAAGCAAAGTAAAAAGTGGTTAAGTATGTTAAAAATAATTAGCCGCCAATATAATCCCAGATGTAGGGTATTGCACTCTATTTTTTTTAAACTCTATATGACAGCGGTATTTGTGGCCTAAATGTGACAGTGACTTATGCACGTCTTATCCCAGATGTGCAGTATATTAGAGGGTTTTTTCACCCCAGTAACCAAAAAGCTGTATTTCAGTCCTAAATGTGACAGTGACTTATGCACGTGTAATCACAGCGGTGCAGTATATTAGAGGCTTTTTTCACCCCAGTATGCCAAAGCCGTATTTCTGTCCTAAATGTGTCAGTGACTTATGCACGTGTAATCACAGATGTGCAGTATATTAGAGGCTTTTTTCACCCCAGTATGCCAAAGCCGTATTTCTGTCCTAAATGTGACAGTGACTTATGCATGTGTAATCACAGATGTGCAGTATATTAGAGGGTTTATTCACCCTAACCAAAAAGCTGTATTTCTGTCCTAAATGTGACAGTGACTTATGGCATGTGTAATCACAGATGTGCAGTATATTAAAGGGTTTTTTCACCCCAGTAACCAAAAAGCTGTATTTCTGTCCTAAATGTGACAGTGACTTATGCACGTGTAATAACAGATGTGCAATATATTAGAGGCTTTTTTCACCCCAGTATGTCAAAGCCGTATTTATGGCCTAAATGTGACAGTGACTTATGCACGTCTAATCCCATATGTGCAGTATATTAGAGGGTTTTTTCACCCGAGTGTGCCAAAGCCGTATTTATGGCCTAAATGTGACAGTGACTTATGCACGTGTAATCACAGATGTGCAGTATATTAGAGGGTTTTTTCACCCCAGTATGCCAAAGCCGTATTTCTGTCCTAAATGTGACAGTGACTTATGCAAGTGTAATCCCAGATGTGCAGTATATTAGAGGGTTTTTTCACCCTAACCAAAAAGCTGTATTTCTGTCCTAAATGTGACAGTTACTTATGCATGTGTAATCACAGATGTGCAGTATATTAGAGGCTTTTTTCACCCCAGTAACCAAAAAGCTGTATTTCTGTCCTAAATGTGACAGTGACTTATGCACGTGTAATCACAGATGTGCAGTATATTAGTGAGTTTTTTCACTCCAGTATGCCAAAGCCGTATTTCTGGCCTAAATGTGACAGTGACTTATGCACGTGTAATCACAGATGTGCAGTATAATATAGGGTTTTTTCACCTTAACCAAAAAGCTGTATTTCTGTCCTAAATATGACAGTGACTTATGCATGTGTAATCACAGATGTGCAGTATATTAGAGCCTTTTTTCACCCCAGTAACCAAAAAGCTGTATTTCTGTCCTAAATGTGACAGTGATTTATGCACGTGTAATCCCAGATGTGCAGTATATTAGAGGTTTTTTTCACCCTAACCAAAAAGATGTATTTCTGTCCTAAATATGACAGTGACTTATGCACGTGTAATCCCAGATGTGCAGTATAATAGAGTGTTTTTTTACCCTAACCAAAAAGCCGTATTTCTGTCTGAAATGTGACAGTCACTTATGCTTGTCTAATAGTATGCCAAAGCTGTATTTCTGGACTTGCAGATAGCCTATGCTGGTGCACTATCATTGCATAAAATGGCTGCCGATCATGTATTGATATTGACTAACTGAAGAAAAAAATGTTTCTTTTCAGCAGTAGTTGGTTCAGGGCAGGCTTAAAAAAATTGTGCACTTCACCCACAAAACACTTTTTCTGTAGATCGCTGAGTACATAAACCAGTTCTTGATAAGATTTCTCCCTGATCTCTCCCTCACAGCAGCTGCAGCCTCTCCCTACACTAATCCGAACAGAGTGACGGGCGGTGCTACGTGACTCCAGCGTAAATAGAAGCTGGGTCACATGCTGCAGTTGGCGAATCATAGCCATGCCAATAGTAGGCATGGCTGTGATGGCCTTTTGGGGCAAGTAATATGACGCTTGTTGATTGGCTGCTTTGCAGCCTTTCAAAAAGCGCCATAAAAATCACCGAACACCGAACCCAAACCCGACCTTTACAGTTCGGGTTCGCTCAACTCTATTCATTATATAACTTGCCTTTAGCTACAAGTTCTCTGTCTGACAGTACAAGCCATGGCTAAAGCATTGTATTCCTAGAAAGGAAAAGAAAATGACTTTTCCTACATGCTCATCTTAAAATAAGTAGACCATTTTATCAGTGCCCGGGACAGGATGTCAAGATGTGCATAAGCCACCATGTGAACTCATCCGACAAACAGTAATGAATGATTTGCATTTTATAACACTCCAGACATAGAAGGTTACTAAGAAATTTTTGGATTTGTGCCTGATGTCCTTGTGTTGAGCTAAATTTCTAATATTCATTCAATATCAGAACACTAAGGATGGCCATTATGTTAATGTTGTCCAAACTTGATGATTTCAGTGGGTGAGAAGTTTGGGGACAGCTTACTTCTAGCTTTGCTATGAGGCTGTTGAAGGGTTCAGATGTTGATATACATGGGAATCACTATTAAATGCCACTTACTTATATTGGACTCCAATTCATATAATCCATTATTTATGCCCCATAGGCAATCTGACCCAACTAAGACCAGCATCTTCTTCTGACCCCAAAGTCAATCTAAGGGTGGGTTCACACTAGCGTTAGGGATTCCGTTATGGCTTTCCATTATAACAGTGGTCCCCAACTTTTTTTGCCCCAAGGACAAATTTCATGCAAGACAATTTTCCCAGGGACCGGGTGTGGGGGGTGGTGTGAATGGAGCAGGGGTTCTGGGGCGGGGCTTAGGGGGCGGATCTTAGGGAGTGCTAGTCGGCGCTGACTGATTCATGCTCATAACAAAACACAAGGTGCATATTAAAATATATAACACTATATAATGACTATATAAACTGACTAGGGTCTCTGCTGCACTGGTCTCTGCTGCACTGTACCGTATTTTTCGCCCTATAAGATACACCTAGGTTTTAGAGGAGAACAATAAGAAAAAAATATTTTCCATTACACCTCAGGTCAGACCAGAAATCAGACCCCCAATGTTAATCAGACCTCTGCTGACAGCCCTAATCAGACCTCAATGTCAATCAGACCTCAGGACAGACCCCCAATGCCTCACATCAACCCCCCCAACCTTTAGCCATCTATCAGCCCCCAGCCCTTATGTCAACCATCAGCCCTAATGACAGCCTTCATCCCCCCATGTCAGCCATCAGCCCCCCATGTAAGCCATCAGCCCCCCATGTCAGCCATAAGCCCCCATGTCAGCCCCAGCCCTTATGTCAGCCATATGTCAGCCATCAGCCTTCATGTCAGCCCCCAGCCCTCATGTCAGCTATGAGCCCTCATGTCAGCCCCCATGTCAGCACCCAGCCCTTATGTCAGCCATCAGCCCTCATGTCAGCCATAAGCCCCCATGTCAGCCCCCCGACCTCATGTAAGCCATCAGCCCTTATGTCAGCCCCCAGTTCAAATAAAATAATAACACTTACCTCTCCTGCTCCTGGACGCCACCGCTCCTCACCATCGTGATCCTCTTCATCCTGCTGTTGGCTGTGTATCGCGGCGCACAGTGTGAGGTCACAGAGCACCCTCACACTGTGCACAGTCCTGCACAGCCGACAGCCGAGCCGAGGACCAGGAATCGGTGAGTACAGATCCTTCACCGCTTCCTGGTCCTCCTGTACAAATGAAGCACTTCCATAATGGAAGCGCTTCATTAGTACTGCGTTAAAGACGGCCCTATTGCCGCGGCCTGGCAAACAATCTTCCAGGGCCCGGTCCTGGGCGGCGGCCCGGCGGTTTGGGACTGCTGCATTATAACATGGTTATAACGGAAAATAGTGGAATACATAAGACAAAATACGGATCTGTTATGCTTTCCCATAGACTTCTATTAGGATGGAAAACAAACGGAATGACTTTTAAATGCTTCAGTTTTGCATTCTGTCTGGGCATTCCATTATTTTCCATTACAACCATGTTATAACGGAAAGCCATAACGGAATCCCTAGCGCTAGTGTGAACCCGGCCTAATCCCCATGGGCACTCATTTGCCAATGGAGGAAGCAACTACCATAATTAACTAACTTCATGACCAGAAGAAAGCCAAGAAGCACCAAACCTTAGGTTTTGGATGTATGCAGGCCAGGTAAGAACTTTGTAACCTCTTTCTATAATTTCAGGGAGAGGAGGAAAGCATTTTGACAGATTTTAAATCTATCCTCTGTCCATCACAATAAAATGGCAACCCAGGTGGTGTGAACCAGGTTTAGACCACCTTCTCCAATTTGTATGCCCCAATTCTTCGCTTCATGGTTGAATCACAACATTCTTCCCAAAAATACAATTAACTATGTAGCTTGGTTGCATTTAGTTCCCTTCAATTTTGACATTGCCACCAGTCACAAAGAAGAACAAATATTTGATATGTGTGATTATAAGGCTTAGCGAATGCTTGATACTTCCAAATAGATATTTAAGAGCCCTGCCCTTGTTCAAATTTCCAAGTAGCTATCCTAAAGAGCTTTGGCTCTCGACATTACAAATAATGGCTCTCTTGCCTTACTTAAACAATAAGTGCAAGAACCAAATCCTTGGGAAAACAAATATTTCACAGTGTTTGGATTCCATCCAGCCTTTTTTTTTTTTTTAAAGAAATCACTGACAGGTTCCCAGCCATTAAGATGACCCATCAGGAAAGCTGCCATCTGTGACAATACTTTATGGTAATGGCTTGGCTTTTGAACAAGATACCTTCAGAAGCAGTGTTGTCAGCAAAACTAATGAAAAAGAAAATCAGGTAAATTAAATTTCAACGGCAAATGCATCAGGTATATTCTTTCTATGTACTTGATACTTTGAACTTGTTTCCATAATTTGTAGTTTTAGCCACCGTTATCTGATGACTGAAGTGTCAAGGAGTCATTTCATCTAACACATTGTTTTGCCTTAGGTATTACCTCATTATTGGGTATATGCAGCCAACGTGTTACTCTGCGACCAGATGGCATTCATTAAAGCATCATTTATTTGTCTGATCATTAGTAGACTATTCAGTTAAGAGCCACTAATCATTAACAGCCTCAATGTCCTAACGAATAAACATCCACCATTTGCATTGTGCATTTACAGGGGGTGCAACAATGTCCTAATTCTCTATATTTGCTACAAAAAGTTAAAATTTTCACCAGATTGAAATAAGCTTTGTAACGCAAAAAGTCTAAAGCCAAAATAATATTGCAACTGATATTTTGTTGTAAATTTAGTTTCCGATATTTCAAGATGGTTTGTGCTGTTGTATGATTTCATCTTTCTAGTCCAGGTCTCGGGTGTCATGGTGCCATTGAAAAGCAAGTAATGGCGGTGGGACCTGCATTTATCAGACATTTATGACATATTCTGCTAGTGTGTCGGCTGTGGTTGCGCTTTTTTTTTGGGCTGTTTCTCTCCAATGATTGTTATGGCTCTTTGTTTTGCTGAATGGTGGTTATCCCAAGGGTCAGACCCCAACTAATCATATAGGAGCACATTTATTAAGACCGGCTTTTTAGACACCGGTCTTAATAAGCCCATGCTCTGGTGGTGTCACAAAGTGGGGGGAGGGGAGCAACACCAGAATGACAACAGATGGAAAATGACCATAAACTAGGCCTCACGGCTATGGAAAGAGAAAAGGTCACCACGTAGGAAACCCTAAACCTAGCCCTGTCTCCTGTCAGTATGAATAGACCCTGAAAGTGGGAATATTCATACACCGGAAACCTAGGCCCTAGAAACCCTGGAAAGCCCTAGGAGTAGTGACTGGGTCTTAGATCACTGGTTCCTTCCCAGATGAACGAACCAGCATTTCCCTGAGGCCCAGTAAACAACGAGAAAATGGGAACAATAAAATTCAAAGGGAAGTACACTTATCTTCAATAGAAAATGGATGAGCAGGAATACAGATGAGGAACTCGCACCAGCTCTTTCAACTCCAGGCAGATAATATGAACCGCATGGTATGAAGTGTGAGTCCAGACTAAATAGAGGAGCAGTAATGACCACAACCTACACCTGAGACAAGAGGTGTGGTCATTACCAACAACAACAATGCAACAAGTGAAAACAGATTAGTAATGAGCGGCATAGGCAATATTCGAATTCGCAATATTTCGCGCATTTTTGACCGAATCACCGCCATAAATTTGCAAATTTGAGAATTGTTTACTTGATTGCGAAAATCGGCAATGTAATATATTTGCAATAAATTCGGCAATGTAAATATATTTGCGATAAAATCGGCAATGTAATATATTTGCGATAAATTCACAATACATTTGCTATTAGAATATTCAACACTATTCGCAAATACAAATATATATCACTATATTCTAAATATTCGCAAATTCTCAAAGTGGCGATATTCGCGATTAAAATTCACGATTTGGATATTCACGCTCAACACTTCAACAGATAGGCTGTAAGATAACCTAACGTGCAGCCAGTCTCTCAGATCTTCTAATCTCTGTCACAGGAGGGACTGTGACAGGTGGTGGATAGTCAAGGTTATGTAGAACCTGCGCCAGATATATGCCACAAAAGTGGTGTATATCTGTTTGTAAATGACCCCCATACTCTTTAACCTATCTGAAGGGTACTGCAGTGCAGAATTTCCTTTAGCTCTGGTTCACACATATGGATGCTACTGTTTCAAGTACTATAGTGTAGGGGTTTGTTCTGCTGGTACAGTAACAGGGTTTTGGATCCACAACAATCAAAGACCGAAATGGAGAATGTATTTAATGTATCAAATGCAACTTTTTAGTTTGAGGTTCCACACATGGGTTCTTTTGACACAACAGCCAATGTGAGCAGTTATATCCGTGTTTTGGGGCCTTGTATAAGAAGACACATCTGACTGTAACTCTAAGATCTAACTAAACTTTCTTCAGCTGTTTAATTATTGTTGACAATGTCCATATCCGAGAGGGATAATGGAAAGACTCTCCAGAGGTGCAAAATTAATGTTTTCATATTCCGTGGGAACAGACCCCTGGGGTTTGAAAAGTCTCATCAGTTTTCCAAGACTTTACTTTTCAAATATCATGTTCATCATTATTTCTATGTTCGTGTCATGCCAGAAGCCTCGAAAAGAAAAATACACTAGACTCAGCATCGCACTGTGAGAGATGACAGCGAGATCTTACTGTCAAATAAATTCAACTTCACTGGCTGGAAATTCCAAGAAGCAGTGAAGGACCTCACAGAGCCATCGGCTTTGGTATAGCATCGTGTTTCAAGTTTCTCAAGGGCAAAAGCCTAACATAATGAAGTGTTTAGGGGCCACTTTTAATCAAAATGTAGTTGAGGAGAAGAAATCCTTTAACATGTTTTCATGACAATGAAGTCATTACTTCTGTTTCTTAAAGGGTTACTTTAGTTTCATTAAATACAGGAGATCCTGGCTTTGTGCCAAAACAGGCAATGCTTTGCACATATTTTTCTTATAGACATACTGTATACTGCAGATAAAATATACAGTAAATTCAATGTTATCTATAGCACAAACAGAATAACTCACTTAACATTGTCCCTAATAGATCTCTGCCTGCCCAGTGTTGGAAACAGTGCAGAGGCTGCTGTAATCACAAGTCATCAAGTCCCCTCTGCAGATAAACAGCCTATAATTCTATTTTTTCAAGTTAGCGCTATAATATACTATATATATATATATATATATATATATCATACCTATGAATTTCTGTTTTAACTGTTTCTGTGCACCTCGTACGAGATTGGTGGCTAGTCACATGTCACATTCAACCCCTTCAATCTGAGAACCATTACAGTGACCAGCCGATCACTGTGTGTTCTGGTCAAGAAATTCTCACCAAACCATTGATCTGGCTCAGATGCAGCAGGCTAGTGATTTCTACGTATGCAATATGACATAAGAGCCATTGAGATGACTAGCTGCCCATGTAGAAGATGGCTCAAGTCTGTCTGGGGAGACTCACTGCAGGACAATTTAACAGAGTACAGGACCCCCTCTATCATGGTTGAATGTGACTATGCAATGGGGGCCTCCCCCTAGGGCCCTCTATATAGCCCAACCCAGGTGTAGGAAATGCCGTTTTACTAGGAGCTGAGTTTATGCAAAGGCGTGACAAGCGCTTATGTGCTAGGGACAGTGTTGCTGAAAGCTTTAAATTGTAGAATACTCGAGAGTGCAGGGACAGTGCAGTGAGATCTACACAGCCCGTGGGTAGCATCAGGCCACTGTTCATGGAGGAGTGGGGAGCTTATCTAATGTTACCACCCCTCCCTATTAGCACTTTTTTGAATTGCGCCATATCATAGGCACTGTTCTTTTATTAGTGCAGCATGAACCTAAGCCACAACATAGGCCAGGTTCAATGACTTTTTGCAGCATAATGGTACTTTATTAGAATCTCCTATTTTGCACCGCTGCTCAACAGCATCTATTTGTGCTTTTCCCACGCCCAGCTTAAATTTCCCCTGATGAGTCTTTTTTTTAAGTGAAACATGCATGTAGGGATTAATTAGGATAGGGGGAACTAGGGCCATTTGTCAGGGTGGATGCTCTAAGGTCAGGCTACCAGGGCCAGCATAGCACCCACATTATAGAGCAATATCAGGTTTAGGCCCCATCCACGTTCTGATTAGTGTTGATCGAGCACTATAATTTTCGGGTGCTCGGGGGCTCGGGCCGAACACATCAGGATTCTCGGGTGCTCGGTAATTACAAGGAAAATCGGCACTCCGATACAACCTGTATATCACATAAAAAAGGGCCTCATTCACATTGTGGTACAATTGTTCAGGTAGTGGGACTCCTACACTAATAAAGGCTATGCACTAAGTGAAAGGGCTGCCAAAAATTACAAGGAGCCGGCACTCCAATACACCCTTTATTACACATAAAGGAGGGCATCATACACAGCCTTGAAAAATTATGATTGATGGCCTGCTGCTGACCCTCAAAAACATTTGGAGCAAGGGGCTACTGATCTGACCATCTAAAACATTATGGGCGAGGGCCTGCTGCCGTTTTGGTGACTCTAGATAACCTGGGCCCGATCGCATGTCCCCGTGATGGCGACGATCCATTCGGATGTCAGCCCTATCAACTTTCTATGTTATTTTCAGAGCGAACGACGGTGACCATGGGTAACGGGGAATCATGGTTTGATTCTGGAGAGGGAGCCTTAGAAACAGCTATGGCTACCACTTCCAAGCAAGGCAGCATGCGCGCAAATTACCTATTAGGTATAATTAGTAATGATGAGCGGCAGGGGAAATATTTGAATTTGCGATATTTTGCGAATATTTTGTAGAGTATTCGTCGAATATTCGTGAATTCGAATATTCGTTATATTCTACATTCTTTTTTTTTACTCGAAAATCGGCAAGGTAAAGAGCGCGTAATATGCAAATATTACGTGATCAATACAGGCGTGGGACACTGTGGCGCAGCTAATGTAACTGTCCGCAGCAGACACCGTCTACGGAAAAAGTACACTGGAAGTCACAGATATTTTTTGGAAGCGCACACTTTACACTGGAGATGTGGCACGGATAATTTAACTGTCCGCAGCTGACACCGTCTACGGAAAAAGTACACCGGATGTCACTGATATTTTTCGACGCGCAGACTTTACACTGGAAATGTGGCGCAGTTAATCTCACTGTCCGCAGGGGACACCGTCTATTGAAAAAGTAGACTGGATGTCACAGATATTTTTTGAATGCACACATTTTACACTGGAGATGTGGCACTGGTAATGTCACTGTCCGCAGCGGACAACGTGTATTGAAAAAGTACAATGGATGTAACAGATATTTTTTGAATGCGCACATTTTACACTAGAGATGTGGCACAGCTGATCTCACTGTCCACAGTGGACACCGTCTATTGAAAAAGTACACTGGATGTCACAGATATTTTTGGGATGCGCACACTTTACACAGGAGATGTGGCACGGATAATTTAACTGAACAAGGCGGCCTATTAGGATGCGCTAAAAATATGCATTGCTGCTGTCACACACAATAGTCCTTAAAAGGACTTTTGGGTCTTTGAAAAGTTTTTGTAATAAAAATCTTCCAATAACACTCCCTACACTGTCTTTCCCTTCCTATGCTCAGTTCTCCCTGACTCTCCCTTTATAGAACCCGATGACACGTTCCGGCCAGCCAATCACTGTAATGCCAGCAGCCAACATGGTTACGGCATTACAGTGCGTGCCAGTACCTCCCTGCACGTTTTTTGCCTGCCAGCCAAAAAACATGTGGGGAGGACACTCGAGCATTGCGCTCCAGCACATGCGGTACTCGGCCGAGTACCGCCATGTGCCGAGCATCCAGATGCTCGAGCCGAACAGGTGTTCTACCAAGCATGCTCGATCATCACTAGTTCTGATGCAACCATTCCCTTCCTTCCCCGCATGGAAATCTTCATCTTGCCTGTTGGGCGAACCAAGGCGTCCTGGAACCTTACAACAAATGGTTTTTATTTTTAAGTGCCGACGTGCACTATTATTCATGCTACCTGATGAGCTCCCTGTCATTATTTATTGATATGAGTATTTATTTTGACAGAAGCTTCTGACTATTATCTTCATTTTGCTTATTTATATTATTTTTCAAGAGGGCCATCTTTTTTATAAAATACGATTAAAAGTTACGTTTTTTATATATACTCAACAAATATACTCAACTATACATATGCAACGAATTTTGGATCACTTTTCAGTATATACAGTGCTGCCCATAATTATTCATACCCCTGGCAAATTTTGACTTAAAGTTACATTTATTCAAGTAATTTTTTGATGGGAAATGACATAGGTGTCTCCCAAAAGATAATAAGACGATGTACAAGAGGCATTAATGTGGGAAAAAAAAACATTTCTCAGCTTTTATTTACATTTGAGCAAAAAGTGTCCAGTCCAAAATTATTTATACCCTTCTCAATAATCAATAGAAAAGCCTTTATTGGCTATTACAGCAATCAAACGCTTCCTATAATTGCTGACCAGCTTTTTGCAGGTCTCCACAGGTATTTTTGCCCATTCTTCTTTAGCAATGAGCTCCAAATCTTTCAGGTTGGAGGGTCTTCTTGCTATCACCCTGATCTTTAGCTCCCTCCACAGATTCTCAATTGGATTCAAGTCTGGACTCTGGCTGGGCCCCTCCAAAACGTTAATGTTTTTGTCTGCTAACCATTTCTTCACCACTTTTGCTGTGTGTTTTGGGTCATTGTCATGCTGAAATGTCCACTGGTGCCCAAGGCCAAGTTTCTCTGCAGACTGCCTGATGTTGAGAATCCTCATGTATTGCTCTTTTTTCATGGTGCCGTTTACTGTGATTATGTTCCCTGGTCCATTGGCTAAAAAACACCCCTAAAGCATTAGGTTCCCACCACCATGTTTGGACAGATGGGGATGGTGTTCTTTGGGTTGAAAGCTTCTCCTTTTTCACGCCAAATGAATGAAACATCATTGTGACCAAACAATTCAATTTTTGTTTCATCTGACCATAACACAGAAGACCAGAAGTCTTCTTCTTTGTCCAGATGAGCTTTTGCATAGGCCAAGCGAGCTTTTGTGTGCCTTATTACTTGCTGGTTGAATAAAAGTAACTTTAAGTCAAAATTTGCCTGGGGTATGAATAATTATGCGCAGCACTGTATATATTAGAGTTTTTTAGACCCTGTAGGGAGAGCATAAGGAGACTGTAGGGACAGTGAAGGTTGAGTGTAATCGCTTTGTGCATCTTGTTGAACTGCTGTCACAATCCCAATTTATCTGTTAGCTGATAAATAGAATTACTGTGCCTCAGTATTAAATGGAGATCTAATATATTACTGTGTGTATCTTGTTCAACTGCTGCAACAATCCCTGGTATACCGTATATAGAATTACTGTGCCTCAGTATTAAAGGGCGGTCTAATATATATCCATGTGCATCTTGTTGAACCGCTGCCACAATCCCTGTTAATCTGTTAGTTTACACATAGAATGAGTGTGCCTCAGTATTAAAGGGCGTTCTAATATATAGCTGCATTTATCTTGTTCAACTGCTGCCACAATCCCTGTTAATTCGTTATATTACTGATTCAGTTACTGTACACTATGGCCAACCTGGGCCCTCCAAAGGAACCAGCAGTATCAAAAATGTTCTTGTAGTCGGCACAAGTAGCAGTAGAAGGGTTGGTGGTAGTAGCAGCCACAGCAACTGTCCAGAGCTTCCACATCCAGTGGCCATGTTTTGACCAACAATTCGGGTGTACTGGAACGGTTCACTCACTCTTCAACATAATTTCAAGTGACAGCAGATACAAATGGCCAGGAAACAATGGGTTCCTCTGACACCAGACTTAGTTGGCATGGCACAGTAACTGCCTGTGTGCTCTCTGCCTTTGTGCTGCTCCTTCTGCTAGCCAAGTAATGGTACCCGCTGGCTCTGCTCCGCTTTTCAGCGAGGATGAGCTTTGTGAGGACAGTCAGCAGTTACAGGCCAGCACAGACGTGGACGAGAGGTCTTCTGCAGACTGTTCTAGGCGTGCAACTACCAATGATGGCAGTCAGGTGGGAGCACATGTTGTGAGAGGTCAGGGACATGCGCAAAATACAGGTGAGGGTGACACAAGTGATGGCTAATCAGATGTAGATGATGATGTGGCCAATCGCATGTGGGAGCCAAGTGAAGAGGAGGCATAGTCATCATAGGGGGTAAGGGTGGCCCATGAGACAGCAGGGTGGAAGTAGTGGGAGATCTGCAGCCAAAAGCAGGAGGGGTACACCACGTGGTACTCAGGGGGCTACCTTTGAGGAACAAACTAGCAGTGCATGGGTTCATAGAAGTAACTGCGGCAGATATCATGCAGTGGTGGAGGGAAATGTCATACTTGGCAGTATGGAAATTGCTGGGGAACGTTAGCTTGGTGGTATGTAGGATATGTGGGCAGAAGGTGAGTCACGGCCAGGGTGCTAATGTTGGCATGATGAAGCTTCACCATAAAGGGGAGTGGGAAACCATGCCACTCATTTAGTATTACAGCCTGATGCAACAACCGCTGCATCTCCCCCCAACCCACACCCGCTCTCCAGCAGTCAGGGCTCGACAACTTCAGCAGAAGGAAGCTGCTGTTCCTTTCCATCAACTTCAATGTCGTCTATTGCTCCTGATGCTACTCCTACTCCTCATCATTTGTTTTGACAGCAATTGATCACTGATGCAATTGCAAAAAGACAACAGCATGTGTGCACTCATCAAACTACGCAAAATCTGAAAGTACACCTGGCCAAGTTCATGGAACTACAGTCCCTTCCTTTCCATGTAGTTAACTCTGCACATTTCAGAGAACAGATGGTTTGTGTCCAGCCAAGGGGGACAGTCCGATGCCAACATTACTTTTCCAAAAAAGCTGTACCATCCCTGCACAAGTATGTAGAGTTAGTCATTGGGCCTTTCGGTGTCTGGTAGAGTTCACGCCAGCGCTAACGTATAGAGTTGTAACTATTATCAAGGAAAATGTTGTTCACAGCCCACTAGGTAAATGTCGCTCTAGACCAGGCACTTCAGCAATTGTAGGTCAGAGACAGGATAAGGAAAAAGGAGAGGGTTAGTCACTGGGCCTTCAAAACGATGGTCCAGGGTTAACTGCGCAGGGCGCCAAAGGTAGGACAGAATGAGTATCTTTTGATTTCCGTGTACGGTGAAAATGGTGGGGCAGATAAGGGCTGGCTGCCAAATGGTCTCAACCCACCTAAAGGACTCTCGGTGGGTGATTTGAAGATTGGGAGTGGGGTAGCGTGGAGACGCTAAAAAAGGACCACGGGAGCGGCGCCAAAATCCCTAATATCTAAATTTGTGGGGGTATATAACCCATAAAAGATAGCACTTATTATGTCGCTAATTGAGATAAAAGTATTATGTCGCTAATTGAGATAAAAACATATGGTTAAGACAATTATAAATTGACAAGTATAAAATTGAAATATAAAATCAAAATTTAAGTGACTCACTTCACCCAGGAGGGTAATGTGGGATAAAGCTCAAGACACCCACACTACACCTCCTGCGCCTGGGTCGCCAGTAGAGTCTTAGAAATGGACAAAGATCACTCTCGAGTCCTTGTTCTTTCTTTTATTCTTTTTATTCCAAGAGCCAGGGTTGGGGGAAGGAGCAGCTCAACGCGTTTCGGGGCCTCTTAATGGGTCCCCTTCATCAGGAGCATAGACATTCAATATACAATAAGATGGGGTTTAAATAGCATGTGAAATAGCCAAAAAGACCGCCAAAAACGGCATCAAATTGTGTCACTTCCGGTTTCTGCATGCGTTCCACTGGTTCCGCAGTTTAAATCTTGTTTTATAGTCCAGGGACCCGAGGGACCCCCTGTTTCGATGGTCTTGGTGCCGTGTGTAATCATTGCGCAGCATTTGCACTTTTTAATGCCACATTTAAAACATCCTTTTTTCATGGGTAGTGGCCCCACTGTTTTTTTAAATGGCCCCACTGTATTTTAGATCGATTTTATCCATCGAACCAATGCTTTTGAGATGTAGAGGTCGTCACTTCCGATGCGTTCCACAGTGGAACGCATGCAGAAACCGGAAGTGACACAATTTGATGCCGTTCCTGGCGGTCTTTTTGGCTTTTTTACATACTATTTAAACCCCATCTTATTGTATATTGTATATTGAATGTATCTGTACTTTAGATCGATTTTACCTATCAAACCAATTCCTTTGAGATGTAGAGGTCGTCACTTCCGATGCGTTCCACAGTGGAACGCATGCAGAAACCGGAAGTGACACAATTTGATGCCGTTTTTGGCGGTCTTTTTGGCTATTTCACATGCTATTTAAACCCCATCTTATTGTATATTGAATGTCTATGCTCCTGATGAAGGGGACCCATTAAGAGGCCCCGAAACGCGTTGAGCTGCTCCTTCCCCCAACCCTGGCTCTTGGAATAAAAAGAATAAAAGAAAGAACAAGGACTCGAGAGTGATCTTTGTCCATTTCTAAGACTCTACTGGCGACCCAGGCGCAGGAGGTGTAGTGTGGGTGTCTTGAGCTTTATCCCACATTACCCTCCTGGGTGAAGTGAGTCACTTAAATTTTGATTTTATATTTCAATTTTATACTTGTCAATTTATAATTGTCTTAACCATATGTTTTTATCTCAATTAGCGACATAATACTTTTATCTCAATTAGCGACATAATAAGTGCTATCTTTTATGGGTTATATACCCCCACAAATTTAGATATTAGGGATTTTGGCGCCGCTCCCGTGGTCCTTTTTTAGCGTCTCCACGCTACCCCACTCCCAAACTTCAGCAATTGGCCAGGTGATGGCAATGCAGCCAACACGCTATAATGCTGGGATTTCTGTGCAAATGACCTCTTCTACCTCTTCATCCTCCACCTTTCCTCACACTCCCCTCTAGGCACAGTTCACAGTGGTCCTCCAGCATATCACCTATACAAAGCACGGCGGTGTCACACGTTTCTGCACTTGGTCAGACTTGTTGAAAAGAGCCAAACCAGGGAGGAACTGCTCAGCATCATCAATAAAGAAATCGAACACTGGCTGTCTCGTTGCCAACTGGAGATAGGAACCATGGTTACTCATAATAGGAAGAACATATTGCCTGTGCTGCATCAGGAAGGGCTGACCCATGCACCCTGCATGGTGCACATCTTCAATCTCATTGTCAACTTCAAAAGCCATTTCATGTCCATCTGAGATCCGAGGAGGATGAACTTGCAATGGAGGAGAAGGAGGACATAAATGCCCTGGAATTTTATACATAACTAGGTGGTTTATCTGCCTAAGTGACCGTAGAGGAGCACGAGGAGGTGGAGGGCGATGACGAAGACGACGCAGATGAACCCGACAGACCGTGGCAATATGCAGTGAAGATGGAGGCAGGGAAGTTCTCTCAGTCCCTTGCGCAAATGGCCAGATGCATGCTGTCATATTTGTGTAGTGACAGCTGCATTGTCATTATTCAGGAGAGAGATGAATATTGGCTATCCACTTTGTTAGACCCTCACTACTGGTTAAAAATGGGGGCATTGTTTAGACCTTCTAAGAGGGATGCAAAAATGGACTACTATAGAGACACAGAAAGAGATGCAAATATTTTTATTATATTTTATCTCTGTTTTGGACCCACTGTTTATTTTTATTTTTTTGTGTAGATTCCTGTCCTAAAGAGATCGCCTTGTCATTGGCAGACAGGCACAAATAATTTTGTATAAAATCTATTTGCCAATAAACTCACATTTATAATGTAGCATTAGTACATTTTCTATAGTGATTATGGCATGATTGTACCTTATTTACTTTATTATTTATGTGCAGATTGCTGTTGCATTTTGTTCGTTTTTGCTTTTGTTCTTTCAGACATGGCGACGTGAACCTGCACATTGGGATGTGCTGACTAACCCCCATTTTTTTCTTAATTTTTTTAGTTTTCTGTTCTTCTGATGAATAAAAAAAAAGAAAAGAAAAATAAGCAGTGATGTGAACACAGCCTTACTGAACACTGCTACTCTGCCTTCCTATTCTGTAATGTGGCCACTACTCTCCATGTTACTGCCACTGCTGTTGGCCCCCATCCCTGCTCTTTTATGGGGCCAATATTATCACTGTTATTGCCACTTCTGCTGTTGCCACCGTCATGAGGCCACTAGTTGAATCTTGGTACACTGCATGGTTAAGTCCACGGTGATAAATTAGACCTGACGGTTACAGTGACCTGTAAAAGTGACGCACAATAAATCTACATCTAACAGAAGGGATTAAAAAGCATGTGTTTGGACTGCCACAACATGGATTAAAAGAACACTTTTCTCCTCTACTTTATTGACGCTGCCTCCATTTCTTTATTTTATTCCACTAAGGAGCCATTTGGACACTGCTCCTGCAGGGGCGTGTATGGGTTTTTGTGTTACTGAAGGCTGCTGTAGGCTTTTCTTTTTGGTTAACAAAAGGGATTAGCTATAAATCTTGATGCACTACACAGTGATATAGACGGCGATAATTTACACCTCTAATACTAACGGCACATTACCTACAGAACGAATTAACTGTGAATGTGAGTGCATTAGAACACAATGTACAGGGCAATATCCTCTCCCTGCACTCTCTCTGTCCCAATGAAAATGCAGTGTAATCTGCCAAAATCATGTTATAGAGCAGGAGGAGCTGAGAAGACTGACATATAGTTTTTTGGGAAAAGATTCAGTATATCTTATATTTCATTCATTTAGATTGCTACTCAATCTGGGCTTTGAAGTCCAGGAGGTGGTCCTATCAGTGATTGACAGCCTTCCCTCTATGACTGTGTATGTAGAGATAGTTGTCAATCGCTGTTAGGAGCGATTCCTTGACTTCAAAGCCAAGAATCAGCAGGAATATAAATGAGAAGTTTTAGAGACTTTTTTCCCCATAAAACTATATATCAATCTGCTTAGCTCCTCCTGCTCTATAGAATGCTGCTGGCAGATTCCATAGCATTTTCATGGAGACAGGTTTCCTTTAAGTTCCAAGCCTTGACACCGAGATTAGGTAACCAAGTGGGATGATTATGATTAGGCAGAGTGGCCTGGGTTTACCTGATGTATCGCAACTTGTGGTGAATAATTTAGTAATGAATAGAATTTCTTGTCGAAGTTCGGCAAATCGGACGAATCAAATTTTTTAAAACTTCGCTCATCTCTAGATGATATTATTATTATTTTTTTTTCAAATCCCAAACGTCTTAAAGTATGTAAATAACACAAAAACCTAATTTAAACAATAGGTCATTTTCTGACAAACATCATTTTAGGGGGTTAAAATAGCAAAATATGGCAATTCCCATATCGTTTCATGTACATATATAAAAGAACAAGATTAAATAGAAACAAGTTCGCCTTACAGTCAAATAAGTTTTATTCATGCACAAAATGTCTGACGCTTCTTTTCCCAATTTGTTCTAATATCCCCTGTAGTATTCTCATGCTCAGATGCATCTTTATTCCCTCTTCTAAATATACATCCATGGTGCTGTAGCTTTGCCACTTCCAATCAGCAGTGTTAAACCAGAGTAGGGTTTACCATGAACGCAGGAGCAGTACGCCTGACCAGCAGCTAGGGAATGCAATGCAATCAACCTGCCCTCCAGGGGAATTAACTCTCTCTCCTCAATGAAACTCCTGCCTTAAATACAAGTATTTATAAAATATATATATATATATATATATATATATATATATATATATATACAGATACATTTAATAGGGCAAAAATAAAGTTAACTGTAATAAATCAAAAAATCTGATGAAAAATGAATATTAAAACTTAATGACTGGGAGTATTTTACAACATCCAAAGCCATTTGTATTCAAAGTCCAATATTTTTCAAAGCTTTCTTCTTAATTTTTGTTTTCAATTCATATATGATTTTTTTGTTTTTGTCTTTTGCTTCTTGTGTACTTTTATCTAATGTCTTTGAATTGAAAAATTATTTTTATGAAGCTTTCTGCTAACTCACAAGAACCTTTACTTCTTCTATTGATATAAATTAGGGGTGAGTGAACTTTTTTTTTTTTTGGAAGGCAGTTAAACCCAAGTTCTTTTTGGTTGAATCCACTAAAAAGGCGTGTAGCTCCATTTTACTGCACATGTCGGCTGGGAAAACACAATGTAGGAAGAAGGGTTCTCATCTGGCTCTGAGAGGAAGTGGTGGGGGAGGGCTTACCCGGATTGGCTCCCAGGCTGACAGCCTAAATTAGCCAATCAGTGCTGCAGCAGGTAAGGAGGTGCCCTGGCAGAACGAGCAGAAAGTCATTCTGTGCTGGGCTGGGAGAGAGGGTGGTTTGGTGTTAGTGTCTGCCAGGAAAACAATCTTAGGGAGTCAGGTAAAGATCAATCAGGGAAAGTCAGAAATCAATCAGGCTTAATGACAGGGAGAGTGAAGGGAAAGGCTAGGATTTCAAAGAACAATTGTGTGTTCTGCAGGGCAGCGTATAAATAGGGAGAATGGAGACAGGACCTGTGGCTTTGCCTGCTATCAGAATTGCAGGTATACCTCAAAATCAGCTACCTGCAAGCAAATACTTTTATTTTGTTTCACCACTTTCACAGAAATCCTTTTTTTGTGGGGTTCAGCAGGTGAAGAGGAGGCAACATCAGAGAAGGAGGCCAAATACCTCCCAAAGAACAGTCAGGGCCACGTCTGCTTTGGGATCTAGTGTTGCCACTGATGCAAAATTCGGCTAACGAGACTAAAAATTATTCTCGACTGGTTCGCTAATTATTTCTCTGGTGTGCATTTTTAAAGACAAAAATAAGAAGTCTTACAGTCGTCTTCTATCTAAATCTTATATTCTTTCTATGTCTAGTCTCTCTATAGCCAGTGCTGATTCCCATTTTTATTTTTTTAAGAGAGCAAAGCTATCTATCTATATATCTATCTCATGGAAAAGATTATCAAAAATGCCTAAGCATCATTTGGACATTTTTATTATTGGATCTGTTTGTGCCTGAACATGTCTTTTATCCCTCTCAGGAATACATCGTCTTTCTCATATCTATCTATCTATCTATCTATCTATCTATCTATCTATCTATCTAATCATCTATGTTTATAAAGATTAGTTCAGCAGGGAGGAAGTAAAGAGCTACAGTAATACAATTCTTCATATATTCTAAGTTAAAGTGAACGGTTCATGCATCGTGCAAGACACAAATGCTACTAAATGCCATCTCATTTGCGAACCAGAATTTTCTTTACATACTAATTAATCTATTTTTACTATTTCATTAAGTAACTTTTTTAAACTTTTTTAAAACAAACTACAAACCACAGAGTTAAAAAGCCATAAAAAGTGTGAAGCCAGAGGCTAAAATATTTCATAAAAGTATTAATAACTAGGCTGGACAAAAACAAAGTAAAGGCTTAGAAAAAATAAATTCTTGTCTTATAAAAAAAAAGATTTTTTTCCAGACCTTCAGTTAATGTTTCTCTGTTTTTTTTCTCTTTATTTTCTCTTAGTTCCCCAGTAAACAGGAAAAGCACATTTAATTGGCTTGACTAGGTTGCGGACCGGTATAGTGATTATCTGCCTGGCTCGGTAAAGCATCAATGAGCAAATGTTGACCAAAGCAGTTTAACAAAATTTTGATTTGCTATAGCATCTATTAGTCCAACTTCTACACACAATGGAATTGCTGTAGAGGCTGCAACACGGCTGCTCGGGGCTAAGATTTTTTTTTCTTTTCTTTAAGTCAGTTTGGAAATGTGGATAATGAAAATGATTTTGTCGCCCAAAAGGGACATGTTATCACAAAACGAACATATGCAATGCTAAAACTTGTTTAGAAAATACATCCTTTGGGTAATTCCAGATAAATGGCATTTTCTTTCCTCTTCGAGCTCTTCTGTATTCTTCAGCTGAGAGCCAATTCATCAGATTTTTTTCCTTCACTTTTTGGATTTAAAGAATTGAGTTGAAGTGAAATGTGTTTCAGGAAGGGAAGTTGCGGGGGAAAAAAAGTAATTTGTACAATTTGACAATAGAGAATTCAGGAACATTGGAAAGGCTAAATGATATAGTCCACAGAGACAGCCAAATAATTGCTAATAAGAAATGAAAAAAGGACAAATGCTTTGCACTCAAGGTTTATTCATGCATGACTACCTTTTCAGCCTAGGATCATGCTTGTAGCTAGTAGTCCACCATGATTTTTAGACTTCTGCTTTACTTTGGAATAAATTGTTGTATAAGTGTATAGTAAGGTATTTTAGTGGCTATTTTCCCTTTAATTCCTTGTAATGTAGTTGGTTAGTGGTACCTAGCATTCCTGAAATCTGTATTAACTGTACATGCGTACTGCACACTGATGACCTTTAGAAGGAGCCAGAAGCCTAGAAAGCATCTATATATGTAATAAAGAGCCTAGCTCCATTCAGGACATTATCAGGGTAAGGCTACTTTCACACTCGCGTTTGGTGCGGATCCCGTCAGATAATACAAACGTCTGCATCCGATCAGAACGGATCCGTTTGTAATATTTTTAACTAGTGTTGAGCGTAGAGAATATTAATCGCGAATATTGCAACTTCGATAATTTGCGAATATTACGAATCTAGTGATATATATTCGTTATATCGAATATTCATCATTTTCTCCATCTGAACACATGATTCCTTCCTGCTTAAAATGCTTGTGGGTCAATGACTCATTGGCCCACAAGCAAGAAGCAGGGAGGAATCAAGAGTTTAGATGGAAAAAAATTACGAATATTCTAAAAAACTAATATATAGCACTATATTGAATATATTCATTTTTTAGAAGATTCGTCATTGACGAATATTCTAAAAAACTAATATATAGCACTATATCACATATATTCGTTTTATAATTATTATTATTTTTTTCCCCAACTAGTAAAGTTATTGCCCTTCGGCATACTCCTACCCGACAAGCGTCCCTGTCACCATTGGAACGCCTGGTGGTTAGAATATACCATCGGATCTGAGTTTTCAGGATCTAACTCAGATCTGATGGTATATTCTAACCACCAGGCGTTCCCATGGTAATGGGGATGCTTGAAGTTAGAATATACCGCCAGGGCGCTGTAATCCGCGCAATTAACCCCTCAGGTGCGGGTTAATTGCGCTGATCGCAGCGCCCTGTGCGCCCCCCCACCTCCCCAGTATTAAAATAATTGGTGGCCAGTACACCCCTCTCCCCAGTATTAAAATAATTGGTGGCCAGTGCGCCCTAACCCCCCCTCCCCAGTATTAAAATAATTGGTGGCCAGTGCGCCCTAACCCCCCCTCCCCCCCAGTATTAAAATCATTGGTGGCAGTGGCCACAGGGTCCCCCTCTCCCCTGTCAGTGGCCAAAGGGTCCCCCTTCCTTCCCCCCCAGCATTGGTGGCAGCAGGCAGTTTCACTCAGCAGCATTTATTTACCTGCAGGGCTCTCCTCCTTCTGAGAACTCACAGGTCTATGCTCTGCATATGCCTTCAGCAATGCGCCGCATAGACCTGTGAGTTCTCAGAAGGAGGAGAGCCCCGCAGGTAAGTAAATGCTGCTGAGTGATTAACTAACCATGGCAGCCAGGACTTCAGTAGCGTCCTGGCTGCCATGGTAACCGATCGAAGCCCGGCCATTACACTGGGACTCGATCTGAACTGCCTGCTGCCACCAATGACCCTGTGTCCACTGCCAGGGGGGGAAGGGGACCCTGTGGCCACTGCCACCAATGATTTTAATACTGGCGGGGGAGGGGGGGTTAGGGCGCACTGGCCACCAATTATTTTAATACTGGGGAGCGGGGGGGCACACTGGCCACCAATAATTTTAATACTGGGGAGGTGGGGGGGCGCACAGGGCGCTGTGATCCGCGCAATTAACCCGCACCTGAGAGGTTAATTGCACGGATCACAGCGCCCTGGCGGTATATTCTTCAAGCGTCCCCATCACCATGAGAACGCCTGGTGGTTAGAATATACCATCGGATCTGAGTTAGATCGTGAAAACTGAGATCCGATGGTATATTCTAACCTCCAGGCGTTTCCATGGTGACGGGGACGCTTGTCGGGGAGGAGTATGCCGAAGGGCAACAATTGTACTAATTGGGGGAAAAAAAATGAATATTCTAAAAAACTAATATATGTGATATAGTGCTATATATTAGTTTTTAGAATATTCGTCATATTGTAAGACAGGAATATTCAGCAACATAGCGAATAATCGTAAATTACACATATAGACTGAAATTTCACTAATGTAGTGCTTTAATCTTTTTTTTGGTCAATTTTTTTGTTTCTTTCTGATTCAGAAAAAGACCAAAAAAATTAGACAAAAAAAAAAAGATTATAGCGCTACATTAGTGAAATTGCAGTCTTTATGTGTAATTTACGAATATTCGCTATATTGCTATAACTTCGTTTTTTTGTATATTCATCATATTCTAAAACAAGAATATATAGCAATATAGCGAATATTCGTAAAATATACAAAATCGCATATTATTCACGATAAATAGCATAATGACGAATATTCGATATCGACGAATATAAGACGAATATTCAATCGAATATTCGCGAAATATCGCCAAATCGAATATGGCACCTCCCACTCATCACTATTTTTAACATAGCCAAGACGGATCTGTCTTGAATACCATTGAAAGTCAATTGAGCGTTTTGGTGTCCGCCTCCAAAGTGGAATGGAATGGAGAAGGATCGGAGGGTTTCCATTCAGAATGCATTATGGCAAAACTGATCTGTTTTGGACCGCTTGTGAGAGCCGTGAACGGCTCTCACAAACGGAAAGCCAAAACACCAGTGTGAAAGTAGCCTAAGATTTGTCTTGCTACCATCACCCTTCTTTGTATTATATGAGTATCGGCTGGTAGGCATGATGGGAACTTGCCGATGAGGAGCTCACTCATTTGCTCACTGCTTTGGTGACTTTACTTTCCTCTGTTTGCTATCCTTTGTGTGTGTATATATATATATATATATATATATGCGCCTAACTCATGTTACGTCTATTTTTTCCCAAATTTCAGAACTCATGGTAATACACATTTCTTCAGGTCATGCTAGCGGTTACACATCATACATACTTTACCTCTCAACACTTGAAGCTCTAATGGTGAGAAATAGAGATGAGTGAATTTATAAAAAATTCAATTCGCCGGTTCGCCGAATTTTCCGGGAAAAATGTGATTCGATCCGAATATATTTGCGGGCGAATTAATTTAAAAAACTGCTATTTCCTGGCTGCTGAGAGCCTTTATAGTGGTGTAGAACACTGTGCCTTGCAGTAACACGCATAGAGAGTCTGCTATGGTAGTGAAATAATACTGTGAGTCCGTATGACATGCAGATGACAGGCGTCGCTCTTAGAATCACTGGACACTTCACTTATTTGGGCAGTCACGGGACCAAAACTGACCAAATAACCCAAGTACAGATGTAGCTGCGCTAGCGATAATTTTTTTCACATAGCGTTACCTACGAATCGTGATTTCTCCTCTTTCATAAACAAACTATAAAAGTAATACACAAAACAGCCAGTAGATGGCAGTGTTAACCAAAAGTACATAATGACACTACACTACACTGAGTCCAATCCCCCTCGCAACCTTTCTCCACACATGTCTGAGTCAGCAGCTGGTTGTACCGGCGGCTACAGCCATGGCAAACCTGTCCCAGTATCTGGATGACTTGCCCCATGTATCCTGCTGCCCCGCCGTGCCCCCGGACCTATGCAATAAGGCCCAGCACCTGGCACTGGAGGAGCTCCTGTCCCAGGGTCCTGAGGCCCTGCGAGTCTTCCTGCAGCTGGAGCGGGTTCTGGACTTCCATCGTAATCATACTGACATATAAAATAAGATTTTTGTTCAGTGCATAACTTTAATTTTGATTTCATGTGTAGTGTGATCACGATGGCACTAAATATGCAGTTTTCTTTTATGATTTACTACTTTTTAATTATTATTTTTTATTTTTGCCATGCCTCTTCTCCCTATCTACATCTCTGGCTGCTCTGGGAATTTCTGCGCTGGGACATAACCGCCAAGCCGATGGAGCCCAATATGCTCCGTAGCCTTGGGGAAGCTGCCTGCTATATGCAAGTTAGTCTGCTTAATTAAAGCCTTTTCCCCCAATCCGGCAATATCCATCACCACTAAGTACTGTACGTGTAATTCACCCACAACTATAATGCGATCGGGGCCACAAAGAAATGGGAAGAGGGGGGACTACACGAAATCTGCAGACCATACCGTATGTGCAGCGAGGCTTACAGTATCGTGTGCTGATCTTACGTAGCTTCTGATAAATCATAGAAGAAGAAAAAACATCTGTAAATCTGCTATTATGCTCCAGTCACTCCCAAAGCTGCTTTTCCAGTTCTGTAGGCTGACACTGGAACCTTACAACTTGGCTATGACCTAAATATCTTGTGGCGATCCGACCCTCATAGAATACAGGGGCCGCTGAGGGGCTGTTCTTATTTCATTGCCGGAGCGCTGGGTTCAAATCATTAGCGAGAGCAGCAGCTCTCAGATGGAGCCGGGACCCGGCGTATGAAGTCTGTTTTCTGCCTGACTGTTCTTCCCCTTTCCCCCTCCTTTTGTGTGTGTATATATAGATGTATGTGTATATATACAGTATGTACAGTATGTGTGTGTACAGTATATATGTGTGTGTGTGAGTGTACGGCTGGCCCACACAGGACCTCCTTCCATTTACAGCAAAGAATAAGAAATGTCAAAAATAGAAAAATGGAGGGCACTCAGGTATCTGGTCGTCACAAGGAAAATACATCACGTATAATTAAAAAAGCTACATTTATTTAGAAATACAGTATTTCAAATGGTACCTAATAATAAAATGAAATACAATATAAATAAAGAATAAGAAATAAAATAAAAAAATAATATAACAATATATATATATATATACAAGGTTATGGTACAATATATACTTGCAGAGTTGTAGATCCCATTATAGGGTTAGATGTGGTGACTCCTTGAGTGTCTATACACTCATTGTCTAATCGAACATACGGTAATTGTATCAAAAAAGAAAACTATACCCTTGCACATATAAAGAACCTTTCTCAAAGACATTACTTAGATGACAAACAGTAAATATGCACATATAGTGGAATAGTATTAGTGGTGTATTCAGCAAATCAATGGTTCATCCGAGAAAAGATGAGTAATAGAGCAATTGTGACACATACTGTATGTAAGAAGCCGTTCTCAAATAAAGGTCATTACTCGAATTAAAAGCAGGGATCTGCACATACGTTATTATGATGATAGTGCGTGCAGCACAATAAAAATGTATGTGATGTGCAGATCATTGGTTAATGCAAATGGGGTAAACAGCAAAGCAATTATCAAAAAGTAACACCATATTCACATATATCACATATACTGATACTCTGTATCAGCTTATATACATATACTATATAGATGTCCGATTAATAAAATGCCAACTGGCTTATTATTCCTCTGATTCCTCAGTGTGTCGCCTTGTATTCATGTATTGCACATATATCTGATTAGTCACATGTTTTATGTGCTGCACACACCATTATCATTATAATACTGTATGTATTAGAGATTGCATTGTATTCTTTTATTATTAGGGACCGTTTGGAATATTTCAGATCGATCTCTAGAGCCGTTCTCAAATAAAGGTCATTACTCGAATTGAAAGCAGTGATCTGCACATACCGTATTATGATGATAATGGTGCGTGCAGCACATTAAAAATGTGACTAATCAGATATACAGTATGTGCAATATATGAATACAAGGCCATTTGCAGGAATCAATGATCTGCACATCACATACATTTTATATATATTTGATACTGCGATATGATCCTGAGACGGACAGCCCCGTGTGTGAGCGCTAGCAGTTCCCCCCTGTCCCAGGATGTTACTCTGCAAGTTGTGTTGTGAGCATTCCCCACTCGACCATACAACACGCACCCTGTGAAATATGACCATACTCATTTTTTCCATATATCAATGTGTCATTTGATCTACGATTTGTCTGCTGTACAATCAAGGATTAGTCTTGCATGCTTATCGCCACATTCTTTTATTTGTAATATATTTTTTATCTTTGCAATAAATGCATTGCTGGTTATCATTAGTGATGAGCGGGAAGTGCCATATTCGATTTCGACAAAATTCGCGAATATTCGCTAGAATATTCGTCGAAATCGAATATTTGTCATTATTCTAGTTATCGCGATTAATATGCGATTTAAATAATCGCGTATTGCGATTTTAACTTAAGGCAACTTTCCTATTGGTTTGATATCTAGAATTAGCGAAGATGATGAATATGACGAATGTATTCGTCATATTCCTCAAAACGAAGATAACGAAATATTCTCCATCTTCGTTTTAGCTCCATATTCGTCAACTTCGCTAATTCTAGCAATCAAATAGGAAAGTTGACTAGACACAGCTAAGTTTTTAATTCGCTATGCGATAATATTACTTTTTTTAAATAAATAGAATAATTATAATACTTGATAATTATTATAATTATTCTATTTATTAAAAAAAAAAAAGGAAAGTAATATAATCGCCTAGCGAATTAAACACAGCTGTCTCTATAGTCAACTTTCCTATTCTGACTGAGAACCAGTAAACCTCAAAGTTATTTTGCATCTGTTGGATGGCTTGGGTGGACCTGCACACCTAGATGAATATCATTAGGGCGACAATAAGTTTTCCGATTGTCCTAACATAATATATCAAATAACCTTTCTATACAGTTTTGTCATGTAAAAACTCATTGCATAAACATGGGCATATGGGAAAGACATCCAAATGAGCAGATTCTGCCTTGTTTTTCAGCTGTCATAAGACTATGGTTGTCTCCCATTGACTTCCATTATACTCGTGTGCTCAGCTGAGCACACGAATAGAGCAATGTGTTCGGGCCGAACACCCGAATACTTTGGTGCTCGCTCATCAGAAGTGTCTTTTCAAGATTTTCTTTTTTTTGGGAATTGTTTATATGTACTGTACGCTTTTTAGAATGGTTATTTTTATTATAACAGTCTTATAGATATTAATAAATAGTTGACCCTTTATGCCAAAGCAGAAGGAGGAGTGCATACATTTTCATTAATGTAAATATCGCAAAAAAATATGCAGCCCGACAGAACAATAACCGAGAAATAGGCGAAGCAGAATTTCCTTGTATATACAATATAATACATTATGCTTTCAACACTGTGCCGCCCATGTCACACTTACTTATTGGCTCTTGTGATATTCTATGCAGTATGTAACAGATTAATCTCTATACGTCTTGTCTGTGTTTATTTACAAATAAACATTTTTTTTTCTAGGAATGAAAGTTTTGGAATGAATTAAGAAATAATCAGCAGTCGCCCTCCTCCTATTTGTTTGGCTTAACACTTTATTCCCTGGGGAGGATGCGATTTATCGCAAGTGTGGTATTAACCAGGCTCTCACAAAGGCTAATCCTCCCCTCAAACATGAACGAGAGGTGTAAATTCCACTCTGAGGACTGAAGCAGGCAAAACGTGAAATCAGGTCCAAGGCACAACACTAAATCGCATGATGCCACTTTGCATTTTAAGTCCTGCAAATTTTTTATTTTTTTTGCACATGGATAGTAGTGAATGGAGCGAGCCATGGGGCGCTAAACTTCCCCCCTCATTACTTCTCTTGGGCCATATGGCAAATGCGGAGCAACCTAAAATCAGTATTTCTGATCGACAAACCCTCAACTATATAAGTGCAGGGAAGAAGGACAAAACACACAACAGAGCAGTCAAACAAGCTGAGTCTATAACCAGGAGAGCAGCAAGGTACTAGAGGAGCAAGTAGAGGATAGTCAGGAGGAAAACGAAGTCAGGACCAGGAGGGAACGCCAAGACCAAGGGATGAGACGGACGGTAACACGAGCAGGAGAACAGCAAACCAGGTAAGTAATCTCAGGAAGCACCTCAATAACAGGTAATCTGTGGCCAGCAGATTGCCTGTTTAAATAGGGCACTGGTGGAGTCACGTGACGTGCCCACTCCTGAGCCTGACTCCACCTTTCCTCCGGTCCATAGCCTTTCCAGTGCACCAGGTACTGTAAAGAGTTGCGGACTCTTCTAACATCCAATATCTTGGAAACCACAAACTTCACGGAATCATTAACCAGTACTGGCGGCAGAGCGGATTGTGAAGGAACAACAGGTGCAACATGTCTCTTAAGCAGAGATTTGTGGAAGACGTCATGGATGTGGAAAGACTCGGGCAGTTTCAACCTAAAATATACTGGGTTAATTACCTCCGTAATCTCATACAGACCTATAAAACTAGGTTCAATCATTTTGGAGGCCACCTTAAGAGACAAATTTTTAGAAGATAGCCACACCTTATCCCCAACCTGAAAATCCATCCCCTTAGAACGTTTCTTATTCGCTTTGATTTTAATACTGTTTTGAGCTTTTTCTAGGTTCGACTGAACCCGAGCCCAAACTGTGCACAGTTCTGACGAGAACTTATCCGCCTCGGGGTTAGATGAGGAGACGGATGACCCAGAATGAAAACGAGGATGGAAACCGTAACTACAAAAGAATGTGGAGACACCAGAGGAGGAATAAACACGATTGTTTATCGCAAATTCTGCCAAAGGAAGGTACTTAACCCATAATTGCTGATCAATGGAGACATATGACCTGAGAAACTGTTCCACAGACTGATTAAGTCGTTCAGTCTGCCCGTTACTCTCAGGATGATAGGCAGACGAGAAAGACAATGAAATTTGGCACTTCTGACAGAGGGCTCTCCAAAATCTAGACACAAACTGGACCCCCCTATCAGAACAAATGTTCTCGGGAATACCGTGCAAACGTACAATTTGTTCTACAAATACAGAGGCCAGAGTGTTAGCATTGGGAAGCTTAGGAAGAGGAATAAAGTGTACCATCTTGCTGAACCTATCGACCACTACCCAAACCACAGTTTTACCCTCCGCAGGTGGCAGGTTCGTGATGAAATCCATAGAAATATGGGACCAGGGTCTACTGGGAATGGATAGGGGTCGCAACTCACCAGCGGGACGAGTTCTAGGAGTTTTAGACCTCGCACAAACCTCGCAGGCTGACACATAGGACTTGACATCCTTGAATAGTGTGGGCCACCAAAAAGACCTTGATACCAACTCTTTAGTACTCTCGATACCAGGATGTCCATACAAAACAGTATCATAACACTCACCCAACAGCTGGAGACGGAATTGTTCGGGAACAAACAACTTATCTGTTGGCGTGAGTGCCGGGACCAGATGTTGTTCTGATTTATAAGAGCCGCAAGATCTTGAGACAAGGCTGTTAAAAAAGACAGCTGGCAGTATTGTTTCAGGCGGTGTGTCCGTATGCTGAAATGCACAAAAACTCTGAGATAAGGCATCGGCCTTCGCGTTCTTACTTCCTGGCTTGAAAGTGACGGAGAAATTAAAACAACACCCATCTCACATGACGGGGATTCAACCTCTTAGCAGACTCAAGAAATATTAGATTTTTGTGATCGGTGACAACGGTGACACAATGTTTAGCCCCTTCAAGAAAATGCCTTTACTCCTCAAATGCCCATTTAATAGCTAGCAATTCCCAATTTCCCACGTCATAATTTCTCTCGGTGGGAGAAAATTTTCTGGAAAAGAAGGCGCAAGGCCTTAAATTGGTAAGAGTAGATGGGCCTTGTGAGAGGATCAATCAAAACAGGAGAGCTGCTGAAGGCCTTTTTAAGAGCTTCAAATGCCTCAGTAGCTTTAACAGACAAGTTATCCAGATCCACCCCTTTTTTGGTGAGGTCGGTCAAGGGTTTGGCAATTACCGTAAAATTCTTTATAAATCTACGGTAATATATAGTGAACCCCAAAAAAAAACGTTGTAAGGCCTTTAAGGACGATGGCCTTACCCAATCCATAATTGCTAATACCTTGCTAGGATCTATTTTAATGGCGTGAGGAGTGAGAACATACACCGAGATATAATATCTCTTGCACCCCAAAAATACATTTCTCCTGTTTGGCAGCCAAATGATTTTTCCTCAAAATCTCCAACACTTGTTTAACATAAAACACATGACTCTCAAGATCAGGGGAAAAAATAAACACATCATCAAGGTAAATAATCACAAATTTACAAAGAATTATCTGAAAATTTCATTCATAAAAATTTGGAACACCGCTGGCGCATTGCTGAGTCCAAAAGGCATTACAAGATATTCGAAGTGTCCAACTGGAGTATTGAAAGCTGTCTTCCACTCGTCTCCCTCCTTCATTTGAATTAAGCTATATGCTCCCTTCAAATCAATTTTGTAGAACCAGGAAGCCCCCTGTACTTGATTAAACAAATTGAGAATCAACGGGAGGGAGTATTGATTCTAAATTGTAATCTTATTTAATTCCCGATAATCAATTAAAGGTCTTAGACCTCCATCCTTCTTTTTGACAAAGTAGAATCCTGCCCCCATAGGAGATACAGAAGGTCTAATGTGCCCCTTACTGAGACTCTCCTTAACATAATCCTCCATGGCTTTGCGTACAGGCCTAGAAAGATTATAGATGCGTCCCTTGGGAAACCTAGCACCCTCTACCAATTCAATGACACAATCATAAGACCTATGGGGTTATAGACTCTCGGGGTCAGATGAGAACACATCCATATATTCCTTAATGAGTAGAGGCAATGTATCGGATTCTGCTGAGACACCAGCTTGCACCACAGACAAGCACGAGTCGCATTTAGCCTCCCATTTCACCGGTTCTCCCTTGGTCCACTCAATAATGGGATTATGTAACTGGAGCCAAGACATCCCCAGTATTACTCAACTGGTAAGTTTTCAAGAACTAACAAGGAACATATTTCGGAGTGACACCCCCCACAGTCAAGGATATCTCAGAGGTGAAAAACTTCATGGTACCACCCACCAGGGGGGTGGAATCTATCGCTATGATGTGGATGGGAGTGGGTAGTGTCAAAATCGGAATGCCCAAACACAAATTTTTGACCAATAAAGTTGGCAGCAGAACCAGAGTCCATAAAAGCATTACCAGAACATTTGTTATTACCCATGGAGATAGTAATAGGTACTAATACCTTATTCTTGACCACGTTTGGATATACCTGGTTCTTAGGCTCCCCCGTCCTGGTTGATTTACCGGAGGAAGGCTTCTTGGAGCACTGGTTAATCCAATGGTCTGAGTCTCCACAATAGAAACAAGCCCCATGTTGGCTGGTCTCTATGAGTCACCTTGACCTGCATGGGTTCCTCAGAAGAGATATTGGTTCTGTTCATAGGACAGACCTCTGTCTGAACAGTCTCCTGGGCAAAAATCAAATGTTCCTGCCGTCTCTCCCTAACACGTCTGTCAAGTCGAACAGCGAGTGTCATAGTCTCCTCCAATGTCTCAGGAAGCTGATAGAATGCTAATAGGTCTTTAAGATTCTCGGACAACCCTGACCTGAACTGGCTTTTAAGGGCTGGTTCATTCCAGCCAGAGGGAACACACCATCTTCTGAACTGGGTGCAATATTCTTCTGCAGGTTGATCTCCCTGAACCAGAGCTTTAAGAGCGGTTTCAGCTACCATGGCCCTGTCAGGTTTATCATACAAGGTTCCCAGGGCCTGAAAGAACCCCTCAACGGAACTGAGACAACTAGCATCGGAAGGCAAGGAAAAAGCCCAATCCTGGGGGTCCCCCTGTAGTCGGGAGATAACTATGCCTACTCGTTGACTCTCAGAGCCGGATGACAAGGGGCGTAACCTAAAGTAAAGCTTACAGTTCTCTTTGAAAGAAAGAAACTTTTTACGGTCACCAGAAAATGGTTCAGGAAGCTTAATCTGGGGCTCCATATGATGACTAGGTGAATGCGGAGTGGCGTCACTCTGTCCTGACTCATGTAAACAGAGTTTCTTCCCCAATTCCTGAACTAGGATAAGTGCAGGGAAGATGGACAAAACACACAACAGAGCAGTCAAACAAGCCGAGTCTATAATCAGGAGAGCAGCAAGGTACCACAGGAGCAAGCAGAGGATCGTCAGGAGGAAGCCGAAGTCAGGACCAGGAGGGAACGCCAAGACCAAGGGATGAGACGGACGGGAAGTAACACGAGCAGGAGAACAGCAAACCAGGTAAGTAATCGCAGGAAGGACCTCAATAACAGGCAATCTGTGGCCAGCAGATTGCCTGTTTAAATAGGGTGCTGGTGGAGTCATATGATGTGGCCAGAGTCACATGACTCCTGAGGTCCAATACAGCCGAGCGCCGAGTGAGCAGCTCGGTGCTCAGCCCCATTGTGGTTACCATGGGAACGGACAACGCCAGGCGCGCTGATGATGCGAGCGCGCCTCGGCCGTCCCCACCTCTGCACAGAGCGCACTGTGACACATTGGGGCTTGAGCCCTGGATCTTTTGAGACCCTAGTAACGTTTATGTCCTCAGTAATTCTAGTTCGCTGACAGAGGAGGCAGAAGGCTATATAAATAGTACTTCAAGGATAAGGATGATCTGTAACTAAGGCAACCGCAGTGAAAAATAAAATTAGCGTTACATTTAATCATAAGAATGCATCTTCTTATTTCCACCGCTCTTTGCTGTATTCTCTATGACATCCATTCATCTGAGTTACCCTTCTGTGGAGTCTCTTTAGCAATTGTTTGATGATTTTATACCAAACCTTTGTCTGGCATTTAGTTTTTAGTTTTTTTCCCATTGCCTTAGATAAATTATGTTGTATCCACTGTTATTGCTATAAATGTGAAACATATGATAGACTACGTACTATAAAGCAGTGATGTACACAAGAGAATGGAGCTCCATGGAAAGGGACAAGAGGGAGGTAAAATTAGATGGCCCCAAGAGTGCAAATGAGGTAGGGTGGTGCTAAAAAAGCTTTCAATCTCTTTGTGCAGGTAATTGGATATTGTGACCAAATTGCCGGTTTTAGGGTCTGATGAGCGTCTCCTTTTGGTGGCTCAAGGGGCAACTTTGATGGGATAGTTCTTTTTGGATATTTATGTCTATGTGATAAATGTCTGATAGGTGAAAGTCCACTTCTGGGACTCTCACCTATCTCAAGAACAGGGACCCATCTCACATGGCTGTAAAATAAGAGGTGGCTGTACATCCATGGCTCTCTCCATTCACTTCTACGAGAATTCCAAAACCAGTCAAACAAGTGTGAGATATATGGTATAAATTTCCAGATAACAATGTTATATGGGTTATTCCATGATTAACGCAAAAAATGAAAACCAGACATCATAAATAGAGATGAGCAAATTTCTTTAAAGTTCAATTCAGCTGTATTGCCGAATTTCACAAAAAAATTTGCTTCATGCCGAATTACTTTGTCACAAAGCACATTTTTTTTGTAAGTAGAAGGTGCAATGACAGGGAGCAGCGATAGCGCCACACCCATCATTGTACCCCTCAGATGCCGCGTTCATACATAATCACGACATCTGAGTGTAAAATTAACAATGAAAAAAAAACGTAAAGAAACTTATCGCCTCCATTTGCTCGTGACGGGCCGGCCGCCGCCATCTAGCTTGAAGATCTCGGCCGAAATCCTGTGCGACGCGAGATTCCGTCAACACTCCGGCCGGCGTGATGATGTAATCTCGCACCGCACACAATTTTGGCAGATATCTTCAAGCAAGATGGAGACTGGCGGCTTTTCGCGAGCAAATGGAGGCGGTAAGTTTGAATTCTTTTGTTTTTTATACTATTTCAGGTTAAATTGATTCGCTGACATGAAGCTTAAGCAAATTTGGCTTCTAGGCGAATCGAATTTATCCAGAAATTTTGATAGAATTCCACTTCGTGAGATTTGATTCGCTCATCTCTAATCATAAAGTACATGACAGTCTTTATAACAAAGCTAGAACCAGCCCTGTACCTCACATGGATCCAGAGATCTCCACATTCATTGCTCGGGGGGGGGTCTTTTCTGCTGCAGTTTTCTCCCGATCACAGCTCAGGAGGCAGTTGAAGGATGAAACTGAGCATGTGCGTCCATCTCAATGAGCAGGACAAAGAAATAAGAAAAAGAACAAAGATCAAGGTGGTGCTATACAGATACAATTTATTGAATAACTCAGTGGCTATAAACAATTATTAATTTCTTGCAATTACAGAAGTATTCAGATCCAGGTGCTGTAGAATATTTTTTGTGGGAAAATCCCTTTAATTAACGAATAATAATAAAAATGTTATATTAAGACATTCTGGCAAAATCCTAAAGAGGCTGAAATTGTTGTGACAACCACTGGGTGGCCATACATGGACACATGTAGTCTAGTAGTGTTGAGCGAATTGTAATCCACAAAGTGGACTTCAATCTGAATTTGTCTTGTGCTTTGTGGTAGTGAATTGTGGATTGTATCAGAAATAGTGTAAAAAAACACCGCCACCATCTTGCTTTAAGATCTCAGTTACGTATGATCTCACGCCAAATCTTCAAGAAAAGATAGAGGTGGTCACGAGCAAATGTATGAGGTAAAAAAAAAATGAATTTTTTTCTATTTTTTTTCTATTTTTTTTCTATTTTTACACTGTTATTTATATCAGATGCCGCGATCATGCGGGGATCGGCACAATCGCTGCTCCCTATCTTTACAGCCACTACTTAAAAAGAAATACGCTTCGTGATGAAGTAATTAGTCATGAAGAAATATTTTTAGTAAAATTTTGCGAAGCAGCCGAATGAAATTTTGCAATGATTCGCTCATCTCTATAGCATAGGCATCTCATGACATAGTATCATAAAATTATATTTTAATAAAAAAAAAAAAATTCAATCCTGGCCGTCTTGTGCCACACGTATCGGGATATGTCAAACCAATAGGAAAAAGAAGAAAGGACATATTTGTAGGACAGGCTAGATAGATAGCTGGATTGATGGGTGGGTAAGTGGGTGGATGGGTAGATAGATAAATGAATATATACAGTAGCTAGATAGATATGAAATAGATAAACATTGAGATAGATATTAGATGCAAAGATAGATAGTAGATAGATAGATAGAATAAAATGCTTAACGTAGCAGTATTTGTAAGGATATATTTGCCTACAATATTAGCATAACTCATACTGCTCATACTGTATATGATTTAGCATACATTTTTGCAGATCTTTGCAGATCCAGATTTCTAAGATTGATGGCCTCATTTGGAGGTTGCAGGCATGGGCGTAGGAAGCGGGCGGGACGGGGGGGGGAATTCCCCCCGGGGAAATAATGCGGGGGGGAACAGGTATGGTGAAATCCCCCCCAGCGGGGCAATGTGTGCGGCAGCGGTGGGGCACTGAGATGAGCGCTCATCTCCATAGTGATCTGTTTGTATCGCCGTCCTCAGGACAGCGATACAAACAGAAGGCTATGCGGAGGAGCAGGGCAGGGAGGTGTGTCCCTTTCCTGTTCCTCTGATAGGCTGCCGGCACCCTATCAGAGGCCGGTGTAGGCGGAGCGATGACGTCATCGCGCCGCCTGAGCCGTACAGTGCGGGACACAGGCCGGACAGAGGCCTGCATCGCATCGCTGCCAAAGAGTTAAGTATAAGTGTTCATTTTTAAAAAAATATATACAATACTTTTACTGGAACATGATTCGGGGGGCCGGGCCTTGTTATTACTGGCACATAATGGGGGGGGCCTGTTATTACTGGCACATAATGTGGGAGGGGGGCCTCTAATTACTGGCACATAATAGGGGGGTGGCCTGTTATTACTGGCACATAATGGGGGGTCTGTTATTACTGGCACATGATTGGGGGGGCTGTTATTACTGGCACATGATTGGGGGGGCTGTTATTACTGGCACATGATTGGGGGAGGCTGTTATTACTGGCACATGATTGGGGGGGCTGTTATTACTGGCACATGGTTGGGGGGGCTGTTATTACTGGCACATGATTGGGGGGCTGTTATTACTGGCTGATGAGAGGCACTGGGGGGCTGATGAGAGGCACTGGGGGGCTGATGAGAGGCACTGGGGGCTGCTGTAGAGGCACTGGGGGCTGCTATGAGGCACTGGGGCTCTTATCTGAGGTCTGATTGGGGGTCATTCATATTGGGGTCTGAGCTGAGGTGTGATCTGAGGTCTTATTAACATTGGGGATCTTATTGGGGCTGTTAGCTGAGGTCTGATTGGTGGTCTGACCTGAGGTGTAATGAAAAATATTTTTTTCTTATTGTGCCCACTTCCAGCCCCGAGCCCAGCTGCCCAGAGCACTGATCCGGAGAAGCTTGGAGAAAAAGGCCTCACAGTCTCCCACACTCCGTCTGCCCTGCCAAGCCAGCCAGCACCCCTGAGGCCAAGCCACCCAGCACCCCTGAGTCTTCAGAACTGTAAGTAAATTATATATAAGGGGAGATTATTGTTTCGGCGGGGAAGGGGGGGGGGCAGAGAAAGTACCCGCCCCGGGTGCCAAATACCCTAGGCACGCCACTGCCCCCAGGTTAGGAATCTAAATCTTTTATCATTCAATATTAGCATTTTTGTTTTTCGCTCCCTGCCTTTCCGAAGCCATAACTTTTTTATTTTTCCGTTCACATATGAGGGCTTGTTTTTTGCAGGACAAGTTGTACTTTCTAATGGCATCATTTAATATTGCATACAATGGAAAACATTTCAAATTGGGTGGAAATGGAAAAAAAGGCAATTCTGCCACAGTTTTACAGGTTTTGTTTTTACAGTGTTCACTATGCAGTAAAACTACCTTGTGCTCTTTATTCTCCATGTCATTTCCATTACAAAAATACCAAATATGTATAGTTTGTCTTGCATTTAATACTAAAAAAACATAAAATCTTTTGAATTTTTTTTTTCTTCTTGTCATTGCAGTATTCTGATCCCCATAACTTTTTTTTATAGTTATGTCTACTGAGATGTGTGAGGGCTCATTTTTGAGGTACAATCTGTAGTTTATGCTAATACCAATTTGGGGTGTGTGCAGCGACCGGGCCGCAGGGACAACATGTGAGCTACAGTGGTCCGATGGGGGTAGTAGTAGTTTTACTCACGGTTAGCAGAGCCTCCCTGGGCTGGCGTGCAATGATGGGGAAGACAGCACTAAATCCTCTGGGGCACTTTCTAGTGCAGGGATAACCAGCCAGATGGTAGTTGAGGTGCCCTTGATGGTATAGGTGTTTCGGGTGCTTTGGAGCCTGGGACCCCGGTTGTTCGTGACGTCAGCACCATAAGGTGCAAATTAAGTTGGTAGAAAGGATGAGGAGTCAATTGTAAACAGCAGAACTTTTACTTAAATCACTTGTCTCAGAGTAGTCAGTATCGTTCATGCATATGGCAAAGCAATAATCCAAATATTGGTTCAGCTGTATTCCTTATAACAGGCTTAGGCAATAGTAATTTGAGGAGTTCTCCTTCTTTCTATATCTGCCTATACTTTGTCCACACTTTAGCACTCAGGTAATGGCTATAATAACTCTTACTGGTCAGTAGCAATCCACAGGGCGGCTCCTAACGGCAGGCATCAGTCTTCTGCTCCATTCTTTGGAAAGGATGCTCACTGAAGAATTAAGGTCCACTATGTCCATAGAGGCATGTGGTGAAGGAAAATTTTGCACCTTAATCTTTGGGCTGTGTCCAGATATTTCTAGGTTCCTCCTGGTCACTGTTGCTTGTGAAGTCCACTGGCTAATTTAGCTCTAATCTCCACTAGACTTTCTCTATATCAGATGTAGACTCATGGGTCTATGCTGAGCTGCTTCAATACTGTTCTTGCTCTCTGTGCTCCCTTGGCCTGGCCAAAGCCGAGGGGATAAGATGGCAGCTACATTGTGGACTGGACCTGTTCTGCTCTCCCATCAAGTTCCTCTCTGTTCTCTACACTGGATTAACTTCAACTAAGTTTATCAGCAAACCCCATATATATATATACACTCACCTAAAGAATTATTAGTGCCCCCATACTAATACGGTGTTGGACCCCCTTTTGCCTTCAGAACTGCCTTAATTCTACGTGGCATTGATTCCACAAGGTGCTGATAGCATTCTTTAGAAATGTTGGCCCATATTGATAGGATAGCATCTTGCAGTTGATGGAGATTTGAGGGATGCACATCCAGGGCACGAAGCTCCCGTTCCACCACATCCCAAAGATGCCCTATTGGGTTGAGATCTGGTGACTGTGGGGGCCATTTTAGTACAGTGAACTCATTGTCATGTTCAAGAAACCAATTTGAAATGATTCGAGCTTTGTGACATGGTGCATTATACTGCTGTATAATGAATGGGACATGGGGGCCCAGTGACTTCTACATATGCCCCTACTTGATGGCATGAAACATTGCGTCATCTCATAAGGTGTGATTCGTCCATGGGGTGCTTTGAATCAAACAATACATTGCTGTTATTTATGGATGCGGCGTCCATGTCCATTCATGGGTTCCTTTGGTTGAATGCAAACTAAATGCATTGTGCCTAACGGATGCCATATTGTGACTGATTCATGATTACCACTGGGTGACACCGGACGTCTCATCTGTTATAGCATGTGAATGGTTCTGTTCTCCATCTATTACATGCTGTGGTGCATTGTGGGTATGTAGCCTGGATATTAGTGGCTGGTCTGAGCTGAGAACATGGCCGAGGGATTGCTTATTCAGCATGTGCTGTAATTCTATTGTGGCGTTCCTGCCCATGAAATCATGTTTATAAAGCTTAATTACATAATGGATTTGCCAGGAACAAGCCGGACCATCTCTCATCCTGACAGGACAATTTTGTTAAGGATTTTTTGGAATGATAGACGATTTGAACGTGAGAGCATCAGATGTTAGGAGGACGCTCACACATCACATCTAAACCATCATAATTATAACAGATGTCAGTGGAAGGTTTCCATTCTCTGTGACTAATATCTAGGTAAATATCCCATGAGCATTATATGGAGATTAAAGGTGGTACGTGCTTGCTGCTTGGCGTTTTCTGCAGAAACATTCTGCTGCACCTTGTTGACGTATACTATAGTGTTCTCTCTGTCACTAAAAGAGGTTCTTCAGCAGCTGCAGTGTATTATGAAGTGCTGTATCCTAACTGCTGCTAAAACTTCTTAATACATAACAGTATATGAGATGATGCAGACCAATGTGATACATACTTCAGGTGCACCAGAACCTCATGATTATAATACACACCTCAGCTGCTGCAGAACATCATAATACACACCTTAGATGCTGCAGAACATTATAATACACACCTCAGCTGCTGCAGAACATTATAATACACATCTCAGCTGCTGCAGAACATCATAATACATACCTCAGCTGCTGCAGAACCTCATAATACACACCTCAGCTGCTGCAGAACCTCATAATGAACACCTCAGCTGCTGCAAAACATCATAATACACACCACAGCTGCTGCAGAAGCTCATAATACATACCTCAGCTGCTGCAGAACCTCATAATACACACCACAGCTGCTGCAGAAGCTCATAATACACACCTTAGCTGCTGCAGAGCATAGTAATACACACCTAAACTGCTGCAGAACATCATAATACACACCTCAGCTGCTGCAGTATCCCATAATACACACCTCAGCTGCTGCAGAGCATAGTAATACACACCTCAGCAGCTGCAGAGCATCATAATACACACATCAGCTGCTGCAGAACCCCATAATACACACCTAAACTGCTGCAGAACATCATAATACACACCTTAGCTGCTGCAGAACATCATAATACACACCTCAGCTGCTGCAGAGCATAGTAATACACACCTAAACTGCTGCAGAGCATCATAATACACACCTCATCTGCTGCAGAGCATAGTAATACACACCTCAGCTGCTGCAGAGCATAGTAATACACATCTCAGCAGCTGCAGAGCATCATAATACACACCTCAGCTGCTGCAGAACCTCATAATACACACCTTTGCTGCTGCAGAGCATAGTAATACACACCTCAGCTGCTGCAGAATATCATAATATACACCTCAGCTGCTGCAGAACATCACAATACACATCTCAGCTGCTGCAGAATATCATAATACACACCTCAGCTGCTGCAGAGCATAGTAATACACACCTAAACTGCTGCAGAGCATCATAATACACACCTCAGCTGCTGCAGAGCATAGTAATACACACCTCAGCTGCTGCAGAACCTCATAATACACACCTTAGCTGCTGTAGAGCATAGTAATACACACCTAAACTGCTGCAGAACATCATAATACACACCTCAGCTGCTGCAGAATATCATAATACACATCTCAGCTGCTGCAGAGCATAGTAATACACACCTAAACTGCTGCAGAACATCATAATACACACCTCAGCTGCTGCAGAATATCATAATACACACCTCATCTGCTGCAGAACATCACAATACACATCTCAGCTGCTGCAGAGCATAGTAATACACACCTAAACTGCTGCAGAGCATCATAATACACACCTCAGCTGCTGCAGAGCATAGTAATACACACCTAAACTGCTGCAGAGCATCATAATACACACCTCATCTGCTGCAGAACATCATAATACACACCTCAGCTGCTGCAGAGTATAGTAATACACACCTCAGCAGCTGCAGAGCATCATAATACACATCTCAGCTGCTGCAGAAAATCATAATACACACCTCAGCTGCTGCAGAACATCATAATACACATCTCAGTTGCTGCAGAACCTCATAATACACACCTCAGCTGCTGCAGAACGTCATAATACATACCTCAGCTGCTGCAGAGCATAGTAATACACACCTAAACTGCTGCAGAGCATCATAATACACACCTCAGCTGCTGCAGAACATAATAATACATGGATGACCTTTAGCGCTGTTTCAAATAGGAGCACAGGTGCAAAGTTGAAGTGCTGGTATTATACCATGAATTATAGGTGACCAACATGCAACAGAGACGGCGTGCAGCTATAGAGCTCCATGTTATATAGTATATTTGTGTCATGTTTTTGCACTAAAACTAAAGATGTAGGCGCTGACAACTGTAATGATGCCATTATCACCCATTAAAACAATAAGTGCACCACATTAAAAAGGTGACATCTTCACGTCTATCATCAGCTCCATCAATTCAACATTCTTCTTGTCCATTATCATCTCTTACACTGTAACTGCTCCTCCCCCATTCATATAATTCCTTAAGAACATTTTACATGAAGATATTTTGTGATTATTTTCTGGATGGTGGAATAAAATACTTTACCGGTGTCCTTGATAAACCACTGTACTATGCACTACTTTATGGATAGACAGAGAAATACGTTTGGGTGCAAATCAATTGTACACAAATTAAAAGTTCTCTCTCTCAATCTGAAAAAAAATAATTACTCAAATGATTGCAAAGACATTATGATTCTACCTAATTACAATTACAAAAAAATATATAAAATGGTAGAATTTTGAGGAAGGAATGTTAGGTGAGTAAGTAAACATCAGAATTAAAAAAGGTAACCTTTAAAAAGTAACCAAAAAAATTGACATATTCTTAAAGATGCACCAGATTTATCAAACAACATGCAACATTTGATACAACTTAGACTGACTTTAACCATTCTCTTCATAGTAAATATCTACCTAAGTTGTAGAGGGATTGTCATAAGATGCTTATAGACTCCTATGGGGTCCTACTGTACGGTACCTCTATATGACTAAGATTTCATAAAGATGCCCACATTACACTATGTAGAATCTGGCTTGTTCTGTCAGATGACATATTACAGTCATATCCTTTGTTCTCTTGGTGGATAAACTTCCTCTAGAGGTGTGTGGCAGTGGCTTACTCCCCTCTTTCAGTTGAAAGCACCTGCAAGGTTGGCTTGGTGGCTGAGGAAGTGTGTCAGGAGTAATAACTGGTGGCTAAATGAGTATTCAGATGGCTGGGTATACATGAGGAGTCTAATTGCATATATGGTATAAAACCTGTTCTTTATTACTTGTTGCACCTTTCAGTGTATCAACATAAAATTGCAGCATTCGATATATCAATGAAATAAAACAAGTCCTCTCAGTATATCTATCATAGTGATATAATAATCACAAAAGAGGTGAATATCAATATATATGCGCAGGTGGAATAAACGTACATTCAATTGAAAAGGGACCTACTCATGCAGGTGATCAGTCTGCATATAGGTCCTATATAGGTGTGCACTGTAAAAAATGTAAAAAATGAATTAAATTTTTTTTGCTGGTGTAGGTCCGCTTATATCCTAAAAGAGCAGTCACCTTAAGGAAGGGAATGGAAAAAAGAACAGTCTTACCCCACGAAGTTGGGTTCCAGGGAGCTGCTGCAGAGGGGTACCTTTGTTGATGTTAGTCCGATCCTGTATGGCGTTGGTGCGCACGTGGTCCTCGGCGTCCTCGGCGTCTTCTTCTGTTGCTGCTTCCTGGGTCTCTGCGGTGTTCCTCGTAGTACAGGAAGTGACAGTTCTGTGACCGGAAGTGACGGTCTGTTATTCCGATCAGCTGGCCAATTTTGTCAGCAAGCTGTACGATGAATATTCACCTTTAGGTTTTCTTTACATAAAGGTCTTTCTTAATTCAGAGTCCATGTACTATTTTTTATCAAACCAAACGCGTTTCGGTGCACTCTTGCACCTTCATCAGTGGTGAATGAAGGTGCAAGAGTGCACCGAAACGCGTTTGGTTTGATAAAGAATAGTACATGGACTCTGAATTAAGAAAGACCTTTATGTAAAGAAAAACTAAAGGTGAATATTCATCGTACAGCTTGCTGACAAAATTGGTCAGCTGATCGGAATAACAGACCGTCACTTCCGGTCACAGAACCGTCACTTCCTGTACTATGAGGAACACCGCAGAGACCCAGGAAGCAGCAACAGAAGAAGACGCCGAGGACCACGTGCGCACCAACGCCATACAGGATCGGACTAACATCAACAAAGGTACCCCTCTGCAGCAGCTCCCTGGAACCCAACTTCGTGGGGTAAGACTGTTCTTTTTTCCATTCCCTTCCTTAAGGTGACTGCTCTTTTAGGATATAAGCGGACCTACACCAGCAAAAAAAATTTAATTCATTTTTTACATTTTTTACAGTGCACACCTATATAGGACCTATATGCAGACTGATCACCTGCATGAGTAGGTCCCTTTTCAATTGAATGTACGTTTATTACACCTGCGCATATATATTGATATTCACCTCTTTTGTGATTATTATATCACTATGATAGATATACTGAGAGGACTTGTTTTATTTCATTGATATATCGAATGCTGCAATTTTATGTTGATACACTGAAAGGTGCAACAAGTAATAAAGAACAGGTTTTATACCATATATGCAATTAGACTCCTCATATATACCCAGCCATCTGAGTGCCCTCCACTTCGTGAATTTTATAGTATATCCAATATTTTGGCAACTGGTACTGCCATATTGGAGAGAGCACCAATCCGTGTTTTGTCATCAGTTGAGCCTCTGTAATTTTCCTCTAAATGAGTATTCAGTTGACAGCTATCTAAGGCATATGGCCACATTTCCAGATTATTTTGGATCACCCCGTAAGATGTAAGTACCTATGTAAGTAATTGGCTCCAAAGTCACATCCAAATGAAATTGTCTTCTGCTAAACATTTGGTGCCCATTGCTAGATCTTCTTGGCCAACCAGAAGATCTTCTAGTACACCATTGGGCCAGTCTGACCCTTGCGTTGATTACAACAATACAAGTAATCCTTATAATTTACAATATTAGATATAGAATACTTTACATTGACTGTTCCGATATCAGTTTCCACACTTATGAATAAACCCACAATTTTTCTCAGCCCAGATTTTTATGTTGAGTTCTTTTACATTGAACCAAACAACTGGCAGTTGTTATAACTTAGTCTCCCCATGCACATTGCATCCTTGGTCCATGTTGGGTAAGATCTATTCTCCCTTCTGTGAACAACCGGTCACAAAATTTAAAAAACAAAGTGATGGTAACACAATTTCATTTATACACCACCTGGATACCTCTTGTGGCAATTATAGTTGCCTAATGTTGACAGATGAATTTTCCCACTACTGATTAAGAGTAACCAATTATTTTTCTAAATTTTGTAAAGTAGGTAATCTCTGCCCAAATTTATATCTATGGTCTTTGAAAACTATGGATGATGTGACCACTTAACTAGAGATGACCGGTTTGCCAAATTTTTCAGAAAAATTTGCTTTGATCCGAATTTATTTGCGGCAAATTGCGTTAAAAAACTGCTATTTCTGGGCTGCAGAGAGCCTGTATAGGGGTATAGAACACTGTGCCTTGTAGTAACACGCATAGGGAGTCTGCTTTGGTAGTGAAATAATACTGTGAGTCGGAGTCCGTATGACATGCAGATGACAGGCGTCACTTTTCGAATCACTGCAAACTTCACTTATTTGGCTAGTCACGGAGCCAAAACTGACCAAATAACTCAAGTGTGAACTCAACCCTACAGGTCGATGTTAGTGTCAACAAGAAGCGCACTCCTATTACATCGTCGTCAGCTGATTTCACATAGATGTCTACAGAACCTGTTCTATTAAACGCTTATACAAGTAGAGCCCCCGACAGAGTGGAGAGGGGGTCAGCAGTAAGGTTGTGTTGATGTCACTGATTATTTTGCCCTTCCTCTGATCCGTCAGAACAATAACCCACAAAAAACGGATCCTGTCTGTGGAGCATACGCCTTCACTCGGTCAGAATTTGCTCAGTAATCCATCAGTATTGCTGATCACACGTGAATGGAATATTTGCATGTCTTATGTGTTTTGTACCCACTCCTGCTTTTGGCTACCAAATCATAAGCCAATTCTGATGGGACCATACAGGCCTTACAGCTGCTACACAGACAGGATGTGTTGTGCGTCTAATTTTTTCTTCCTTCTGACAGATCAGAAGAAGGGTCAAATAAATTATGATGTCACCCAGGCCAAAAAGGCAAAATAGTGGCTCAGTCATGGAGTGGGGAGGGTTAAAGAACAGCTTGAGAAGTCCACAGAGTGGCCCAATGACATAGTGTTGAGGTAGCAGCAGCATGAGGAGACCACAGAGTGGCACAATGACAGAATTTTGAGGTGGCAGCAGCATGAGGAAGCCACAGAATGGCACAATGACAGAGTGTCGATCAACCAAGATACTTCTGGGGGAACATGTCTGGGCCTCTAGTAGCTACAGACAATGAGAAGACAAAGCGCCAAGATAGCTTTGAGCCCGGAAGAGTCGCGAAGTTCATCAAGATATGCCACTAAAGATTTTACCGCATATAACCGCAGCGCTGACAGCAGAATAAATTTTGTTTTTCGACCGACATACTTCTATAAAGATTTTACTACGTATTACTACAGCGCTGAACGCTGAATAATATATTTTTTTCGACTGAAATAAGTCACAAAAGATTTTACCGCATATAACGGTGCATGGAGTTGGAGAGGGTGTTCGGATTCCCCCTCCACACACACACACTATACGGACGTCTCAGAAATGAACCGCTGCTCCCGACAGCAGGTACTGGGAAGGTCATGAAGTTCCCCGGTCATCCAGCATCTATTCGCTCTGCTGAAGGATGATTTTGAAAGTGTGTAGAAACCACATGGGGCCCCCACGCTGCAGATTTATCATGGAGACATCTTGGAGATTCTACCGCATAGTACAGCGCTGAACGTTGAATAAGATTTGTTTTTCAACCGAAATACGTCACAAAAGATTTTACCACATATAACTGCGACCAAAATACATCAATTAAGATTTTACCACATATAACGGAGCACGGAGATGGAGAGGGTGTTCTGATTCCCCCCTCACTACACGGACGTCTCAGAAATGAACCGCTGCTCCAGACAGCAGCTCCTGGGAAAGTCATGGAGCATTCCAGTCATCTGGCATCTATTCGCTCCACTGAAGCATGATTTTGAAAGTGTGTAGAATCCACACAAGGCCTGTAGATTTAACATGGAGACATCATGGAGATTTTACCGCATAAAACCGCAGCTCTGACCGCTGAATAAATTTAGTTTTTCGACCAAAATACTTCAATAAAGATTTTACCACATATAACCGCTACACTGACTGACTGCTACCGCCGCTACTTCCGTGAACCCCGGCACCACTATTTCCCAAGTAGGTAGGCTGCTGTGAAGCAGGTGCTCTACCCCGGGCACGTTTGGCTCCCGACCTCCCACTGCTGCCACCCTGCTGACTCCCAGCCATGCTTTCAACACATATAACCGCCGCTGACGTGAACTGAGAATATATTTTTCTTTTTGTACTGAAATAGGCCACTAAACGCTTTCAACACATATAACTGCCACTGAAATGAACTGAGAATGTATTTTTCTGTTTGTACTGAAATAGGCCACTAAACACTTTCAAGACATATAACCGCCGCCGACGTGAACTCAGAATGTATTTTTTTTTTTGTACTGAAATACAAAATAACATATATAACCGCCGCACTGACTGACCTCTACCACCGCTAATTCCGTGAACCCCTGCACCACTACTTCCCGGGCAGGTAGGCTGCTGCGAAGCAGGTGCTCTACCCCAGGCACGTTTGGCTCCCAACCTCCCACTGCTGCCACCCTGCTGACTCCCAGCCATGCTTTCAATAACCGCCGATGTGAACTGAGAATTTATTTTTATTTTTGTACTGAATTAGGCCAGTAAACGCTTTCAGCAGAAATAAGTGCACCAGTGCAGTACATATATATTTTCTTTTTTTACTGTAAAATGCCCCTATACTCTTTCAACAGAAATAACTGCAGAAATGCACTGAGAATATATTTTTCTTGTAGTACTGAAATACGACCCTATACGCTTTGACCAGAAAAAACGTAAAAAGTAAAGTGCGTATATATTTTTCTTGCAGTACTGAAATTCGCCCCTATACGCTTTCACCAGAAATAGCTGCAGAAGTGAAATGCGTATATATATTTCTCTTGTAGTACTGATATAAGATACTAAAGATACTAAGATATAAGTCACTAAAGGCTTTTCAACAAAGCACTTGCAGCCCAATAACAAATTGCTGGAATGACAGAGCTATCTAATGGCTATCCCCAAATAATCATTCTCTGCACTTGTAAATCGCTTTCCTAGCACTGTCCCTAGTGCCTTCTGACGTCTCTCCCTGCACTAAGATGCTGTGAAATGACTCCTCCCCATCCTTTCCCTGCACTTATAAATCCTTTTGTCATTTTTTGTTTTTTTAAACATAGAGTTTTTCCAATAGCTGTCCCTAGCACATTCACACGTCTGTCCCTCTATTTTGAACGCTGGAAAATGGCAGACTCTAAATTGTCTGGCGTATTTATAGGGCTGTGACATTACAGGGTTGGCTGGCCTGGATCTGGGTGATCCCACCTTCCCAGAGTTCCTTGCCCCATGTCCTCAGTCCTCACATGTGTAGCCACAATTTTAGGAAAATTGCGATTCGTTACCACAAAGGGCGACGTCAGCTTCGATTCGCTCATCTCTACACTCAACCATTGATGAGGGATATAAAAAGTTATTTGATATCATTGTCAAAAATAGAAAGAATGCAAAATACTTTAACTTCAAGGTATCTTACTTATCCATAAGATTCAATTCACTAAATGGAGTCTTTTCTGCTTGAGATTAATGAAAGATGGCAATGAATCTAAATATTTGCTGTGTGAGGTCATCTGTGTTTGACCCAAAGTCTGTGTGATGAGAGTTTAAAAAGACTCCAGTCAGACGTGTCCGTACCCGTTCCGCAATTATCCGAAACGGATGCGGACCCATTAATTCTCTATGAGGAAGGAATGGATGCGGATAGCACACAGTGTGCTGTCCGCATCCTCATTTCCGGAGCGTGGCTCCAAACTTCCGGTCCGCGGCTCTGGAAAAAAATAGAACATGTCCTATTCTTGTCCACAGTTGCCGACAAGAATAGGCAGTTCTTTGGGGGTGCTGGCCGGGTGTATTGCGGATCCGCAATACACTACGGACATGTGAATGGACCCTAATTGACAATCTAAATAAAGTAAGAACCTGGTTGGGCGTTTAACTGGATGTACAAAACTAAGGTTGCCCAGTCAATGGTGGTCAGGTGGCATATAGAAAGATTCAGACTAGACCACCAGAGTATGCCAGAGGATCCTCCAGTGGGTCCAGTGCCTGAAGCCATAATGGGCCCCAAATGTCTAGGAGAAAAAACAGTTTGGAGCTAATCACTTGGCCACTAGGCTCTATTTCTTTGATTTAAAGCTATTACATGTTATTATTGATATAGGGAATGGGTCCAAAGAATAATTTCCTCTGGAGGGCCCAGTCCAATACTTCTTGTACACCTTCCAGCTAAAGGGAAAGAAGCAGAAAAACAATTTCACTCCTAAGACAATGCATGGGAGCTGTACTACAACTGGATTCCACCACTGGCCCTCATGGGTCTTACTGTATGGCTTCATACACACATTATAGCATGTGCACGGGGCATATACATGCAAATGTTATGTTCCCCTTAGCACTTAGCTCTATAATTTAAACCCTATGGTAAACAAATCTATAATATGTGAATGAAGTTTCTTTATTCTTATGGTCCACCATCTAGCCATGTGATGAAGCTCTGATGTAAATTAAAGTTCTTTAAAGATCCAGAATTATACAGTATAAAACGAGCAGAAGGAAACTGAAATGTGATTGGTAGAAACAACTAAAATTAGATCTTCTTATTACTTTGTTGGCAAGGAAGCTATACAAGGCATTTCAAACTTTATGGTTCCTCAGTGAGGACCTCATGTTTGTTGGCATTGTCCTTCCATACAAACCTTTTGGTCAAATATTAACTCAATTCTGGTTGAAATGGGTTAATCATGTATCTAATATCACTTCATTTGTACCCTCCCAACATAAGTGAATTGCTAACCCAACTTGTCCTGGTGGCTAAACTTCTTCTGATCCCTCTATGTTCGCACCATTACCCAACAATAATGGACACAGGATTTGGAAGAATAATCTACGGTAGTTTAGAAGACTGGCTACAATTCAAAATACCATAAAAGAAATTACAGATACATTATTGTACTATTATGTAAAGAATTCAAAAAGATCTGCAATCCAATTTGCTTTTTTAAAGTTTATCTTAGTATTCACTGAATGTCAGGATGTTAAAAGGAGGTCAGTTTTGACAAAATTGCATAGTGAATCCTGCCAAATGCTGAAATTATTTTGACTTTGCATTGAGCCTTTTTTAATCTCTTTCTTCCATTTCCCAAAAGACAAAAAGAAGGCAGATGCACAGAACAAGAGATAGCAAACAGGAACATTTCCATATCAATAAATGCTCTTTCAAAGCTGGGAGAAATTTGTAAAGGTTTCTTCTAAGCAGGTTACATAGTTTGACTAAAAATGATATAACAAGCCGTGAACAAAAACGACATTGTTGGCTTCACCAATCAGCAGATGAACTGATGCTGTTTAAAAATAATGGACTGATGAATCCCGACTGGGCTCCGGCCGGGCTGCGGAGCGGCTGCATTGCCCACTTGTGGATTCCCACTGCTTTGGAGATAGGAAGCTGCTCTGTGTGGTATTTAGGACACCTAAAGAACACAGCAAAAAGAGGAATATTATTAATAAAGGACATTATATATTCAGTAAGACATTAGTATTAACTAGTATAAGTTACTGAAGTTATTATCTGACCCATCCACAGGTTCTCAATTAACAGAATAAAATGTCTCTAAATGGCCAGAGGCAAGCACATACATTTCTCCACTGTTTATGGAACTTAAAGGGAACCTGTCACCTCCAAAAACCATCCCAAGCCGCCAGCAGTACCTGACAGTAGCCAGCAGCGTGTTTCCGACGATAATATTCTTCCTGAAGGCCGATGCGGCTAAAGCTCAGAAAACGTTCTTTTATCCCCTGCCGGCGCGCTTCTCTAGTCATGCTTGAAGTCAAGGGGGCAGCGGCCTCATTGCTTTACGTCAAGATAACCACTCCCCTTCCCTGCCCCTTTGCTGTGACTGACAGCGCTTATGCAGAGAGTTCGACAAAGCAAGCCGAAATGCCGGCTGTCAGTCACAGTGAAGGGGCAGGGAAGGGGAGTGGTTATCTTGACGTAAAGCAATGAGGCCGCTGCCCCCTTGACTTCAAGCATGACTAGAGAAGCGCGCCGGCAGGGGATAAAAGAACGTTTTCTGAGCTTTAGCAGCATCGGCCTTCAGGAAGAAAATTATCGTCGGAAACACGCTGCTGGCTACTGTCAGGTACTGCTGGCGGCTTGGGATGGTTTTTGGAGGTGACAGGTTCCCTTTAACAAATCTCTATCTAAATCTATCTATCTATCTATAGTTAATGCTTGAGAAAGGTTCCAGCAAGCGGACCGAAACATTGCTGTCTGGTAAATAAAAGGAAACTATTCTGATTTTACGCCCTGGATGTGCCGTGGAATTTTTTTCGTTTATTGATTATTTGGAGGTGGATCGCCCCCACAGCTGCTGGCACTCTCTATCTAGACATTGGCAGCTGTGCTGCCCAGTGTTATTGTCTATCTATCTATCTATCTATCTATCTATCTATCTATCTATCTATTTTCCTGTCTATCCCCCTGTCTTCTTTCTTTCTTTCTTTCTCTCTCTCTCTCTTTCTTTCTTTCTCACTCTTTCTTTCTTTCTCTCTTTCTTTCTCTCTCTCTTTCTCTCACTCTCGCCCTTTCTCTCTTTCTTTCGTCCTCTCTGTCTTTCTTTCTTTCTCTCTCTCTTTCTTCAGAATTATTGTTTTTCTTATTTTTACTGTAACATTCCAAAAGTTATTACTTTTTATTTTCCATTGACATACCCATTTGAAGGCTTCATTTTTTTGATGGGCAAATTGTACTTTTGAGTAGCACTATCTTGATATAAATAAATTATTTGACTGTAGCATTAAAGGAATTTACATTTTTTTTATTACTACACCAACCACGCTCACTTCCTGCCACTGTGTCTGAGTGAGAAAGGGGGAGTCTTGGCACCAGGGGCGTTGCTACGGTCTCAATAGATCCGGGGCCCAGGCCCCAATAAATATGGCCCAGTTCTCTAAGTTGCCCCCCCCTCTCCCTACACATTGCATTTTGCTGTACTTGCTATACAGCAGCACTTACCTGTCACATCCAGGGCCTCCAAGGTGACGTCTCCTCCTCCGCGACTCTTCTCTGCAGAGTGTGACACACAGACATCTTAGGTTCCTCACATTTGTAACATAATCTCCCAACCTGGAGTCCCCACAGTGTTATCCTGCTGCTCGCTGTGCTCCCCAATACCCCAAATACTATCCTGAAGAATTATTAGTGCCCCCATAGTAATAGTGCTCCTCATAGTCCCACCAATAGTAATTCCCTTATAGAATTCCCCCATTAGTAATACTGCCCACTATAGTGCCCCCAAGAGTGCCCCATTAGTAGAAGAGCCCTCCAGTATTAATAATACCCTCACAGAGCCCCCAGTAGAAATAAGCCCCACTATTGTTCCCCAGTGGTAATAAAGCTCCCTACAGACCCCTCAGTAGTAATAAGGCGCCCATAGTGCTCTTAGTAGAAATAAGGCAGATATATGAGTCCGCAGATCTATGAGTCCCTCCTATAGAGCCCCCAGTAGTAATAAGAACAGGTATAATGTCCCCTGGATTTGCAGTGCCCTCTGTAGTTATATTCCTCCCTCCGCCATACAATCCCATGTAAATAACATCACACCATCTCTCCAGCCCCATCCAATATACAGTCCCATGTAAATAACATCACCTTCTCCCCAGCCGCCTCCAACATGCAATCCCATGTAAACATCACCCCCTCAACATTCAGTCCCATGTAAATAACATCACTACCTCCCACAGCCGCCTCCAACATACAGTTACATGTAAATAACATAATCCCCTCCCACAGCCCCCTCAAACATGACCCCCTCCCACACACTGCTCCATGTTAATAACATCCCTCCTTCAGCCCAAACATACAGTCCCAGTTAAATAACCACAACTCCCAGCATTGCTCTGCCTCCCCCTTCACTTACCTCTCCTCATGTTGCAGACATCACCACAGCTTCTTCTCCACTTCACTGTAGTCCTCTCCTGCACTGGTCATATGATGGTGACATCATTGCAGGTCCTTCTCAACCACTGCCTGTTTTACTGGTCACATGACCTTTGATGTCACCACAGGTCCTTCAGATCTTCCACTGAGGACAGCAATATAGTTGCATCTAGCTGGAAGGCAGGACATTCGGGGCCTGGGACAAAACATCAGGGGCCCAGGCCGGGAATGTTTTAACCTGGCACCGCTATCCCAGGTGTATTCCAGACATGCTTTTCATGTCCTAATGGAAAGTGGCAATTTTATTTGACATAAAAGCAAAATTCCCAAGTCTCTGCGGCTTCCATTCTGATGCTTCCTGTGTCATTCATCGATCTCTATTTCCTGGTGCCTTGCAGAACCCACATGTTATGCTCCAGCCAGTCAATTGCTCGTCAGCGCTTTACTGAGCGGTCATTATTGCTCCTCAAGGAAGTGAAGACTAGAGAGAGTATTCAGGAAGTGAAGGAACAAGAGTGGCAGTGGATCGGTGAGAAGAATATGACCTATTTTATATATTATTTTTTTTTAAGCATAAGGCATACTGAGCCTTTTTAACATTTTTTGCTTATATAGACAACTCCTTAAAACGCCTATCCAAACAATGGTCCATCAATGTTCAGGATTCTGTTGAAGCCCTCTACGTCATTTCAATGCAGCACCCAGAATCAACAAAAACTTCAATACCGGCCATATAAATCAATAGATATAGGAAACTGTAACTTTTCCTATAAAATATACATTGTTACAATATAAAATATACACTTTGCAGTTGGAGACTCAATCATAGAATTATATTTCCTTCACTTTACCAGTATAGACAAAGTCGAGATAAAAAGAAGGTTCTACAATTGACATTAAACCCAATTCTCCTGTGTGATGCCTCTGTAGGATCTTCCTCCGAAATTTTTGTTGGGATTCTTCTCTCTTCTCCTTATGCCAAGTATACCAGGGGTCCACAATTCAATGGTGCGTGCCTACATCTTTATTCAGCGAAAGGGAATGACGTTTAGAACATTGTCTGAGAAAGTTTTCCCAGGAAACACAGGAAGAATTAAATTGTTCCAGTGAAGCTGGCCTTTTATGACTTTATTAGTACACCAGCAAGCATGTAATGGTTATGAGAGCTCCGAGACCCAAATAAATACCGTCTTTTAGCATAACTCTCTGCCGAGCTATTTCCAAGCAGTCTTTGGAGTTCCATTCGCATTTAAAAATTGCACCCTCGACAATGGGATTTGGATGACGGTGCTGCTGGTGGAGGAAGCAAGGAAACTGCTCTAGCAGCAGAAAAGGCGAGCAATCATCATGCATATTGCTCTGAGGATGCGTCATATTGTTTTGTCATCTTTTCATTACTGAACTGTTAGTTTTGTAGAAACTTCATAGACGCGTCTAGCGCCAAAATTCTATACAATGGACAGATATAACTATGCAGTGAACTATAGATAATCTCATCTGCTGCATTTCCACTAATATATACAGCACAACTGGGGCTGACACTTAGACCTCATGTATTGTGGAAATGTAAGAATCCTGCTTGTATGGTACCTCCGTATGGCACTATATAGCCACCTCTAGAAACAATGCCTCTGTCTTATGGCATGTCTTTGAAATCTGTATGAAGGAAGCACCTATTTCTCCAGTGGCTTCTTGTTATGGCTCCATACAGCTCCAAGGTTCTACATTTTCATAATGTGCCGGAGACCTCTATACATGGGTGAACTTAGTGTGTCCTGGACCTGGGTCTTAACACCTTAGTGTGTTGTGACATACATAGCAGGGTACAATAGAATGATGTTGCAGGTACAATACACTGCAATAGAGAAAAATTGCAGTGTATTGTACAAACAATTACTTATTGAAGTCCCCTATCACTGCTGCTTCTTGGTGGCAGTTTTTTTCACTGCCTGTAGGGCCTGTGCTCCATTGGGCTCCTAAAAAGCCAGTGCAAGTAACCTAATCTTCCCCAGGCTATGGCCAGCCACCCTGGGATACTTAAGGACAGAGGAGCGGGCATGAGCAATGGGCTCTAGTACATTAATGTTCTATGTTCATCTGCACGTGTACTGACTTCTGCCTATTTTCTGTATTCAAAACTTTACTGGCTGACTTGATCTCTGCTCTGACACTGAGCTGCCTGTCCTGACCTCAGACTATTTTTCAGATTGCACATACTCTGTCTGCCCTGACCTTGGACTGTTTATCGGATTACAAATACTCTACGTGGCCTGCCCTGACATCTAGCTGTTATTTTACCTCATCACTTGTTGGTCCACACCACTGTATCCCGACCATTTGGTGATCAGTTGTCACTTGAACAGAGATTACTCCAACAGGTAGCAGTCTGGTTGCTCCCCCGCAGGGTAGTCCAAATCTTTTTATTAGGGCTAAAGGGTCAATCCTGGGAGGGAGAAGGTGGGTGATCACTTAGAAAACTTCCTTGTTAGTAATCCCATGCCAAATCTGGCTTAGTCCTCACCCACTGCATAACAAGAGTTAAATCATAAAGTTTATCTACCTGCAACCACAACTAAAGGGAGACTAGTACCTTATTGGAGTCACCACTAGATGAAGCTCCAAAGCTTTTACTAGTGGAGGCTGAAGACAGATAGTATTTGTACTGTAATTCTATAAGGGTGCAAATGATATGGAGCTTTCTATAAGGAAAACAGAGTTCCAACCTCTGTTTAGAAAGGATCGCCAAAACCAGAGAGGGGGAGGGGTCTGCCTTTATGTAAAGTCCTGTCTAAAGCCCACAGTCTGAGAAGATATAAGTGAGGGACATGTGGAGTCACTGTGGGTAGAAATACATGGAAAATATATGATAACCCTTTAAGACATAACGTTTATTAAATCAAAAAATAAAATAAGCCCCACCACTGTGAATGGTGAATAAAAATACCAGTAGCATACAAGGTGCACATACACTGTTAATTAGAGACCAAGGGAGGCATAAGAGGTTAAATGGAAAGGATACAGGATCGGGTCTCTCAGACCTGTAATTGCCCTGCATCTACCTCATAAACAACCCCCTCAATCTCTCCCTCAGACTGTCCCTTAGTGTGGCGCCAAGGTGGGCTGCCCGATCATTCGCCCAAAGCAAAAAGAGGGACAGAAAGATGGTAACAACACTGAGCCGTCAAAGCCTTGATGCTCAGGTACACTAAACAATGAATAAGTTACGTTCCAGCGCGTTTCTTAAGCTGTAAGCCTATTCATCAGGGGACCATAGAGACAATACAGTAAACACTTAATTAGAGCGAGCCTGTAGAAGAAAGATAAGTCGAGAACAGTCAGAGGTTAAGTCTCTCTTAAATAGTTATCAGTAGATCCAGGCCAAGCTCTCATGTTGTGCGCAACAGGGAAACAATGTCCAGATGAAATGCGCTCATGGCGCCTTAACAGTAGTACACCGGAGGCGCCTGTTGTGCTGCATATGGCAACCGATAGTCACTGCGCTTACCTGAGTTTAAATAGGAGTGCACAGTGAAGAGAGATCCGCCCATGTAGTCACCTGATCAATCATGTGATCCCTCATGTGATACTCAGGAGTCATGTGATTACACCCATGATGTGAGGGATCATGTGATCGCAGGTCCTGCACAAATTAAAACAAAACAAAGTACAGGATCCGCATTAAAGATCAGTGGGCGGTATTCAAACATGGGTGGAGGGAAAGAGGTCCGGACCTAAAGACCTCAAGACCTACCCACCCTATGTATAAAACATTTTTATAAAAAAATCGGGGCAAAAATAGTATAATCGCTACCCGAACATAAATAGATGGGTAAATGTCATGAATAAGTATAATGTAAGTAGGATGAGGGTGCAGAATAAAGGAAAAGGTCTAGATGTAACACACAAATAGGATTTGTTTATACAGGCCATTAGGGACAAGAGTTCTCAATTCATAAATCCACCACACTTCACGCTGCAAAACTTTTCTCTCCCAGTCACCCCCTCTAACTAGGGGGGGGGGTACTTGTTCAATGCCCATAAACCGTACCTTGGAGGAGTCCCCATTGTGCATCACTCTCATATGGGTAGCTAGCGATAGTGGCGAAAAAAGATAGGAAGGCGCTCATAGGGTAATAGGTTCAATTATAGATATATGAAATCAAGACATCGAAAATTATGCTCACCTTCTGGTGTTGTGCATACGTAGGCACAACACTCGTGAGGACAAGGGGTCGGTGCAGCCGGTATCTTCTCAGTCCTCGTCGGTGGAGTAGCCAAAGCTCCAGAGGATTGATATATATTGCAAACAGAAAAAGATTGATGGTGCACTGGTGTAGTGCACCAATTGATACCTTCTGGTGCAAAAACACGACCTCAGTGGATAGATAAAGGGGTCTTTTATTGATGATAGACAACGCGTTTCGGAGTTGGTACACTCCTTTTTCAAGTCTAGGAAATCACAGGTTTAAAAGGGTGGAGGTTTTTTGGTACAGAATATCTATCCACTGAGGTCGTGTTTTTGCGCCAGAAGATATGGGTAGCTAGGGGACTTTCTCTCTGGTGCTTAATGTCACCCAAATGTTCCCCCACCCTCCTCCATAGCTCACGAGTGGTCTTCCCTTTTTGATCTATCCCAGGTACCCCGTTTTGCAGGGTTACATCCCCTTACACAGGGCCAATCTCTTCCTTGCGTGCTATATATATATATAGAAATACATGGAGGCAAAAACATAATAAATTACTATTAGGAGTTTATTATAAGCCACCTAATATATCAGAGTCCACAGAAAATCTACTACTAAACGAGATAGACGAGGCGGCAAATCATAATGAGGTGGTTATTATAGGGGACTTCAACTAAAAATATAGACTGGGAAACTGAAACTTGTATATCTCATAAAGGAAACTGGTTCTTGGCAATAACCAAAGACAATTACCTTTCCCAACTGGTTCAGGACCCGACTAGAGGGACGGCCATACTGGACTTAGTATTAACCAATAGACTTGACAAAACAACAAATGTGCAGGTTGGGGGACACCTGAGAAATAGTGACCATAAAGTAATAACATTCCAATTATCATTCAAAAAAGTGTTTCTTCAGGGAGGAACAAAAATACCAAACTTCAAAGAGAGGCCATAGGCCTAACTAACTGGGACAAAGTCCTCAAAAATAAAAATGCAGCCACAAAATGGGATATTTTTAAAAACATCCTAAAATCTAATTGTGAGAGGTACATACCTTATGGAAATAAGGTTAAGGAACGAGAAAAAAACAATGTGGATAAATAGAACTGTAAAGAAAGCAATAAATGACAAAAAGAAAGCATTTAAATCACTAAAACGGGAGGGTAACGAGAAAGCACTGAAAAACTCTAAGGAAAAAAATAGAATATGTAAAAAACAAATAAAAGCAGCCAAACTAGAGACAGAGAGATTAATTGACAAAGAGAGCAAAACTAACCCTAAAATGTTTTTCAATTATATAAATGGTAAAAAGTATAAATCTAAAGGTGTCGGCCCTCTACAGAGTAGAGTTGCAGAGAGCGATGAGGAGAAAGCAAAGCTATTAAATATTCACTAAAGAAAGTAAACAGTTGAAATGCAGAATGTAAAAGTTAATTCCCCATTAAAAGTGCCCTGTCTGACCCAGGAAGAAGTACAGCGGTGTCTTAAAAAGATTAAAATAGACAAATCGCCAGGACCAGATGGCATACACCCCCGTATCCTAAGAGAATTAAATAATGTCATAACCAGGCCATTATTTCTGATATTTAAAGACTCTATACTGACAGGGAGTGTTCCAGAGGATTGGCGCATAGCAAATGTAGTGCCAATATTCAAAAAGGGTCCAAAAACAGAGCTCGGAAACTATAGGCCGGTAAGTTTAACATCTGTCGTGGATAAACTGTTTGAAGGTTTTCTAAGAGATGCTATCTTTGAGTACCTCAAGGAAAATAAGCAAATAACGCTATATCAGCATGGCTTCATGAGGGATCTGTCATGTAAAATAAATTTCATCAGTTTCTATGAGGAGGTAAGTTCTAGACTTGACAGCGGCGAATCAATTGATGTCTTATATCTGGACTTCTCCAAAGCGTTTGACACTGTACCGCATAAAAGGTTAGTATATAAAATGAGAATGCTCGGACTGGGAGAAAACGTCTGTATGTGGGTAAGTAACTGGCTCAGTGATAGCAAACAGAGAGTGGTTATTAACAGTATACACTCAGATTGGGTCACTGTCACTAGTGGGGTACCTCAGGGGTCAGCATTGGGCCCTATTCGCTTCAATATATTTATTAATGAACTTGTAGAAGGCTTGCACAGTAAAATATCAATTTTTGCAGATGACACTAAACTGTGTAAAATAATTGACACGGAAGAGGACAGTATACTGCTACAAATGGATCTGGATAGATTGGAAGCTTGGGCAGATAAGAGGCAGGTGAGGTTTAACACTGACAAATGTAAGGTTATGCACATGGGAAGGAATAATGCAAGTCACCCGTAAATACTAAATGGTAAAACATTGGGTAACACTGACATGGAAAAGGACCTAGTAAAAACCAGTGTCAGGCAGCTGCTGCCAAGGCCAATAAGATAATGGGTTGCATCAAAAGGGGCATAGATGCCCGTGATTAGAATATAGTCATACCCCTTTACAAATCACTAGTCAGACCATACATTGAGTACTGTGTACAGTTCTAGGCTCCTGTGAACAAGGCAGACATAGCAGAGCTGGAGAGGGTCCAGAGGAGGGCAACTAAAGTAATAACTGGAATGGGTGGACTACAGTACCCTGAAAGATAATCAACATTAGAGTTATTCACTTTATAAAAAAGACGACTATGTATAAATATATCAGGGGTCAGTACAGAGATCTCTCCCATCATCTATTTATCCCCAGGACTGTGACTGTGACGAGGGGACATCCTCTGCGTTTGGAGGAAAGAAGGTTTGTACACAAACATAGAAGAGGATTCTTTACGGTAAGAGCAGTGAGACTATGGAGCTCTCTGCCTGAGGAGGTGGTGATGGTGAGTTCACTAAAAGAGTTCAAGAGGGGCCTGGATGTATTTCTGGAGTGTAATAATATTACAGGATATAGCTACTAGAGAGGGGTCGTTGATCCAGGGAGTTATTCTGAGTCGGGAAGCAATTGTTTTCCCCTAAAGTGAGGAAAATTTGCTTCTACCTTACAGGGTTTTTCTCCTTCCTCTGGATCAACTTGCAGGATAACAGGCCAAACTGGATGGACAAATGTCTTTTTTCGGCATTATATACTATGTTACTATGTGAAATCTTTTAAGAAATAAATCTGACCACAGTAAATTTATGGTGGTAGTCGGGTATTTAAATATGGTGCCTGCTTATGAATGTAGCAGGAGCCCAGAAGGTTTTAAACAGCTTACACCCAGTGCTAATGTCCATGGTTGTCGATAATGCCGATAATAGACATATAATCCTTCTGATGCCATGGTCAAATGGGGCAATGGCATCTGACAGCCGAAAACCTGTAAATGCAGTGCTTCCAGGGCTCAAACGTTATCCCCTTATGCTGATCGGGAGAACTGTTCATTGCATGTGGCAGCCTTGGTTGCCCTGAAGGATGCTGCAGATATATTCCTATGGAGAGAATATATTCCTAACGCAGAGAATAGATCTGATGATCGCATGTTCAAGTTCCCTGAGGGACCTTTTTAAAAGCATACAAAAAGAAAAGAAGTTTTAAAATCTTAAATCTTAATAAATTTATTACAAAAATTCTAATAACATCTGAAAGTGCCCGTACTATTAAAATATAAATAAAATATAAAAATATTTATTTTTTTACAGGAAATGACGTAATCACCAATGCACCATTTTTTTGATCAATTAAGGGTACTTTCACACTAGCGTTAGAAGAATCCTGCAGTCAGTTCCAATGTGGATCCGTCTGACAAATGCATTGAAATACCGGATCCGTCTCTCCGGTGTCATCCGGAAAAATGCATCCGGTATATATTTTTTTCACATTTTTAAAGGTCTGCACATGCGCAGACCGGAAAACCGGGTCCGTCAATGCGGCAATTTCCTAAACACTTGGTACCGGATCCGGCATTAATAGATTTCAATGGAAATTAATGCCGGATCCGGCATTCCGGCAAGTGTTCCCGAATTTTGGCCGGAGAAAATACCGCAGCATGCTGCGGTATTTTCTCCTGACAAATATCATAAAAGGGACGGAACAGAAGACATCCTGATGCATACTGAACGGATTGCTTTACATTTAGAATGCATTAGGACAAAACTGAAGAGGCTGCATTACTCATAAAGCGGATCTCCTGTTCTCTTCTAACAACTGATCGGAGGAGTAGTGGCCTAAGGAAGCACGATCACCTGTGCGCGAAACGGCCGTCGCCGCTTGCATGTGAATATGGCAATCTGCTTCCTAGCCTCATGAATTCTGTGTACATTGAATAAAAGAAGCAAAGAACCATGGGTGAGTGGTGCCTATTTTTTTCATCTTGTACTTGGAAGATTTGATTGGCTGACTTTTTTGGATTGTGCACCACCTTGATTGGTTCATATTGGAGGTATCGAGAGGATTGTGTAAGCACGTTTCAGTGTTCATATTGATTGGCAGTACCACCTGTGATTCTTCGCGTGTGGACTGATCGGACGAGTACAGGCCATTGCCAATCTGAGGATAGGTCATCAATAGTAATTCCCAGATAATGGGCCCGTCCATAGCTACAAAAAATTCCTGCCTTCTTCCAAAATACACAGCCACATTTATTTTAGTGGAGGCAACTTGCAATAGCAAACTCAACTCAAGATATTTTGTATCCTAAACTGCCGATTTAATCTGTCTGAAGCCAATCCTGGTTGGCACACAGAATTGTCTACATTGGATGCAACTGTTGCAAACAATCAGCTATCAGAAGTATTATATCTGCAAAGGCTTTAGCCATTGACGACTCCCATTCAGTGACAGAAAGCAGAGACATTGAAAGGGTTAAGGAGCCAACACTTATTTTAGAAAGTTATAGTACACAAATTACTTGATTTTAGCAGCTCACCTTCTTTTTTGCTATGGGTAAGATGCTCTGACTATATGACTCAACCCCATCACACTGAATAATAATTGAGTTGTTGATATGGACAGGCACACTTCATTTGGAGTAATCCAGAAATATCAAACTAATGCCTTTCACATATTCATTTATTGGTCCAAATTGTAAACAAACATAAAAAAGGGTTAAAAGTAGATCCATATAAAAAGTATTTTCCTATCCAGCATTAAAATATACTATAATAAAATATACACCTGCCCCTCAGTCCGCTGTGTATGTAGTGGACAGCTCTTTGCCTTCTCCTCCTACACAGCCGCCAATGGGGGACTCCACATATCATTTCTAACCACTATATATTTCCTTTAATTCAGATGTAGAGTAATTGGTCAATGCCAACATTATATTCCTATAGTACATATAATAGGAATGATTTATGTATACATATACCGTATATCAGTATAGCTGAACTTTGATTTAGTTCTATTTGAATTCTGTATAAACTTTATCATCTATTCCACAGTTTCATAACAACTTGGCCTTAGAACACATCCTGAAGGCCATCTGTACTTGTGCTGTGACATGAATATTTGTAAGAAAGAGGGAGTACAGTATTTCACTCAATTTGGAACACAATATTTGGAACCGATATGTATCAATGTTCTCAGAGATTCTAGGTAAGTTTATTGCCTTTCCACAATTAATGGATCCAGATGCTCAGTATACATGTCCAAATGGGGCCAGTTTCAGACAATTGAACTTTTTCCTACTGTAGTTTTCAAACCAAAAGATATTGCCAATATGCTATCACGTGAAAGTGATATTCTTTCCAAAACAAAGTAGAATAAAATAAGATAGAAAGTAAAATCAGGCAAACTGTCCATATGGACACTAGATGTAGCTATGGAGTTCGTTCTTATTCCCCGTGCGCTGATTGATGTATCAACATATAGTTCAAAAGAGTGCTCTGTATTGGTTTGTAGTTATATCACCCATTTATGATGCCCTGGTGAGTGTTGACTGCAAATATTCTAACCGCAAATTTTTATCGCGAATATCGGCACTTCGAGAATTCGCAAAAATTTTGAATATAGTGATATACACTCACCTAAAGAATTATTAGTGCCCCCATACTAATACCCCCTTTTGCCTTCAGAACTGCCTTAATTCTACATGGCATTGATTCAACAAGGTGCTGATAGCATTCTTTAGAAATGTTGGCCCATATTGATAGGATAGCATCTTGCAGTTGATGGAGATTTGAGGGATGTACATCCAGGGCACGAAGCTCCCGTTCCACCACATCCCAAAGATGCTCTATTGGGTTGAGATCTGGTGACTGTGGGGGCCATTTTAGTACAGTGAACTCATTGTCATGTTCAAGAAACCAATTAAATGATTCGAGCTTTGTGACATGGTGCATTATCCTGCTGGAAGTAGCCATCAGAGGATGGATACATGTTCTCATTCTGTTTACGCCAAATTCGGACTCTACTATTTGAATGTCTCAACAGAAATCGAGACTCATCAGACCAGGCAACATTTTTCCAGTCTTCAACAGTCCAATTTTGGTGAGCTCGTGCAAATTGTAGCCTCTTTTTCCTATTTGTAGTGGAGATGAGTGGTACCCGGTGGGGTCTTCTGCTGTTGTAGCCCATCCGCCTCAAGGTTGTGCGTGTTGTGGCTTCACAAATGCTTTGCTGCATACCTCGGTTGTAACGAGTGGTTATTTCAGTCAACGTTGCTCTTCTATCAGCTTGAATCAGTCGGCCCATTCTCCTCTGACCTCTAGCATCCACAAGGCATTTTTGCCCACAGGACTGCCGCATACTGGATGTTTTTCCCTTTTCACACCATTCTTTGTAAACCCTAGAAATGGTTGTGCGTGAAAATCCCAGTAACTGAGCAGATTGTGAATCACCTTTCTTTCCCATTCTGACATTCAGTTTGGAGTTCAGGAGATTGTCTTGACCAGGAGCACCCCCCTAAATGCATTGAAGCAACTGCCATGTGATTGGTTGACTAGATAATTGCATTAATGAGAAATAGAACAGGTGTTCCTAATAATTCTTTAGGTGAGTGTATATTGCCTCTTTATTTTCCATATTTCAATCTTATACAAAATTTCCACTCTACTTTTTTCACAGCTTCCTTGCCACTAGAGAGAGTTATATGAATCTCCATTATCAGTTTCGGCTGGGAAAGTCTACTATTTCTTACATAGTGAAAGCGACATGCAAGGTTATTTGGGAGTGCCTGCATCGGGAAGAGATTCCACACCCAACCCTGGATGGCAAGCACATCTGTATACAGAAACTTCCCCTTAGTGGCTCCTTATTTTGTTAATTATAAACATAATTTTTCTGTAATTTTGATGGCATTGGCAAATGCGAATTATCATTTCATTGCTATAGATATTGGTGCATATGGCCGGACCAATGATTCAAAAGTATTTAAATCTTTTGCCATGGGCCGACGTGTTTATGGAAATAATTTTTTGTTCCCTGCACCACAACCACTGCCTGGCAATACTGAGCCTATCCTTCCTTTTGTAATCGTGGCAGACGAAGCATATCAAATGTGCTTTAATTTGCTTAAGCCATATGGTCAGCGAAATTTAAGTGCTGAAAAGAATAGATATAATTATCGTTTGAGCAGGGCCCGCCATATGGTTGAGTGCGCCTTTGGATTATTGTGTTCAAAATGGCGCATCTTTATGCACCCAGTACAGCTTCTGCCAGACAATGTTGATAAAGTAATGAAGGCATGTGTTATTTTGCATAAATTTTTATGAACAAAGGAGCCTTTTCCCATAAGTGTAGAAACATCTATGTCAACTGGGCAGGGAACTCAACACACTGGACCACGGGCTACAGCAGTTTTAAATTACTTACTTGATTCTTTTTCACATTATCTTAGTTCGCCAGTGGGATCAGTACCCTTGCAAGAATGTATGTTATAATGTTTAAATGTACAATGTTTTGTTTGCCAATGTGTCTTTATGTTTAAATTCAGTTATCCCATGTTTGTCATTTATTTAGCACCCCTGGATTTGTCTGTCTCTACCTGTGAGCTTGATGACACAGACATGGAAAGCAGGAATTTGTAATGTATGTTGGGTCTACCAGTCCTGTTTATTTCTAATATCAGTATTTCAGGGCCTGCTTTTTATGAAGTGAATGGTAGGTTGGCAGTGGGACCAATCACTCCATCCGGGGTTGTTTACAAAGCTCCCAGATGTGTCGTCTGATGTCACTAGGGATGAGCGAATGAACTTCGGATGTTTAATTTGAAGTTGACTCGCTGACCCCTAGATGTCACCATCGATGCATGTATTTTTTTTCCTTTGTATTGGTAATGTATTTACTTTGTGCCTGAGTTAAGGCTTATTTAATTTCTGTATAATGTGTGAATAAAACACAATTTTTTTCTTTCACCATTTCTAGTGTTGCTGCATTATTAATACCTGCATAACAATGCCAAATTGGGTTTAACTAAATATGTATGGTAATAATTTAGATATATTTGGAGGAACTGTATGGAAGAAAGCTTTCTTCACATATGTAGCCGTATACTACCCCATGGACATGTTTGGGTTACAAGCAGAACAGCTTGGGAGGGATGCTAAAGGGGTTAGCTGAGACTTTTCAATGCCTCCCTCATACCCCACCGTATGATGTAGGCATTTCAAGTTCTCAGCTAACCACTTAAAATTAAGGTGAGCATCCATCCCAATTGTGAGTCCTGTTCCTTGCATGTCCGTCCACAGCTGCTTCTTCCTGTGTGTGGCAGAAAACATCTGTTGTTGGGTGGGGCAGGCAATGGCAGGTGGTGATAGGTAAGAGCCTCCGTAGCCTCAACGGAGAGGCTAGGGATGCTCGTCCATGTAACCGCCTGCCATTGGCTGCCATACCCAACAACATATGTTTTCATCCACACATGAGGAGAAGTAGCAATGGAAATGCAGGGAACATGAGCTATGTTTGTGCTCAGGAGCCATATAAGTACATTGTGTGTGAGGGGCCCTGCCGATTGGGGGATCATTTCAGGTCTTAGATAACCCTTTTATGGATTCAGGAATTCCCATAGTGTGGACCCCTGTCTATTTTGCATGTATTTATTTTAGACTCAAACCTTCACACATTCTTAGATTTAGATTAATAATGGCAAAACATAATTGTCACAATAACCTTTTTATAATAAATTACATTATTTTCATGCAACATTAAATAAATAAATAGGCATCTTGCCATGAAAATGTCTTAATAATTTAACAGAATATTATAAATAAATAACATACACAAAAATTACTTAACTACAGTTGCTGGGATCCCCTGTAGGGATCATGGGGCTGGTGTAACGAGTTAAAAAAAAAATTCTGACCCTGAGAATAACCTGCGGGAGGAGGGGGAGTGGGGAGGGAAGAGGACACTGAGAGCGCAGGGCCAGGAGTTGATAGAGGAGAGGAGGGAGTTACAAAAGAAGTAGGTGCAGGAAGAAAGGAAGAAGGAGTGTTCTGACCCACATATAAAGGCTGGCCCCTGCTCACAGAGTGGGATGGGGTACTGGAGTAGGATGGGGTACGGGAGTGGGAAGGGGTATGGGAGCGGGATGGGGGATGAGAGATGGATGGGATATGGGGGAGCGGGATGGAGGATGGGAGATAGGGGATGGAGGGGGGATAGGAGTGGGGTGTGGGGTAGGACTGGGATGGGGGATGGGAGATGGATGGGGGATAGGAGATGGATGGGGATGGGAGATGGATTGGGGATGGGTGTGGGATGGGTGTGGGATGGGGGATAGGTAGGTGATTGGGGAAGTGCTTGGGAGGGGAAGCTGCGCAGGCAATTCTCAATGGTTTGGATGATGCCCGACCAGCAACCAGGAAGAAGTTGGGGACTAATCTGGTCCAGCAATGGAGTAAGGCTTTGGTGGAACAGACCATTAGGACTAAGGCTATTTAGCAGCCCCGCCTCCTACTGCCGATGTTCTAGTGGTCCATTTGCCTTCTCCTACATGCTCGGTGTCTCACATCTATATTAGAAAAGGCTGAAATTATATATTGTCTTTCTGTACCAGTTGAGGCTTGCCAAGCTGGTAGGGGACCCTCACTCTCCCCAACTTCTTCCTGTGTGACAGAGGGCCCAACAACTGGCTCCACATCAGACTTGAATGCTTCCTCCCTCTGCTGAGCCTCCTCGGTGCTTGTATATGTTCTACTGTATAAAAGGAGACAAAACACAATGATTAGTGACACTGCACCAACAAATGTTAAATGTTTGGACTTTTCTGAAGGAAAATATGTTTACTATTACATTGCTAATTGTGTATTGGCATGAAATTGGCATTGTAGGTATATCTTGGAACTTGTTAGACATAAGAACAGGGGATGGATTGTTTTCCAAAGAACAAGGCACACATTTTTTTTTAAATTTGTCGGATTCTGTAAGGTCGATGTTAAACAATAAAAAACATTCATACAGGTTCACTGACATCTGTTTAAACTGTTAGGAATTAAAACACGCTCGCTTAATGTGCCTTCTAATTATTCTCATTATGTCATGATGTGTGCATTTGTATTTGTTGTCTAATTACATTTTAAGGTGTAAACAAAATATAACCGCAAAAATAATATTCTGTGTAAAGCTATGTGAATGTACAATAATGCAGCCTACGTAAATAAATATATTTTGTAAGTGATTAATACATTTCACATAAACATCACTAGCGTAAATACGGGGCAGACTCAGTCGATCATTCTCTAACCCATGGTGGTCTACCCCATTAGAACACATGACCAACACACCATGGTGTACTAAAGATATAGGGCAAATCATACTGACATCCTAACTATAATGGAGTGCCTGGTGGAGTATATTGAATGAGTGTGTGAGAAATTGTCTACCTGTTAGCCCCTCCTCCAGTCTACTGCACCCATGTCTCTGCGCTCACTCAGGAATGTGGTCTTATCAGCACAATGAGGGATGAGTACTATCTATAACCCACCTCATTACAAGGGAAACTTATAAACTAATACACTGAGTATTAAACCCAATTAAAGGGGACAACCAGTCTGTTATAAATACCCTTACAATACATGATGTTAATAGACTTAACAGGCCAACAAATATCCTATGCCAATGTTTGATATTACAAAGTCAGTTTCTTATCAGCTTTTAGCGTCAAACATTTCTATATTAATTGAGACCAACATTGTTGCTACTTTGGCTTAAAAAAATGTAAGTAAATCTAAACTACCTTCTTAGCTCAGCAGAGCACTGGAGGAACTGAATAGCCCTCTTATAACGATAGGGACAAGTGATTCATGCTCTGGATCCACTGGGGGGGGGGGCAACCGAGCCTTATTCAGGTCCAGGATAAAGCGGTCATGGATTAACCTACAGCAGATTCTGATGAAATCTCCTATAAAAATATGAAGAACATAGCATTCGACAAACATGATTAAAGACTTGCTAATAAACAAAATTTATGGGAGCTGTATGGGGGCTCATTTTTCATTGATACCATTCTGGGGTGTGTATGACTTTTTGATCACTTTTATTTAATTTTTGGAGAAAATGAAACGTCCAAAAATGGTGAATCGGACATTTGGAGGCTTTTTTTCCGTTTTGCTGTTTGCCGTAAGAGGAATATATTTTTATACTATGGATGTTTTAGCACATCGCAACACCTATGATGTGTATTTTTTCAATGTTTTTAGTTCTTTTATTTTTATTTTGGGAAAAGGGGGTGATTTGAATATTTATTTATTTTTTTATACTTTTTTATAGTTCCCATAGGGAATGAAGATGAGCAAAGTTATGAAAAATTCAATTCACCTGCTTTGACAAACTTCACAATGAAATTTGTTTTATGACAAGGGAAACGTGGAACAGTTTTCGTGTCACCTCCTGTCATTGAACCTCTCAAATGCCGCATTCATCGCTGAATGCAGCATCTGAGGCTATCATTTAGGTCTTTTAGGGGTGAAAGAGGGTACAAATAAAAAGAACCCCCCCCAAAAAAAAAAACCATACAGTACAGACCAAAAGTTTGGACACAACTTCTCATTCAAAGAGTTTTCTTTATTTTCATGACTATGAAAATTGTAGATTCACACTGAAGGCATCAAAACTATGAATTAACACATATGGAATTATATACATAGCAAACAAGTGTGAAACAACTGAAAATATGTCATATTCTAGGTTCTTCATAGTAGCCACCTTTTGCTTTGATTACTGCTTTGCACACTCTTGGCATTCTCTTGATGAGCTTCAAGAGGCAGTCCCCTGAAATGGTTTTCACTTCACAGGTGTGCCCTGTCAGGTATAATAAGTGGGATTTCTTGCCTTATAAATGGGGTTGGGACCATCAGTTGCGTTGAGGAGAAGTCAGGTGGATACACAGCTGATAGTCCTACTGAATAGACTGTTAGAATTTGTATTATGGCAAGAAAAAAGCAGCTAAGTAAAGAAAAACGAGTGGCCATCATTACTTTAAGAAATGAAGGTCAGTCAGTCAGGCGAAAAATTGGGAAAATTTTGAAAGTAAGGGCTATTTGACCATGAAGGAGAGTGATGGGGTGCTGCGCCAAATGACCTGGCCTCCACAGTCACCGGACCTGAACCCAATCGAGATGGTTTGGGGTGAGCTGGACCGCAGAGTGAAGGCAAAAGGGCCAACAAGTGCTAAGCATCTCTGGGAACTCCTTCAAGACTGTTGGAAGACCATTTCAGGGGACTACCTCTTGAAGCTCATCAAGAGAATGCCAAGAGTGTGCAAAGCAGTAATCAAAGCAAAAGGTGGCTACTTTGAAGAACCTAGAATATGACATATTTTCAGTAGTTTCATACTTGTTTGTTATGTATATAATTCCACATGTGTTAATTCATAGTTTTGATGCCTTCATAGTCATGAAAATAAAGAAAACTCTTTGAATGAGAAGGTGTGTCCAAACTTTTGGTCTGTACTGTAAATACTTACCTTATCCATTTGCCAGCGTGGTGAAGTCGTATGTCTTCCCATGCGAGATGTTAAGCGGTATCTTCACTCAAGATTGGCGCAATGGCCTCTTCGCATGCAAATGAATGAGGTGGGTATGCACTTTTGTTTGTTTGTTTTTACCACCAATTTTAGGAAAAATTGATTTGTTACCATGAAGCGTGAGGAAATTCAGCTTCGTGGCGAATCAAATTTTTCCTGAAATTTGGATCAAAGTCAATTTGTTTGACTTTTATTCGCTCAACACTATTACCCGCGCTATATTCAGTACAAAGTATCTTTATGCAGAATAGCAATTACAAGTCCACAGGTAAAATGCGTCTCAGGAATCAGCCCCTTTTTCACTTATACAGAACAAGGTACCAATATGACTCGTGTTTTCTCTGATGCCGTCAGACCATTTCTACAGACGATAGATGAGATCACGTTTGCAACTTTTGTTCCTGGAAATCTTAAACTACTATTTTGCCCTGAACTAAGATGTATTAAATTTTTATTTAATTTTTTTTACTTCCCAAACGGCCCTTTAAAATTAAAGAGAAATAATTGTGCTTCAGAATCAATAACCAGAGTACGCAGAGAGTACTCAGCAAACGAGTTCCCCTTTGATATAGAAATCCGTTATTTTAAATTATTCACCTCTGAAGGAAAATATGGCAGCCTTCCCACAACGGCGCATTGGATTTTCAGGAAAAGCAGTTTTATTTTACCAAGGGTATAACAAATGCATTTGAGATTAAACTGATGGACAATTTTTGTTATTGCATTTCATTATCATTTCTCTCAGCCGTGCTCACATCATCATTCTTTTTCCCATCTTGCTGTTTATTAAAAAAAAAAGAACGCAACCCCAATTGTTTTCCTTTGAGAATTTACTAGGATTGCTACAAAAGCCTGAGATTTGTTCTTTTTTTATCTGTAAACAGAATATACAATTCACAGATGTAGCAGAGCCAGATATGTAAGTACTGACGGGAAGTCTCTAGGAGGGGGAGGACCTAGGTGGGCACCTTCAGAAACAATTGTGCCCTTTTGTGCTCCCTGGTATCCAGCTATGCCACTCTTTACATGTTTGATACAGTACAGTAACCAAACCCAGGTGAACAATGCATGTTGTGCACATATCAATAGCTCCTGCAGTGGAGACAACTATAAAATGCCCTAAACGCATAAAAGTAGTGCTATCCATGTGTTTAGGAAAACAGACATTCAGTCCCCCAATAAATAGTATCAAATATTTGATCTGCATCATTGTAAAACCATGCAGTTCCTTACACAATGCCAAACCGTGCCCTGAAAAAAAGTACCATGCGATGTCACAGTAAGGCCTCATGCACACGGCTGTTGTTTATGTCCGCATCCGAGCTGCGGATGCGGACCTATTCACTTCAATAGGGCCGCAAAAGATGCAGACAGCACTCCGTGTGCTGTCCGCATCCGTTGCTCTGTTCCGTGGCCCCGCAAAACATGTTCTATTCTTTGCGGACAAGAATAGGCAGTTATATTAAAGGCTGTCCGGAACGCGCACGGACGACATCTGTGTTTTGCGGATGCGCGATTTTGCGGACCGCAAAACACAGCACGGTCGTGTGCATGTAGCCTAAATATGATCATACATTGCCATCAAAAATATGTAATCAATGTCCAGATATGTAGTGCCTTTCATGAGCCAGATAAATAATGTCATACATGATGAAGAGAGCTCCCTAGTGATCCCAATAAACAATTGCATGTGTTGACCAGCTTCTTGCCATGCAATACCCACACAAGGGTCTAGTCATGGGCGTCCGCAGAAATTTTTCCAGGGGAGGGCATAATTTTATTGACATCCATGCTCTGCTTGTTTATGAGAATGTAATGAAGGGGAGGGACATATTCATTATCACAAAGTATAATAACGCATGAGCTGTGCAGTGGCGGATCCAGAGCCTGGTCTCGGGAGGGACACTTCCAGATTATTTTCTGTTCACCGCCACAAAACAATGGTGCTTATAGAACAGACTACACAGTGTAGAGGTATACTGTACATTGTGGGGCACAGTGTAGCGGTATACTGTATATTGTGGGGCACAGTGTAGCGGTATACTGTATATTGTGTGGCACAGTGTAGGCTATATGTGTATAACATAAACATATTTCACATGAAAACTTACAATTACTTGGCTTGGCCCTTGGGATCTCGATTCTCAGACACCACTTCAACACTTTGGCCGGGGGCTCGGCGGAGCTGATGTTGTGCTTTATCGTAATGAGAAAGATTTCATAATAAGGATTTGGAGAAGGGGCAGAGGAATAGCAGAGCAGGGAGAGGCTGGTGCTGCTACTAGGGGGTCATACCATGGGGGAGTAATAAAGCCCCCCCCCCAGTAGAAATAATTCTCCTTATAATGTGACAGTGCAAAAAATACCCCCTTGTAATGCCCCCAGTTGAGCTAATGTCCCCATAGTGCCCCCATCCATAATGTGCCAGTATAAAATACCCCTATATAGTGCCCCCAGTAAATGTGCTGTCCGCATCTTTTGTGGCCCCATTGAAATGAATGGGTTTGCACCCGTTCCGCAAAATTGTTGTGACATTATTGTGACATTGTTGCAGCACAACCTCAGACCTCTTGATTATAAACATTGTTCTTGACTAGAGATGAGCGAACCGAATCCAACAAAGTGGAATTCGATCCAAATTTCAGGATAAATTTGATTTGTCGCGAAGCCGAAATTCCTAGTGCTTCGTGGTAACTAATCGATTTAACTTAAAATAGTGCGCTTCGGTAAAGCTTCGGTAAAGCTTCGGTAAAGCAGCCGAATCAAATTTTCCAAAACTTCATTCATCTCTATTCTTGACATCACAAAACAAGGCTTTCTCCACATATACCAACATTACACTTGGAGATGGCCTCGCAGTTTGCCCAGTGGTTCGCCGAACATGCGAACATATGGCGATGTCCACCGGTGCCATATTCTTTTGCATTGTGCCAAACTTTGACCTATGAAACATCCATCAGGTAGGACAGGACAGCCAGTTGAGACGTTTCAGCACATGGGCACACCCCATACCCTATAAATAAACCCGATCTGGCCGCCATTTTACATTCAGTGTTTTGCCAGTGTAGGGAGAGGTTTCTGTGTGGAGCAGGGACAGACTGTTAGGGACACCAAACGCTAGCTAATAGGGCCATAAAAGTCCTTTTAAGGACGGATATAGGTGTGCTATCGATAGGTGTGACATACTGAGGGGTGTGATATACTTATAATATACTTTCTAACATAGAAAGTATATTATAGTGCATTTGTATTGTGCAGCAGTTGTGTGCGATTCTGCTGCGATACTGCAGCCACACGCTATTGGAATAACTAATTGCAACTGGTGTGATATACCTGTTGCCTCCCCCCAAAAAAAGGATTAAGGGGTGTGATATACCATTAATATACCTTCTAACATAGAAAGTATATTATAGTGCATTTGTATTGTGCAGAAGTTGTGTGCGGTTCTGCTGAGATACGGCAGCTAGCTAGAGGGACAAACACTATTGGAATAACTAATTGCAACTGGTGTGATATACCTGTTGCCTCAAAAAAAAACTGATTGAGGGGTGCGATATACCTGCTTCACAAAATACTGATTAAGGGGTTTGATATACCTGCTTACACAAAATACTGATTGAGGGGTGTGATACACTGGCTTCCACCATATATTGATTAAAGGGTTTGATATACCAGCTTCCAGCAAATACTCATTAAGGGATTCTATATACCTGTTTCCAAAAAATACAGATAGAGAGGATTGATATATTGGCTTCCACCAAATTTTGATTGAGGCCTGCGATACACCAGCTTCCACCAAATATTGATTAAGGGGTTTGATATAGCATATTCCAGCAAATACTCATTAAGGGGTTCTATATACCTGTTTCCACAAAATAATATAATAATAATAAAACAATTTTATAATATAATAATATACCTCCAGCCACATAATCACTTGATCTTTTCTATACGGTGAATGCATAATGTTTGGGACCTGTAATCTAACTGGCCAACAGTAAAATTGTTATAAGGTGACCGCCTAATGTACGGATGTAGTAGAGTTAACACTCATGATTTATGAGACATGTTATCTAAACTAAATGATTTAAGCAAACACCTTCAATTGCTGTTCAATGGCTTTTGTCTCAAGATAACACGATGAGTTAAGAAATTTGAGTTAAGAGTTTGAGTGTTAACCCTGCTACATCTGTACCTCCAGCCACATAATCACTAGGTCTTTTCTGTACAGTAAATGCCTAATGTTTGGGGCCTGTACTCCACTGGCCTACAGTAAAATTGTTATCCACTGACCGTCTATTATACCTCCAGCCACATAATCAATTGATCTTTTCTGTCCGGAGAATGCCTAATTTTTAGGGCCAATACTCCCGTGGCGTAAAATAAATTTTTTCTAGGCTCCAGCAGGGCACATTTTTGAAAATTTCCCCTGATTAAAATACATATTTTTTGTGGGAATTTTTGCCATTGATCCCCCTCTGGCATGTCACTGTCCATGTTGTGGGTAGAGATGTCCCGAACTATTCGCCGGCGAACAGTTCCCGGCGAACATCGCTTGTTTGCGTTGGCCGCGGCGGGCGAACATATGGGATATTTGGTCCGCCCCCTATACGTCATCATTGAGCAAACTTTGACCCTGTGCCTCACAGTCAGCAGACACATTC